>NW_009650064.1:891642-956202 GCF_000708025.1 Charadrius vociferus | reverse complement strand
CTCTTTCCTCCATCCTCCTCTTCCTTAATCTGCACAATCCTGTTTCTTTCACCCTTTCTTCAGTGAAGACTTTTTCAAGATTCTGATCTTTATCACTTTCCTCTGGAGTCTCTCCAGCTGTTATACATTTTTCTGGAAGGAACAATGTGATATTAACTTGTCACATTCAACCTGTTGTTCACCATAACACACATAATTGTTTCTGTGGAACTGTTAGATAATTTTTTAGTTTGTTTTCCCCATTACCTCTGTATAAATTGAATTTTTTGATGATAAATCACAGTTAGCCATGTGCCAAATACAATTTTCAATATTTTTCCACCCACCTTTTAGTGGTTTCCTGCAAATATCTCTTATTCAACATCTGAGATTGTTGAATCAATGTAATTTCTCTCTATAATGGTGGAAAATATCCTTAGAGATAAAGAAAATGAGTAAACATGAAGATATCCTTATTTCAGTAGGATTTTGGACACTGTTAGTGAGGAATCTTAGTTGACTGTTACTCAGCTATTACTCATCTGTTGCTAATCAGAATGACTTCCCCAAAGTCACACAGCAAGCATTTTGGTGTAACTAATGCAGTACAGAAACAGAGACTGTATTCTGACCAATTCATAAACCAACAGAGAAAAATAATTAAATCCTGGAATAACTAAAATACTCACTCAAGACCATTTAAAATGTGATATACTAGAGTATTTCTAAAAATCAATTTTTCATGGATAAACCACAATAAGTTTTTTTCTTTAAGTGTGTGAAAGGCACCACTGTAATTTCTTAATGTCTAAAAGACATGTTTACAAAAAATATTTCTAGTAGTTTGTAAAGGAATTTGCAAAAAACTTCACTGAAGGAAGTGTGTATCAGACAACAGAGCTGCCCCATTTGCCAATGTTTTGTTACGCAGTTCTGCAGTAAGCTTTTTCTCATTCCATGGATGAGCTAAGGTGAATGAATTACTCTAGGCCTATTGCTTCTGACCTGTAAGAGGATGTGTAAATGAGCTTTTTCACTTGTAGAGTGAGCCCCAGTCTAAAGGAATGTAAAAAATTGCATCTGAGCTTTCAAGAAACAAGTTGCACACAGGGGACTTGCTGTGAAGGAGCTGTTGAAATGTGAGGTGCTAAGACTTTTATAACAAGGTAACCACATTCATTGAGCCTTCAGTATGATTGATTGTGTTTTTGGTAGGTTTTTTGTGGGTTTTCTTTTTTTTTTTTTTCTTTTCAGTAGTGATGTATTGTATTTTGCTTTGTTTTCTGAGACAAACCTGTAGTTGGATTGTAGGAGGCAGGAAAGAGACAACTTGAACTGCTGACTGTTTCAGTGAGGCTGAGGGTGCAAGGGACATCCCATATTTCATCTTCCATCCAAAGAACAACCAGAGACGTTGGGGAGAGAAAGTGAGAATCAGGTCTGGGTAAGCAGTACCATTAGTCAGTGAAAATGATGAGTCAAGTACTAGCCAATTTTTTATCTGGATAGCTACCCCATCAAATCATCCTGTCAGAGCCAGAGCAGGCATACGAGAGATGCATTTGATAAAGACTGATTCTACATGTGTTAATCAAGGACACTGAGAAAAGTTTCTCATCGGGTTGATGTACCCTAGAAAGCCAGTTTATTTGGCTGAAATGCAGTTAGAAAAGCTGTGAAAATTTCCTGAATTTCAACTTTTCACTAAATCTGGTGTGGTTTCCTAGTGCTCTTTTGCCAGGCACCCTTAGAATAGTTCTTTCCAGTGGAATATCCCTGGAAAGATGATGGAGCAGCTTGTTCTGGGAGTCATCTCAAAGCACCTGGATGAAAAGAAGATTATCAGAAGTAGTCAACATGGATACACCAAGGGGAAGTCATGTCTGACTAATCTGATAGCCTTCTATGATGAAGTAACTAGATGGGTGGATGAGGGGAGGGCAGTGGATGTTGTCTACCTTGACTTTGGCAAGGCTTTCGACACTGTCTCCCACATCATCCTCACAGGAAAGCTTAGGAAGTGTGGCTTAGATGAATGGACAGTGAGGTGGATTGAGAACTGGCTTACAGATAGAGCTCAGAGGGTTGTGGTTAGTGGTGCAGAGTCTAGTTGGAGGTTAGTAACAAGTGGTGTCCCTCAGGGGTCAGTACTGGGCCCAGTCTTGTTCAACATATTCACTGATGATCTGGATGAAGGGATAGAGTGTACCATCAGCAAGTTTGCTGATGACACAAAACGGGGAGGAGTGGCTGACACGCCAGAAGTCTGTGCCGCCATACAGCGTGACCTCGCCAGGCTGGAGAGTTGGGCAGAAAGAAACCTGATGAAATTCAACAAGGGCAAGTGTAGGGTGCTGCATCTGGGGAGGAATAACCCCATGCAGCAGTACAGGTTGGGGGCTGACCTCCTGGAGAGCAGCTCTGTGGAAAGGGACCTGGAAAGGGACCTGGGAGTCCTGGTGGACAACAGGATGACCATGAGCCAGCAATGTGCCCTGGCGGCCAAGAAGGCGAATGGCATCCTGGGGTGCATCAAGAAGAGTGTGGCCAGCAGGTCGAGGGAGGTCATCCTCCCCCTCTACTCTGCCCTGGTGAGACCGCATCTGGAGTACTGTGTCCAGTTCTGGGCTCCCCAGTTCAAGAAAGACAGGGAACTGCTGGAGAGGGTCCAGCAAAGGGCAACAAAGATGATTAGGGGACTGGAGCACCTTTCTTATGAGGAAAGGCTGAGGGACTTGGGTCTCTTTAGTCTAGAGAAAAGAAGATTGAGGGGGGATCTTATTAATACTTACAAATACTTAACGGGAGGATGCCGGGCATAAACTTGAACATAGGAAGTTCCATCTTAACATGAGAAGGAACTTCTTTACTTTGAGGGTAGTGGAGCACTGGAACAGGCTGCCCAGAGAGGTGGTGGAGTCTCCCACTCTGGAGACATTCAAAACCCGCCTGGACGCTGTCCTGTGCAACGTGCTGTAGGTGACCCTGCTCTGGCAGGGGGGTTGGACTAGATGATCTCCAGAGGTCCCTTCCAACCCTAACCATTCTGTGATTCTGTGATTCTGTGAATAGTCAAAGACCTCAGTGTGCTGAGATCAGACAGTGAGGGGAGCTAGGGAAGACAGAGATGTCACATCAACAGTGCTTTCCTCCTTAATCTCAGTACAGGGTTGCTTTCTGTCCTTTTTTTCTCCCTAATTTAATCAAATTATATTGAATAAGTTCTCCTGATAATCAAGTCTAATTCTTTGTGGTTATATAGGGACTAATCCAAAAAATCACAGGGTTAGCTTTAAATGTAAACATATTTTTCCATAAGAAATTTCTCTGAGGAAATATCATCTACTTTATTCAGAAAATGAAGCTCTCTCTGTAGAATAAAGTGGGTCTAAAATATCTGTTTTAGATGGATGCATTTAAATGGCATATTTAAAAACATATAACATTGTTATGGAAACAAACTCTGTGGTATTAATTTTGAGAGAGTAAATGGACCCAGGGTCACAAAGGTGTTAACTTGATCATGTCATTGTAAAACAGTCACAAGTAGCTCAGATATTTGAGTACAGAGACCTTGGATTGCTAATTCCCATGGTAAATAGACTGGAATATTCATGCCAAACACTAAAAAAAAAAGTTGATTAGACTGTACAGGAGGAAATAAAACAACAAACGAGAAACAAAGAAAGAACAAAACATGTGGGGTTTGAAGCTGAAAGATTAGGAAGCTGCCTGATGGAGCAATGCACAAAGTCTCCTCAGTCTTTTGTCAGAGATGTTGTTTGGGGGCTCTTGATCTGGGAAGCATCCTTATTTGTAGGGAGGAATAAACTGTTTCTGGTGGTGATTTTTATTAATCACTCTGAAGCAGGGGATTGTTTTTAGTCTTTTTCTCTCTTTGGTAAAGAGGACAGAGGAGAGAAGGGAGGTCAGGCAGTAGCAGGTGAGGTAACTGGGGCTTACTCCTTGTCACTGAAGCGGCTGTTTATTCATGGTGTATGGTCAGAGCTGCTGGGACAACCACAGCTGTTGGCTTTGAGGGTCTGGCTCAGTTCCACAGCTGAGGTTGCAACCTGACATGTCCAGCTGGGCTCTGACTGCCTCTCCTGGAGTTGGTTTCTAGGGCTGTTCCATGGAGTGAGTGAAGAGTCACGGCAGAGAAAAACAGAGTGAGGGACAGAAAAAGACTGGGTGGTGGTATGAGAAGGGGGTGGGAGGAAGATAGTGCCAATGCAGTGGCATGTTGTAGGAGAGAACAGACTGGAGTATGATCCCCAGTTCCTCCCAACGTGAATGTTTCTGTGGTGCTGTGGTCCTGTACATGGTCATGCATCTGGGGTTGCTGTCTCATTTTAAGGCATGGGAGATTAGCTGTGTTCACTGTCTGGAGGACTCAACTATGACACTAACTTTGAGACTGTAGCCATGGAAGATTTTGATCATTACATAAATTAAGAAGTAGGACTGAGGACTTAGGAGAGTATATTTCCCTCATTTTGGGTGGGTTTTGTTCTTTAAAGCTGCCTTGAAGAACCAGTTGAATATATATTTTTCTAAATCATAGTTGAGAAGAGTATTCTAAGGTACTAATTCATGTTGGAAATCATGTTATCTGCATGGTCCAATGCTCTAGCCAGATTCAGATGCACAAAGAAGCTCGACTGTATGCGGAGAACATGTCGTGTCCTTGCAGAGCGAGCGGATGTGGTTCACATCTACTCTCCAGTTCTGGTTGTTTTGTTACCAGGATCCCCTTTGTTCTCACTCAGCTCCAAGATGAGATCTGTGTAGTTATCATCTTCCTATCTAAATTAGTTTGCTTTTGAAGACAACCTGGGGATGTGGACAAGGAGGAATCTGTGGTGTGCTCTGGTATGTTCCCAGCCAGAGTACACAGTGGACCAGAAGTGTTGGGTGCACCCGTCAGACATCACCGTCGTAGCCAGGGGCTCTGCATAGAGAACAGCACTGATAACACCAGGAAGAGTAGATCTTGGCAGTGTCCTCTGGGATATCTGCTGCCTGTAGAGGGCAAGAAGTGGCGGAGCAAAGCGTCACATTTCCTTACTGCGGGAGGGGAGTGCTGTGTGGCCTCGGAGTACACCTCTCTCATTACTGCTACCACAGTGAATGCTGTGTCCTTCCTGGACACCTTTCTTTTGCCCAGAAAGCATAATTCTTCCTAAGGGATTATATTAGGTCCTTATGGCATCCTTTCTAGCAAGCATATGGCTGAGAAGGCACAGAAAGTAGGCTTGTTTCAACTGAATGGTTAAATATGATCTTAGCTAATATAAATGCAATATAGATGTTGGTTTCAAATTTAATGACTTATCAAAACTGGGATTTCTATTGTGTTATAGGAAGTATTTACAAAAAAAGAGAGAAAGTGAAGGAACTCCATAACCTGTGACTGTACAAGACCTCCTTTATCTCAATTTTTCACAATGGTGATATGAGAGAAAGTTGTAATAATTAATTAAAATGGTATTGTTCATTATAATCAAATTATACAACTTTGCTGGCTGCTTTCTATAAACATTACACGACAGATTCTGAGGGGAAGCTGAAATGTAAACAGTGCTTTTTTACATAAACACTCACTAAGAGTCTTGCTCTTTTTTCCTATAGACTCCACACCAGCACTTGATTGAGAACCTAAATTAAATTGTTTGAAGACTGGGTTTAACATTTTTCAGTACAGATAAACAGCATACTTCAAAGTAAACACTGCTATATGACATGTGCAACCTTAGGAATATACCATTTTAATCATTACTGCTGACATTGCTTGTTTATCCTTGCTATAACCTCATTAATTGAAGTGAAATTACCTTTGATTTTACAGATGTAAATGGACCAATTAAAATTCTTAATTTCTAATATGTGACAACTAAGTTTCCCGTGTCTCTTATGAACATCAGTGGTGTTATTAAATGCCAGTACTGTCTTCATGTCTGGTTCATGAGAAAAAAGAAAACTTGAGGGTGTTTTATGTGCAAAGTTAGAAGGTCATTTGGGGCTCTCTCTCTGTCTTTGAAATGTTTCATTTCTTCTTGTGTGTGTTGCTATAAGACCCTTGTGTCTTCAGGTTTCTATGGCTGCTTGCTTTGTACAACCATGGTATAACCTCAAGGCAATCCTTCTTCAACAGTACAAACAAGGACACCCCAGTCTGTCCTGGGCAATCTTCTTTTGTTCCCAGTTCAAAGTCAGTTTTTTGCTGGTATCCAATGCAAAGCCTAAGATGAGACACCTGTGTTCTTGCTCATGAAATGTTTCTCAGTTTAGTTGTTGTCTTAATCTAAGCTAAGGTTCTTCTGACTGAAAAGATGTCTGTGTGTTCTTCACATCTAGAAGAGTGCAGTACTCTAACAATGTAAATGACTGTCACTGGTGTATCTGGAAGAAATGGTATCACAACATACTGTGTTTTGTGCCTCTGTCCTCCCACTCCACTCTCCTAAAGTGGCTTTTTATGACAAGTGTTGCAAAACAGAAGCCAGTGTGAAACATGCGTCTGAGCAAAGTAACTCTGTGAAGCAGAAAGTTAGAACCAGAGAACAAAAGGTTAGTTTGCCTGTAGAAAAGATAACAGCTTGAACCTCTCTCCCTCTTCTCTCCCCACACTAGAAAAGGGTGCACTAGTGAGGTTAGGTCAGCACACACATGTTTTAAATTAGTGGTTTCTAAACAAGGAAGTGACAATTATTTGTTATGATTATTTGTCAAATAATCACATCTGTACTTAATCACCACGTATGTGCCAGTGTTTGCATTTCTCAGTAGGCTGAATTCAGTGAGAATAGCTTTAGATGGTAAATTGTGAGCCCACATTTTAATGGGTGCAAAAAATTTAACATAGTACACATTGTGTTAAAAGTTATAAATAAAAGTGCCATATAGCTCTAATCAGTCTCACTCCTTATCTTTAATTTGCAATGTTTACAGAACACAGCAATGAATCTTGCACAGTCTCTGTGATGTGGGTTTCTCTCATTCTCAAAGCCTTCTTATCAGATAAATTTTGGTCTTATTGTTTTATTACCAAATAGTGTTTCCCCTTTGTTAATAGATAAATAGCCTTACTATACCACGGTCATGCTAACATTTTCAGTCATCTTCTTTATTTATGTTTCTTTCCTCTATCATTGTGTGCAGTCCATTCCTTCAGAAACACAGGTTTTCACCAATGGTTTAATTTCCAAGGTCAGCTGCAGTCTTATTTTAAGTGTCACAAAACTCAGCTTTTGAATACCAAAGAAAAGATCTTTCAACGCTCATTTGAATAGAAACAGAGATTTTTCTTTGACATTGTTCTCCTTTAGAAACTCTTATCTCAGATTCCATCCAAAAGTATATTTGGGGAAAGGGAAATTGTAAGTATGCCTTTACATGAGTGTTTGTTTGCCCCAGAGGTGTTTGTGCTGTCATCTCTTAAAGTGCTTGAGTTTAGGAGTCACTCGGGGTCCAGGAAAACATAACGCGCACTTGAATTATTCCAAGGTTTTGGACTGAATTCTTGGAGTATGTGCAATGTTGTCTTCCTCGCTCTGAAAGAATGCTTTCCCAGCTGCGTCGGGGGTTTTCACACCCCGTTATGTCATTCCTCCATGTCTTACAGGGAGCAGGGAACCGGGGGGAGATGTGTATTGCCATCCTGTTCATGGTCATAGAGCATGTCTGTGACAAATACAGATGGGGAGACTCGGTGGGAGTCCCTGGCTAGAGGAACACCTCCGTGGTTGAGGCTTGTCTTACGGCACTGTGTTTCCATGTGAGGGTCACACTTTGGCAGGGTCATACTGCATCACACAGCGGGAAGTTTGACATGATGCCATTCAGCCCCATCCACCTACTTTTGCCTTCTTTTGGTGTCTTTAAATGAACTCATTCAAGGCACAGCAATTTGGCCTCTTGGTTTCAGACTCCACTGTCATTACAGATGAGTGGGCAACAGCGTGATACAGCTGCCATGCCACCCCGCAGGCTCACCTGCACTTGTCTTCTGCACAATTTCCCTTTGGGAACAGTGATCAGACAGAGGCTTCGAAATAAAGCTTTGGGTAATGTAGCAATGGGAATAGCTACAGGAGATTAAAAAAAAAAAGAATTTTTGCATAATTTGTTGTGTAACTGTTGAATTAGCAACCAGCCATAGAGAGGTGTGATATTCGTCACCTGTGACTGCATCACCCTATGTCCATCACATATTTCCCTATTCATTTTTAGATAAGCTGATGCACCAGGGACGATTCCACCTGCTCTCCTGTGCTTATCTTGCTCTACTATCTAACGGAACAAAATGAGCATTGTTCCTTGATCAACACAGAGTCAAGATCCTCTTGTTTAAGTCATTCTTTGGTTTCTCAATTATCATATTTCTTGCTTTAAATTGAACTATCCCAGCCTTAAAACTGAAGATAGAAATTTTTTAGCCTGGCTGTTGCCACCTTGCTGTTCAGCACAGTGAATTCAAACCACCTGAGGCTGAAGTGAACCTAAAATCCAGTTTTCTAATCTCCTGAGCATGTGGTCTCATCAGGAGGTCATTGCTCCTGGGTTATCAACTCCCTTTGTGCTCCTCTGTGCATGCTTTGCAATCAAAGGAGGTGAGCTTTGCATTGGACTCAATCCTGTCCAAGGGAGGGAGGAGTTTAAGCATACCTATTGGACTGTTTTCCTGCAGGAATTTAGATTTAAATCAAGTATCTTTCACCAGGGCTTAGACATGCTCCCCAGTGCAAAGCACTTCATGGTTCTGTTTAAGAAGCTCTGGGTTATGGCCCTGAAGGTGTTACGGAATAATTTTAGGTGCATGAGAACAGGTGATCTGAATCCTGAGACTTGTATGCCTGAATTCACTCTCAGTTTGAGCTTTGATGGAATTTATGTGGTTTGAATCTATTTATAGCTCAGCAGAAACAGCATCTCCCTTTTCAGAGGGAAGAAATTGATGCATAAGGCAGAAAAGTGTTACACTAACAGCAAAAGGGAAGGGTGAAATTTGTCTTTTGTTAATCAGATGTCTTCACAAGCTTTGCATGACTGAAATATCAAAAATTAAGGGCTTTAATATGTTAGGGGAAAAGGAAAGATACATTATCTACTTCTTTCATTTCACTGACTGCCCAGGATGTGTATTTCAACAGATACCACAGAATATGGTCACTTAGGTGGCAGCTAGTATTAATCAGCAAATTACACTTGAAGACAGAACCACCAGCTGAAGGTAAAACATATATTACCATGGTGGAATTCAATCTGAGCAGCTGCTTGTGCTGTCTTCTTGACTATGTTTAAACAGAACAATTTTTTTAAATTATAGATGACTTTCATTAAATGAATGAGTTGCAGTAAATATGGGAAATCCTATTACTTCCCATATTTTCAGACCGTAAAGAATCAATACCAAAGTCAAAATCTGGTGGATATTTAGATTATAGTGATTGCAAATGAATTAAGACAAATTACCTCATATAAATAAATATGTAATGTTTTAAAGGACGTTAATTTTTCAAAGCGGAAATTGATTATGAGTCAAATCATCCAAAATAAAAATTAAACAGAAAAATATGATACCTACCTGAAAATGAAAAGAAAACTTCACTGAATTCTGCATAAACTACAATCTGGAAAAAAAAAAAAAAAGTCTAGGGTGGTTAAAAAAATCCAACTCATAATAATAACAACCTGGAGTAGAGAGAAAATGGAATTATCTAAGTTGAATTTGATAGCAATGGCTATAAACGAAGAGTCAGTAATTGGAGACAATAATTCTTCTTTTGTGAAGCATATACCTGGAAAGAAACATGAAGGATACTACTGAAATGAAAAAAAAAAATGAAAGGAAAATTGTTAGCCAAACAAAGTAAAGTAGAACTCAAAGGAATTTTCATACAGTATGGTAGAAACAAGGAAAATACTAATATTGGATTCAATAGTAATGCAGAAAATTCAAAAGTGTTAATTCAATTATTTATATTTAAGATAAAAGAATGGGTTTGTAGCACATAATGGTACACGTGTACTTTCTTTTCCTCTAGAATCTTAGCAGGATGTCATAAGGTAATTGCTAAACTGAAGGTATTTTTAAATTACTGGTCCAAATAATCTGTGTCCAAGAGATTTAAAAGACATGGCTTGGGAGCTGTCTCATTCATTCATATTTATTTTCATCAAGCCAGGGAACACTGAGAAAAATCCAAACTAAGCTAATGTCAAGCCAAAATTAAGATACGGAAAAATCTGAATAATTCATAGACCTGTCATCATAACTTTGATAAATGATGGTATGGTAATCAATTAATAAAAAGTTAAGGAGGGGGGCAGTAAAATTAACAATAGTCAGCATGGGCTTCTAGATATATTCATATTAACATTATATAATCACTTTAGTCAGTAGACAGAATATTAATGACGTAGTATATTGAATGTTCTATTAAATATTTGAATATTTGGAACCACAATTGTGGTTTCACCTAGGAAAGTAGAGTGTTACAAATGATCTATTTTAAATGGATTAAACCCTGACTAAATATGAATGTAAATTGGGGTTTATCACTGGCATAAAAGGGGAGCTTGTATTAAAATGCATTTTGTTGGAATGATTCTTGGTCCCATGCTTTTAGAAATTATCATAAATGACTTGCAAGAAAGATAAAGTCATCACTGATTTTAGTTACATATGATTCCAGGCTTAGGTGAGAGACAGAGTAACTGACTGGAGTGATGTGGATCACCTTGTAGATGAGAGCCAACCTACAGTATGCAACTCCGTTTCACGGCCAAAGGAGAAACGCATACTCACAGGAACCAGAAAAGTGTGTCATGGTTACAATATTGGTGACTTTTTGGAGGAGCAAAGGCTAAACTAGCTTGGTCGTGGTGGACAAGCACAGTCAGTTCACTGTAATGTCTTGAGGCTTTTCTCTGACTGAAGCTGTTAACGCAATCTTTATCTTTTATATACAAAGCTAAATAATAAGGACTAGGTACATGATGTACAGCTTAGTATTTCATGCTTCTGCACTCCTCATAGATATTCAGATTTAGTATACCTAATTTAAGAAAGATATTGAAATATTGAATGAGGTTCCAAAAACAATTCAGAGCGTAATCAGTTGTTTGAAAAGTTATACTTTATAGTGAGAGATGATTGAAAAATAGACTTCATCAAGGAGAAAATTACATGGTGATGGAACAATTTTTAAGTATTCTAGAAGAGCTCTATTTCACAAATGGATGGCTGTGGTGTAAGAGAAAAAGATATAAAATCAAATGGATAGAAGCCAATAGTAGGCAAAGTCACTTTAAAATAAAATGTCTATACTTATGAGTAATATGAATATTTCAGTATTTATGTAAAAGAGCAATACAATAATGTAATGAGATATACAGAAGTAATATGATGGTAATATGAAAGTAATATGATAAAAGAAAAGTTAAACAAGAATTGAAATTCTCAAAGCTTATAAAAAATATCTGTCTCTGGACATTTTAAAATACTTGTTCATCAGCAAGTTTCAGTTACAATATGCCTTCATAAAACCATATGACCAGTATCACGTAGTAGGCCAGTCTTCACAGTCAGAGTCACTTTGCATCTATGACTTGGTGAAAGCAAGACCTTGGTCAAGCTAACCAAATGAGAAAAGCAGTTGTCTTTTCATGACAGAACTAGACTTTCTGATTGAATGTTACTAAGACTCACTAATAAAGGTACGGGGATCTTCAGTGGTAATACCCAACTCTTAAAACGTCTGCGAGGGTTCCTGTTAAAATACATTTTAATTCTTTATATGATTTGAACTTCAACTGCAACTTCTCTAAGGGGAAAACTTGCAATTTGTAACTACATTATAATTTTAATCATAACCACTCTAATTCCTTAAAACTGAAATTGTATATTATGTAGTCTTGTTTTCTTCATGTTTATGCAACCTTGCCCAGTGACTGTGGTCTGAGCATAATTACTCTGATCACAGAGTTTCTGTTGTGTCCTGGCTTTTCCTCTGTGTGCCATATATTTGTTCTGATGACACAAAGGGCATCAGATTTTGTTTGTGAAAGACCTCCTGAGTGTTTTAAAATTTTCCCATTGGTACAGTGGTTGTCATTACAAAATGGTACCTAATATATCACACCCTCCCTATACTTCCAACAGAAAATAACTGTGTATTTGCTGGCAGATGTTGATTTCTTAATTGCTCCCAATAGCACTTCCTTCATATAGTGCAATTTTAGGGCCAAAATTTGACCTTAGATGAACTTGTCTTCAGTGGTTTTGAGCCTGCAGTTGGTGTCTAACATGAGCAGACTCTTTCAAAGAGAAATGTTATGCCTGTGTTTGGAGCTCTCTTTTAATCTTGGCAGATAAAGGGCTATGCTCTGTCTTGGTACATGTGTGCACCAGTAGCTGGTCTGGTGCACCAGCAGACAGCATCAACTAGTACACTCAGGAAAATGAATTTACAGGGTTTTGGGGAAGCACACTCAGAAACAACCCCTCCACCCTTTTTACAGCTGTAGTACTGGTTCCTGAAGTTCTTGGAAAGATGTTTGTGGAAACATGTCTAAGTAAGGTAGCTAGCTTTCGGCTGTGTCACCCCTGGTTCCAGCTAGATGTGGAGTGTCACTAGATACTCCTGACTGAAGGAATGTGTCAGCCTTGTCATTCAAGCCAGGGTGCCCTCAGAGCTTGTTCTCCCAGGGAAGTATCTTCTCAGGCCACTTGTCTGTCTCCCCAGAAGGCAGGCAGCCTAGGACCGGAGGCATCAAGATACTGAAGAGGAACAGCTCCAGAGAGCAGCAGCCTGTTCAGTTGTAGAAGGAGGAGAAAACACCTAGAAAGTACAAGTAAAAAAAAGAAAAAATAATTTTAGGTCTCCCAGAAGGGAGTTTATCAAAATTCTCCCTTCCGGTTTACTATTTCCATAGTTTGAATAAAAGTAAGCATGCAAGCAAGCAAGACAAAACCCTGAAAAAACTCAATTACACAGCCAGCTTCACTTGTGCCTCCACTTGCTCTCAATAAGTGTACACGCATGATGAGTTACATCAGTGTATGGCACACTATTTTTACAGGATTTCTCCTTGAATCTGACTGTATAATGAGGGGGATGTTTCTGAAGGGTGTGGATACTTTTTAAGGGTTGGAAATCTCCCTTGGGAAAGTTTTCATGTCAGCTAAACAATCTATTGAAGTGTACAAGTGTTCTGCATTAGAGTTTCTACATAGGCTTATGCATGCACAACCATGATTACTACATTTACTTCTCTCACTTTTTTTTTTTCTTTGGATTTCAGGCTTTAAAATATTTTTGCTAGCAGAATTTTGTAAATACTTCCAAGTTTGACTCTTTGAGATTATTGCTCTTCCCAAAAAAGACACTACCAGTGCCAACACAGTTCATGGATGACTGGATGTTATTAAAAGTGGAATTTATCTTTTTTTTTTTTGATGATGATACTGACAGCTCAATATTAAGAATTGAAAAGTAATATTCTAATTTTTCTTTTTTTCATTTACCTGTTTGAACTTTGACAAGTTCAATCAGTTTGATTGCTGCTGGATGTATCTTTTCCTACTTAAATATTTATTGAAAAGAAAGGAGAATTTGTTCCATGTTCTGTGTAAAGCACTGCCTGGTTATTATCTCGGCAATTTTTATTGCAAGTTTACAGTATTCTCTGAATTCTGAAAAGTGATTTTATGAAGAGAGTATTATGCATTCGACCAAATCTCAGCTCGTTCTTCTCTCATTTCCATCTTCCAGTATATCAGGTCTTTGATTTGAACCTGCATGCTACAATCACTGTTTTAAATTTCCGTAATGGAGATCTCCATAGTGCAGCAGGCTTCATTCAAACCAGGATACTAACGTGACTTCTGTTAACTAACTGCAAACACCTCTGACAGCTCCTTGGTTCGCTGCCAGCCATATTGCTGTGGGAGATTCCTTCTTACAAGTTACGCTGGTGTTCTGCACTCTACCACCTGCTCGTGATGGCTCCTCTCACACCTGCGTCCATTGTCCCTTTTGCCATGCTCTGGAGGTGTCAGGGCTGAGCATGATGATGTAGTGCCAACTGTTTGGTGTTTTGCTTGCTGTGATAATACTGTTCCATAATGCAGTCTCTTTTGGTATTAAGTCTCCTCAATTTCACAACAGCAAAGAAAGAAGGCAGCTCCCTCACTAGAAACAAAATGGAGCTGAGAAAAGCATATTTGGCAAAGTTGCAGTGCTGCTACTAACCTTAGCACTGAATATATTGCTTCAGACCTCCTGTCTTCAGTTCATTAGCCAAAACTCTTCTGACACAAGCATGGTTTTGGTATGTTTCTATCTCACAGCCCTCGTTTCTGTCAGTTTTGATGTTGTTGCTATGTATAAAATCAAACTGAGTCTTGTTTTACAATCCCAGTGTTGTCTGTGGAATCTGAGCAGTGCAAGAGCTCCATTAGCAATGTTATTCTTCTCTATGGTCACTGTCACACTCAATTTAGCTCCAGTTTTATTTTTTTGCTATAAAACAGCATTCATGGTCACAGTAATTCTGTTACCACAATGATCTGAGAAGCAGTAAAGGACATTAATGAATTAATAAAGAAATACGTGGTTTAGTTTACAGTCCCCAGAGGATACTTCGCCTGAGGTGGGACGACTGCAGAATGTATTGATAAGTGTCCAGCCCTGGGGCTAACCACAACTCCATGGGCTGTCTGAGAGTGGTCTGCTTTGGTTGGGCATCGCCTCACAGGCTGTCAGGGGCTGGGATTCCTGAAGTGACGGCAGGACGGAAAAGACTATTTGTTCAGAGGGCTCTGGGAAGGAATTGCAGACTGGACTTTGCTGGTAAAGAGAGCTCTATTGAGGAGCTTTAGGATAAAGCAGTTCCCCAATCACCAGTAAAACACACTTTCCAAATGTCATAAAACACATGGATTGAAAACACATGCTCATGGCCATCTGTCTGTCCCTCTAGTGATAAATGAGCACTGTTCTGCATGAGAGTCCAGCATTCTATGGTATGATTCTATGATTCTATTTTGTTATGCCTCTATGAGAAGATTATCATCTTACTGGCAACCAAAGGGTATGCATCCTGTCCCCTTAGCTGTCTGTGGGTGCCTTCTGGCTCTTGGGCGCTCTGTCACTTTGAATCCCCTCTTGCTTGCAGTAGAAGGGGAAGAGTGAGAAAGGCTTGGCATTTGACCAACACTCTAGGTGAAATTAATGATGGCTCAGAGACTGATATGGTAGAAAACTCCTTTTTATAGCTTGTCTTCACCACGGAGAATAAAAGGAAGTTGGTACAATGACATGACAGGAAAGCATAAAAAAAAATTCAGGTTATGAATGACTTCTATGAACTGTTGCAATATTGTTGGGCCTAGGAATAAGACTCACATTAGTATATGGTCAGTTGGTCTTCCTATGGGATCAGCAATGACTCAGCATAGATAAAAGACAAAAGAAAACTGAAGACCCTACTTTCCTATTTTCATATATATCTGAAATGCACGTAATTTAAAATCAACTTTGAAATAATGCATTAAAGAGTACAGTATCAATGAGGCAAACTCACAGTCAAGGCCTTATTGTGCTGTTCACTATACAAGCAGAGGATAAGAAATTAATTCCTGTTTCAAAAGTGCAAGGCAGGCAGTCATTACAGTGTACCTCCAGCCTACTTGTTCTTAAAGGCTTCCATAAGGGGGAATTGTGGGAGAACGGGTGCAAATACTTGATATGTCTAGTAAGTAAAACTAATATTTTAAGTCTCCTTCCTGATCCTTTCCGGGTTAGGCCCGTGAGCTGTATAAAGGTGAGCAATAAAAGTTGGAACTCTTCTATTTCACTCTACCACAATATCCTTGCTTTCATTCCAGCATTTTGCCCTCCCTCTGAAATATTGTAAATGTGATCATTTAGCAGTCACTTTCTCCAAGAATCCAATATTCTAGTCTCTTCCACAGATCTGATGATCTTCAAGGTCTCTTCCAACCAAAAACATTCTATGATTCTGTGATTCTATGATTTTGGATCGGAAGGACTGGGAATAAAGCCTGACAAATGGGACATTATGGCAGAGTGATGGTTTCTCCAGATGTGAGGAGATAGAGTTGGCAGTTGTGTATTGAACTGACAAAGAGAAGCCCTGCAGAAAAGTTGAAAATGTTGCAGTGATGAATGCAAAAATCTGAATTCGCAAATTGAGAGTTGACTCCAACCCTTGCTCTAGATATCCTTTGAAGCTTTGGTTAACTCACTGATCAGTCTCTTTCTGTTCCTCAGTTGCCCACCTGTAAAGTCATCCACTCACATTGTTCTCTTGGTCTTTAGGGTCTTCAACAGGAAAAGTTTTGTTATGTTGTTGTCTTTTAAGACAGCATATGTTTTAGGCAAAAGAGTAATACTATCTCCTCTCTTCCATTCCCCAAACACCAACAAAAAACCAACAAAATCAAACCCCCAAACATACATTTTTCAGAATCTAGAAATAGTAAAATTAATATTTCTGTGTGTATATATATTATTATTTAGGTTTTAATCATGTGATCTTTCCTTCATAGGTCTTCACAATTATTAAATGCAATGGAAGTCAGTGTCTGAAAATGAAGTTCTAGTAAGGACCTGTATGTGACCTCATCAATTGTAAGAGTGGGGTAATACATAAAGAGTTGGAGAAATGAAGCACTGCCTTTTATGGACACATAAGTACAAAGAGGCACAAAGAAAGGGTCCAATGTCCATTCAAGTTAGGTTTCTGCAGCATACAGATGGATAGAAAGAGATACTTCCGCAAGCTGATTCACCTCTTCAAGCTTAAACATGAACCTTAAGGTGAATTGTTTGGTGGATGTGTTTGTGCCTCAGTATCGACTACAGAAGAAACCTAAAGAACTAGGTTTTGATTAGACACCTAACTTGGAGATGCCACAAGTTGCTTAACTGAAACCTTATCCTAAATGACAAAGTGACCTCAGATAGTAGAATGTGAACATTCATTTAATTTAATCTGTGGAGCTCTCAGCACCTTGTAGACATTATATTGATGAATGAATAATAAAAATACAATGCTTCTTTTTCCTGTGAGTTATTATTAGCATAAAGTAGTAATATTTCACGGTAAGCAAATTATTCTTTCTGTTGTACAATCAGTCAGCACAAAAACTTGACAACAAGAACCACTGAGAGATGCAAGTTTCAGAACTTTATTCAAAACCAAACTATAACTATGAAGGTTTTGGGTTTTAAAGATTATTTTTTCTTCTGTTGTTCTGCAGAATATGAATAAAATTACTCAGTGGACGAATTCGTAACAGATGGTTACCATTTCAGCCTCAGATGGCAGAAAGCCCTAGAACCAAGCAATTACAGAGTTCTTTGATGTAGAACCAGCTGAACAGATTTTAATAATTTCTTCCAAATTGGAGACACCTGGCCCCCCAGAAAGAGCTGCAAGCTGGGTGATGGAGGTGTGCAATAGAAATACATTCCTGATGTCACCGGCAAGTTTTTGGTGACAAAATCGTGGAGACCAACAGGAAATAATTTTAAAATTACCTTTTTTGTTTTCTATTATTAACGCAATGAAACATTGCTAATGGCCCAATAAAATAATTTTAAAAATACTCTGCAGCAAGATTGTATTGTTTTGATTTTCCATTGCTGCAAATGTTTTACCTCCCTTCAAAGACTGCTGTACAGGATATGGATACTCAACAACACGAGCTTTTATTGCTCACCTTTATAAAGCTCATGGGCCTAACCGGGAAAGGATCAGGAAGCACATGTAAAATGTTACTTTATCTTACTTACTCTTATTCTATTCTCTTGGTGTAACCGCTGCCTTCAGAACATTTAAAAATATTCCCCTTGATGTAATACATGCCTAAGAGAAGCCCCTAGGCCAAACCCACTAGCACGGCACTTCTGCGGCAGCTATCCTGCATGGAGAAGAAAGGAAAGGGGTAGCCTAAGTTATTGCTAAGATTTACCTTCATCTGAGTCACCGCTGAATTATTCTGTTCTTTTCTCATTCATTTAACTCTGTCTCTGCTATCATAAGGTCATGTCTATCTCATGCTCACCAAAGCCCTGCCAGAATCCTGCCTGTGTCTCTCGGACAAGTGAGCTGATGTAAGCTACTTGCATGGCTCTGGCACGAGATGTTAGTACTACACGTGGACAAGTACTCTGCAGGGCATCTGGTAAGTCAGTCCGCTCTGCTGCCTAACAGCTCTGGTCTAATGACCCAATAGTGCTTGATCAAGTTGAGAATTTATAAAGGAATTTTATAACGTGGTTGCTGGACTTCATAATCCAGGAGTTCCCCTCCAGTCCTGTGGTCCAGTTTTCCTTAAAACTTCTCTGTCTCTTGGTATAATGCATTAAATAAGGTAATTGTACCTGTGTTTGTAGAATATCAGGTATTCTCTGGAGGCTGAAGTGTGAGTGTAGGAGCATAGGACAGAGTGTACAAAATGTTAAATATTCTAAGTGAATGTGGGGAATTAGTTTGTCTGCATTCATAAATTTAACTGTGACCACTGAACCTATCTTTGGTGCATTTACTAATTCTCTGTATGCTGAAGAAATCCCTGCTTTACAAATAATGTACCCTCCTTTAACTCAGCACCAGAATAGCATTGCTGAAGACCTCACATTTTCTAAAAAGGAACAAAAGACACAAATAAAATAACTTTGGTTTTTTCAGATGAGGGTATTTTGAACTGTAGTGAAATGGAGTAAGGAGAAGTGAGGGGAAAGCAGTGCTGTGATTTTCTTTATGAAGGGTTATCTCTTAGTGCAAGCTGAATGTTTACATGGCTAAAGCTTACATCCCAAAGGCTTTTTCTACATGAACAGAATGGCCAGGATAATGTCTTTTCCAGCTTGGCCAAGATAATGCATTTTCTAGCTTGGCTACTTTTATGTGTTTAGAATCAGATTTCATTTTCATGAAAATCAAAATCAGAAAAGCTCCCTGTGCATAAGATACACAAACTCAGTACAGACATCACACATCCTTCTGGTTTTCCTTGTCTAAATTGTATTTGACTGATTTATGTTATGTTATCATATACAATAGCTTTTTACAATGTATATCTGGCAAAGTTATCCATAAAATTGAATACAATAAACATTATAATGCAATAATACAGTTTTGGTTAGAGGTTTGGGAATTACTTCTATTTAACTGGACTGCTTTTCACGATACAATCCATTCAATTGCATGCTTTTCCTATTCATTGGAACAACCTCAGTAACACAGTAGATATGTGCTCAGTGCATTGTAACTTAATTTGATCTTTTTGTTTCCTACACAAAGAAATCGGTAGAACCAAATGTATTTGTGACATTTTTTACTGTCAGAACAAAGCTAGGCTGGAGGGCAATCAAGCACCTCATTTCATTCCAATATCTTGTAGGATACTTACACATAACAGGCAAAAAGTATAAAAATATTTAAGCACAGCTACACTGCAGTCTGTTTTCAGACCATTTTTCACCTTCACTGTAAACAGCCAAACAAAACATCAGGAAAACTGAATGGAGACACAGTTTGTCTCTATTCCTCCTCAGTCCTTAAAACTCTCCCTCAGCATTCGCTACTTTATATTTTAACACTTTTCTTTCACCCCTGCAATTTCTGTCATGAAAGTTAGAGGGTTTTGTTTCTGTCCCCGGGATTGGACATTTTAAGACTGGGGGATGGCAAGACCCAGATGATGTCAGCCATTCTGGGGCCTGATTAAGTGCCATGATGCTGCAAAAGGAGGGAGTTAAAGGTAAATGCCTGAGCTTCCTGATGCAGAAGATAGTGCAGTTGAAAGAAAAGCATTTGGAAATGCCCATTAAGAGAGAAAGCAATTGGTGATTTGTTCTGTGAATGAACTGCAGTTAATGGTGCATATAAATGGAAAGAACTACAGCCTTTAGCTTTCTGCTCGAAGCATAGCTTCACTCAAAAAAGGGGTGAAAGAGGGAGGGGTTGAAAAAGAAACTTCTTTGTGCCTTTGCAGCACCTCAGCTGGGTAAAGATAGTTGGGAAAAGGTAGTTCTAGACAGGGGGAGGAGGAGGGTTTATGCCTTAATTCTAAGTACAGTTGCAGTTGCTATTGTGTAGTGAGAGGCAGTTGCTGTGAAAATAAGGGCAGCTGCTTCTTGTGAAATCTGACAATATTATGACTTCAAATTAGAGCAAAGAGATAGTAAAAAATACGTAAATTTAGACACTTGCATTTTTATTTTGGTACTTTGTAACAGACACTGACTGGCAAGTATAATGAATTCTGATTTCATTTGAAAGAACTAAACTAATTACTAAAGAACCTCTGTTAGATCACATTATAAAATGGAAAAATCAATGGTATGTTTAGTTATAGGTCAGCATTTATATAAGATCAGAGTATGAGCTATTAGACTGCACAATTATTGGCTCATTTAATTTTATCCATCTGTTATCATATCGATTCCTATTTTCCATCAGTGATGCCATCATTATGATACATTTTGTACACTTCACTAAAACAATTTGACACGGATTCATGCCATGTACTTGTTGAAATTTGACTGAAGTGACTCAGTTAGTAGATAATTACCCAGGACTCTCTTGAACATAGGGAATATACCTTCCATCCCTTCATATTTTGAGCATTGCATTTGCAAGGTGGGTGTAGCTATGGTCTGTTTCCATATTCTGCACAGCTGTGTTGAGATTGGCGTGTGGTTGTCATGGAAAAATTGCTGTATGACTGCAGGAGTTCATCCACATTACACAACTCACTAAGCTGGGACCTTGGTAATGATCATTAGTGCCAGTGTAGTGAGATACAATCTTTGACTGTGCTTGGTACAAGTGATATTAAAACTACAGTAACTGGTGTCCTCTAGGAACTTATAAGAAGTGCTTATTCATCTGTACAGTAAACATGAAATGAAACACTACTGGTCAAGCAATGTGTTTCGTTTTTTATTGTGGTATTTTCATCATTATAGTTGTGGTGGTTCAAAAATTCTTTTCTCAGTCTCTATTAATCTTCTGCTTCTCATATAAAACCATCCTGAAATGGCTATTTAAACTGTTTAGTCTTTTGCTTCCCTAGTTAGCTTTTCTGAGTTACAGTGCTGTTTCAGTTGTTGCCGTTATTTATCAATAAGGGAAGCCAATCTTCTGTGGCAGAACAGCTGCATTAAAGTGTCTTACAAGATCATACAGACCCTTACTTGGACTACAAGAATGGCTGATTATAGACTGAGGTGAAGATCAAGTCACATCTTACTTTTAGGTGCTCTTTATTATTTTGGGTGTTAGCATTTATATGTGTAGGTCTCCTGTCTTCTGTGTGGTTATGGTATGTGACTGAGAAATGCTTTTCTACCATATGGTTTGGTTCTCTGTGTTTTCTGTGTATGTCCTTTGTTGGAACCGGTCCTCTTTTTTCATTATTTTGCTTGATCGCTAGTTACTGAGCTGTGCTTGATCTCTCTACTGTCACCATGTCTTTGCTCAGAGTCAAAGGAAAGGGAGGTTGATGTGCTAAGACCATTGACTCCACCTCCACCAACTCCACCTCCTTTACGAGGGCCAAATCCAGATGTCTCAGAAGGAATTTCAGAACAGAGAAAACATATAGTGATACCCTCAGTAAGTGATTTAGTCATTCCAAAATATTCTTCCAGCCTCCAATATTTTGTGGCTCAAGAACTTCCTGAGCTTGCAGCTGTGTGTCTGATTACAATGGTCATTGAAAGAAGGGGGAAAATACATTTTTATTTTTTTTGCCCAGTAACATTACAATAAAACTGCACTGCCAAAGTGAAATGTATGTGTTTCCAGCATGCTTTTCACAAGGGCTTAAGTAGATGACTCTAGCCATGGCAGTAAAGGTGGTGGCAGGCTACTGCTATGTGCCCTAATCTTCTGCTCCAAATTACTTACACCATAGCAGGGGCAGCAGAAGAGAAGATACTCAACACAACTCTGATACTCTGCTAGCACTTTTTCTGAAGCTGCCTTTTATGGTTTGATGCAACTGTGAGCTGTAATGGCTAAGGAACAGGCAGAATGAGTTTTCAGACATATTTGCTATCTATCTCCATAACATTTTTCAGCACAGGATCAGTTGTGAGAGCTGAGAGTGATGATGGCTTAATGCTGCTGCCTAATCCAAGGAAGCCCTAACTTCCAAAGTAGGAGACTCAGGCTCAAAAACACTCTTGATGTGAGCTCATGCATCCAACTTGAGCTAAGCTGGATGAAAGAACAAACATCTGGATTCTCACTCCTATGAGCTTAGGCCTCTTGGAGACCTCTGGTCACCTTATGAAATTTTCAGCAGCCCAAACAGTGGTGATAAACTTAAATAAAAACATATCTGTTACTTATTGGCATTTAAAACAGCTAGAGAGCATTATTTGGCAGTAAATCTACTGTGTTTCAACAGTGAACATGTTTTAGTAAATAACACATGCTTGTAAAACATCTGTGTATTACGCAAATTTAAAGGCTAAAGGAGTTGTTAAAAATAGGCATGGCCTTAATAAAAACCATTTTATGTCCAGATCCCTAATTAAACTGCTGTAGCCAGTTTAGCATAACTTCAAACTCTTCCTGCCATGGCTTCTTTTACAACTGTATCACGTTCCACCATAAAAGGAAAATCTCTGTTGATAGTGTTTGATATTCTTTAGCCTACTGGAGCCAAGCATAACTAAATCATATTTTCATTATATTTCACATTCTGCTTACTAATATTTGTACTATGTGGTTAGGTTTCACTAGAAAAACAGTCAGTGTACCCAGCAACAGAAGTAGAATGGAAAGGAGAGTAAATTAAAAAGCTTGTTTCAATAGTGTAATTTATATAGACTAAAACAATGTAAATCTTAGAGTGCCATGCTGTTCCTGGTTTCTCAGAAAAGCACCTACGGGTGTCCACAGCAGCACAAAATGATAATATTTGTATAGGTTTCTTCAACTCTGGCCTTAGCTATAAGTATTTCAATAAATTTTCATTTAAAATAGATTTATAACTTTCATGCCTTGTTTCCATGACCTTCCCAATTCGGTCACAGTTTTGTCTCCTCTTTATATAAATGCCTTGTGTCATTTGCTTATTTTAATCTGCATAGAATAATTCTATCATCTTAGGCTATTCAGATAGAGCTGAACATTTTAAGAAAAGTGTTCTATAAATCTCATGAGGAACCAACAGAGAGGTACCAGCTGGCACAAAAAGCTCTGCCTACTTCTGTTACCAGGTGGTGCTTTGAAACACCAATGTTTAAGCATTTGTTCCTTGGAGTTTTTAAAGAGATGTGAATATTTAGACTTCTCATGTAGGCATTTCAGTTGGACAGGCTAAATATAAGACAAGCTTGGCACTTATTCAGACGTGATTATAACCTGGACAAGCATTTGCTGGGACAGGCAAAAGATATTTTTGTTCTTGTTCTGATACTGTCACTGATTTGCTATCTTGCTCTGACAAGCTCATGTCATATCTTTATCGGCTCCTTTTCTATTTTTTGTCTGCCTTGGCTTTTTTTTAATTTTTATTTTTTATTTTATGTTATTTTTTTTTAAATCTCATCAGGTTCGGGATCGTCACATTCTAGCAGATGGTGAAGTACCACACATAACCCTGTCCCAGTGCCCATATGGGATCAGCACTGTTCTTGCCCTACCATATGTAAACATCTGTGAATTGTCAAAGTTAAAGTTCAGGGATCCAAAAGTATTAAAAATTGTTTTGCAAGTCAGTCACTCTGAACTGGTGTTTTCTTGAGAGTTTTCAAAAGATATTTGTTATAGTAGAGCACAGTATCCAGTTATCATGACACCCACAAATTGTCAATTGTTATAAAACCCGTCCCTTTTTCTTGACAGGGTCCTCAACAGAAGGGTCTCTGAGGCTTCTGCTGGGTAAGGAAAAGGGCCAACAAAGAACATGCATATATACACTGTGATAAATTCTGGGCATGGGATAATACATCATTCTAAGCAGGTTATACTAGCTTACAGAATCGCCTGGCTCAACATTTTAGGAAAAGACAGTACCTCAGATGGAAAACAACTGTGGCATTCTGATATCCAAACTGACCATTCAAATGTCAATTGAATTAGAAATACATATCTCCAATCCTTTGTAAAAAAGATCTTGCTGTTCCAAGTGTCATACTGAATGGACAACAGAACTACAGAAGATGGGAAAGATCATGAGATTTTTTTGGTTTTAACAGCATTTTCAGAGAACCCTAAAAGAAAAAATAAAATCTGGAGTAAAATGAGTTCCCAGCCAAGCACAACTTCAAAGTTGTGTAAAGTTGCAGAGTGTGTATGTCAGGATGGCCTACCACACATTATGCTTGGACTGAAAAAAATCAGCTTGTCTTGTAAAGAATTTGTGCCCCTCAGACATAACGACTAGACTAAATTCAGGTTTATTTCCCCCTCTGAACTGCCCTGAAGAACTCCCTTAAATTTTCCAGAAGATGGCTCTGACACCAAATCTGTCACTTTCATCAAAATAAGTTGTTATAGATGGGGCAAAGAGAAAACACTGTACTTATCCTACCAGTAATTTCATTAACCAGTCAGTCCCCTGAAAGCAACATACTCAGCTAAACTCAGTGCAGCAGAATGGCTTATGCCCAAGAGAATATAATAACATACAGAGCCATTTTCATGCTCTTAACTAACTTAATGTCATTTTTTTTTTATCCTAAAAGAGCAATTTCAGATAGGAGGACTCTGAGATGTCCATTGTGAAACATGATGGACACTGTAGCCTCCCGTTTTGCAAGACGGCTTCAAAAACTGAGAAGAAGGCATCACATTCAAACATGGGTATCCTGCTTATTGATACAAAGCCTCAGCTCACATGCACTCCTGGGCATTGGTAGATATCTGGATGTTTGGGTAGCTGTGTTGGAAGCAGCTTCAGCACACAGGAAATGCAAGTGCTTCCCAGCACATCAGCAGCAGAGGCATAAGGTTTTGCATGATTTAAATCTTGGGTTTAAATGCCTCGCCTTAGCTCCAGCCTTTGTGTACTCTTCTCCAGGAAACACTTTAGCAGCAGAGGCTGGGACCAGTTTGACATCTGTCCAGAATTCCCTGTGCTAATAATATTTTATTACGTTTTAGAGAACTCACGGCAAGGTTCCTGGTACATAACTGGCCAAGACGGGTGGACACCAGACCACAATAATGCACTACTATAAATGTTTTAGTAAGTTGGATCCTATGTGATGGCTATTACATTTTAATTACTATGATTATTTTACAGGTATTTCAAACATAAATTGTGTCATCACAACTGTGTTACTTACTGCTTAATTGAAATACAAATACCTTACTTATTTTTCTGTCTTGGAAGAAAATCCTCCTCCATGCCCCCCTAGAATTTCCACACCATTTATATAGAAATTACTACTCACAGTGGAATTGTAGCTTAAAAGATTGGCCAGCTGGCTATGACTGACCTCTTGTCTCTGTAAGAGAAAAAACAGTTAGTGACTCAAATGCAGCCTCATTGCTATTACAGACTAGATCAAAAAATTCTCTTTTACCTTTCATTTACCACTGTATGAAGAAAAAATACATATTATAAGGCATTATGGCATTCAGATAATAATAAAATGGCTTTTCCAAGGACACACTCTCTTTATTAATTGCTCCAGGTAAAATGTAATTATATGTTTACCAGTATGTCATGCTTAGTGTTACCACAATTCATTATCTATTGAAGGAAAGAATAATATGTAAAAAACTTATACTAGCTAGCATAATGGATTAGATGCCTACAAGGTCTACTGCCTGAAGTGGTGACATTATTTTTTTGTATATACTTATTTCACGTTGTAAAATAACAAGAGTCATAACCTGTTTTGGCAACCATGGTTCACTAGATGAGAACAAGAAGAGTTAAGTACAACAGATCCAGTATCTCAGGGGGATGTAGGCAAAGATTATTTTATGGCATTTCATACTGAAACATAGCGTGCGAGTGGCTTTTATGAAGGTCTACCTGTGATACAGCTGTTAATGTGCACATTGCCTTAAGGTATTTTTTATTGCATAAGTAGATAATTAGATATATAACTAAGCTTAGACACTAAGAGCTTGCACCTACAGTAGAAACATTCTATTCTATTGCTTTTGGTTTTTGTCATGTGTTGCTGTTCTTGAATCACTGCTATGCATACTTGGAGTTTCAAACAGATAACCTTAGTTGCAAGGTATCAACGCTGTACCAACCACTTCTTGACTATATGACTTCATATGAGCAGCAACAATGAAGACAGTTTTTTCATGTATTTAAAGTTGAGCATGACTATAAAAGGTTTGTTGCATCAGGGACCTAATGCTACCACGAACCATATTTAAAAAAAAATATTGCTCAACATTTCTAGTCCTTATCTCTTTTATTAGAGGAACCTAATTCTTAGAAAGGCTTCCTAGATGGAGATCTGGCTAGTGTTTTGGGCTTTTACACACAAAAGCCTTTATTTTTGTTAGCTATCAAATGACTTTATGTAGTGATCAAGCCTGAGATTTGGCTCCCTTATTTTTCTTAATCTAAACAAGTTAATGTAACTTCATATACACAGACCACAAGGGTTGGTGGTTGTTTTTTTTTTTCATGCTGTGTGCCTTACAAGGAATGTAGAGCAGGAAGACTTCAGATGTTGAAGATGTTTTGTGTTAAACACAGTGAAGCAAATTTCTGTTCATGGGTATGTGCATTTATGATTTAATAGCAGGTGAATTTTCAACCCTAAAGAGAAAGAGAAAGCCCTTTTTCACTAGTTATAATATGGCAATAGTTCTGGAAATTTGTAAAGCACTGGACCATCTATGCTTTATTCCTCTGTTAGAGTTACCACTGCAAAGACAAAACAATCGTAGTCTGTGTACACTACCCTTTCTCCTTGTTTGCAATATATACACCAATCTGGACTTAAGTGATGGAAGATTTTGTCACTGAGATGTGATCTCTCTGGTTTTCCTCCATAAGACCAGAGTACCACAAGCATCCACTGACAGAACTTCACCATATCTTCTCACTGTCAGTGCTGCACAGCCCCAGCTCCACCCTAAAATACAATCCATGACCTGTCAGAATTTAATTGATCATATTTACATTTACACATGTAAATGAATTTATTAACTTACATAGAATATTGCTGTCCATGTACTTGTCTCCCAAGTGCATCTTTCCTTAAGGAAAGTGTTTTTTTAAATATTGTTTTCATGTAAAGGAATTTTTGCACTCATATCCAGACAAGTATAATTGAAAAATAAACCCCAACAACAACAATGTAACTTGTAATGAGCTTACAAGAACAGAAAACAGCTAAAAGAAAGTCAATATTATGTTAAGTCTGAAAAATTAGATGCATAAGTGTCAGGAGATTCTAAAAGTTGAATATCAGATCTTGTCTTGACAACTGATGTGTTTTAATTAATGGATAGCTTTGATTGTGTTTTAAGTTATCTGAACATGGTTTTGTTTTAATTTGTTATATTACTACTACTGTTAATTTGGGCAGAGGCTGAACCTGTGATGCACTATACAGGAATGAAGGCACAGTACTCTGCCAAGAAGACTTTCTTAATTAAAAAATGTCTATATCAGTTTTCTGAACCTGTGACAAAACAATAAAAATGCTGGACAAAACTGGCACTTTTAAAGAGAACTAGGAGCAGAAAAAGACTGAAATAATATGGAAACATGTCTTCAAGATATAATACTACAACGACCAAATTGTTGACCCTTGCGCAATACTAGGTTCAACAATAAGTGGAACAACTTAACGTGTTAGGGGCCTGACCCTGTTGAAATCAACAGAAAGAATTTCAGAGACTTTTGAGAGCTTTGGATACGATCCAAAAAGTAAACTGATACTCCCCGAGGACAATTATTGCATACCTCTTTCGGATTGTCATTTACACTGCTGGTGAAACTGTCATTTACCTTAGTATTAATGTAAAGAACTAGTAGGGATCATTTAGCAATCAGCAGTTATATTTCATTCTAACAATTATCACAGAAATACTGTGCTTTTGATAAGACTCTAGGTGTTTCTTCCCTGTAACTATTTAATAGCATCTAATCTTGCAACATGTAGTAGATTAAATAGCTTTTGTCAAATGCACCCAGGAAGTAACTATAGCTTTTTCTGTAGAGGTATTTGTCTTTAAAATTACTTTTTAATTGTTTGTTGTTTTAGGCTTAAAGTCCACAAATAGAATAGAATATAATTGGAGCTTCTGGTCTTTCATCTGTACTGATGGGGTTCATACTGAAGACTGTTTTATTACTGAACTTGTAGTCTTGTTTAGTAAAGATTGTTATCGGCTGTAATGTAACACTCAGGTCAGGAAGGGAAGAGCTTCGCTGACTGAAGGTCTCAGATTTGTTTTCTTCAAACCAAGAATGTCCTTGAAAACATTTTTACGTTACCATTATGCTCACTGTAAATCACCAGTCTGCGGTTTTAAGGTTTAAAAGCTGACAAGTTGGAACTTTGAAGCTGTCACCAAACTGTTTCTTCACTGCCCTCTTACTCATGATGGTTCAGAGTGCTAGTCTCTATACAGAAGTGGTCAGGCTTTCTGTGCTGATGAAAATGACATTACTCCATGAAAATCGGGGTACTGCCCTACCCTGCGTCCCTAACATTAAGCCCATGCACTCACCAGCATGGGCTTAATGCACTTTCCAGCAGATATAAACCTCTAGTAGACTATGGGCAGGTGATGCAAATCAGAACAGGCATCTTTTTGCTCTGTACTCAACCAGATCACACATCAGAGGAACTCATATTTACTGTTGGGTCTTGATTTCTCTGTTCCCTTTCTGCTGGGTTTCCACCTGTATGGAAGAAGGGAATCACACTTATTTCACCCTGTGGGATGTACTTGGGTGACCCAGTGGGAAGGATTTAAGGCATGTGTCCAGAAGCTCTGGGTCCCGGTCAGCACAGGAGCTTGTTCTGGAAGACTTGCAGAAGAATTGGCTAATTGGGATGTTGGTGACCCAATTTCTTCCCTGTCATACCAGAAAATATTGAATAACTTTGGTTTCAGAGCTGCACTGTATAGTATGAGGGTATTATTTTCAGAGCCATAACTGAGTGCACATTTTCTTCCTGAAACACTCCTCCTCAAGGACAGCAGTGTTGGCAGTCTTGCCCTGTGACTGACAGGCTGTGGCAATTGTTTCACTAGTAAGCTACACATAAAACCTAGCTATCAAGCCCAGCTCTTTAACATCAGCATTGGTTTTAGGTTTTGAACATTTGAAGACAGATATTACATAAAGAAATCTTTTATTTTCTGAACTACTAGGAGAGATCAAAATCACTGGTTAGTATTCAAAGGAGTAATTTGAAATAGAAATGCATAAATAAGTGATTTTTGTTTCCTTGGAAAACAACAAATTAGAGTTGCATTTTCAGTTCACTTATAATCAAGTCTAACAACTAATATTTATGTATAACTTTAATTTGTGTGCTATATTTAATGAGTTAGTTTGTTTCACACATTACAAAACCAAAATAGTTGCAGAATATTAAATCTTTAACTTTCTTGTTTTCTTTTCCAGTTAAGTTTTTTTAATGATAAGAGATGGCTTTTTGTGCTTAAATGAAATGTTTGCATATAAAGCTTGTGCTTTGTATGTCTTGGAACAGAGCTCTGAATATTGAAATGATTTCTGAAATATTTTGAAAACCCAATTTTTTTTTTTAAAATATATTGTAGTGCACAAAGACTAAAATGGCACATACATTCAGATTTTTTTTTTAATTTGCAAAATATTCAAGAAATAAAAAATAAAAGCACATATTTGGTTTCAATTATAAAGGGCAAAATTTAAAGAAGTAAAAAAAGTCTAAATCAATTTAAAGTGTGATTGACATATTTGCGTAACTCTACAAATAAGTCCATGCTCAAGAGTCTGTCTTCTTTCCAGTTGCTAGCTAAAACTTATCAATAGGAATGTTAAAAATGTCACTGGTGGTTTATCCAGGTTATCCTCAATTTTCTTCTCCCTGCTGTCTGTATATTTATCAATATACCTGAACATGTATCTCGCACAGTGTGGATAGCTAAATCTGATTGATATTCAGATGTGCTACTACCTGAATTTATGTTTTGATGTTTGTTTTGTTGTTGAAATATATTAAATGTCAGAAAAAATATTACAGACAAATGAGTGAGAGATTAGAAAACAGATGTACCTATGCAACTCTTTAATCAATAGACATTGACATAACCTTGAAAGAAAAACTTGACTGAAATCAGTCTCAGCTGGTGGATAAAAAATTAAGTCTTCAGGGAGCATTGGAAATATTTAACATGGAGGACAGTCCTAGAAATTATTTTAAAATTAAGTGCATGAAGTGCTATTCTGAGTAGAGAAAGATTTTTTTCCTGGCTGGTGCAGTACTGATGTCAGTCATGAGACTGACGGTGCAACTGCTCTCCCTATGATTAACCAGCACTGAACATACACTTGACACAGCCGAGATTTGTATCTGCTCTGGGGAGGATGGGGGTAATGTGAGCCTTATGTTCTCACTCTGACTGTGGCCGGCTATTGGCAAGCATGGATCCTTACATGATCTCAAGTTGACACGCTCCAATACTATTAATCTGATTCATCTGTGTTTGCCTTTCATATACACTCAAATGCATCCCGAGGAAGAAGGACGTGTTTTTTTAAAAAGCAGAATACTTTTTTAAAAAAGCCTGAGGGATGATCTATTTTGATAACGGTCCCTCTATTTGCCATACCAAAGAGGAAAATGATTTACTGTATCGGGCCAAAAATACTTTGCATTTCCAGCCTTTCCCAGTAAAATATTATGTTTAATGCTCTCACTACTTTTGAAGGCATGGTCAATAAAGCTGCTGCTTGACAGGTTCTTGACTCTTAAAACTGTTTTTCTTTGGCTAGGATCTGCAAAATAAGATAAAAAATGTGTTAACAATAAAGTCCTGATGTATAATTCTTGAAATAAATGTAAATATTTCAAATGGTTTGAAATGAATCAATCAACACTAATCTTTAATAGTGATTTAGGCACTTAGACACCAAATTCCATTGGTTTCTCATTGAAATTCAGGTACAGGAATCGGTCTCTTCTGGTTCCTAAGTCATTCAGTTCCTGCTGGCCATAGAGCAGTGCAGAGTGCAAGGTACCTGAAGGGACATGATCCCCAAAGGACAGGGTGAGGGAGCTGAAGAGGTCCCTAAGGAAGCAACCTTCAAAAACAGTTAGGTGGAAAGTTGTTAGGGTAGTCAGGGGGACAGATGCTGCCTTGTGCTGTGACCATGAAAAATCATGAGCATACCCTGTTTTCCAGTTGCGTGGTTTAATCACCAGATTACAGGCTGTTCTGGATTAGGATGCTGTCAGTCTTTCCCCACAGAGTTGCTCTACTTGGTGTAATTAACCAAATGTTTACCAGGCCAGAGATACCATGATTGACTTGTGACTCTTCCCTGAAATGCAGAGTTCCTGAATAAACTTGGAATTCACTGTCACAGGGCCTGATCCTTTACAGATATTCTTAATTGTGGTGTATTATAAGTAACTGAACAGTCCTGTTTAACTCAATAACTAAAGTTAAACAAATGTGTCAACTTCTGTAGGGCTGGAGCCTGAAAGAACGAGAGCAACATTAGTTGAAATAGATGTTTCTCCTTTGTTATAAACCTCTGAGTTCATAATCTAACCAGACCTAGTTAATTAAGTCTTTCTCGGGCTTCCTTGGAAATGCTACTTAGAGGTCTGCTTAGCAAAATTTGGTGTAATACAATAGGATCTTTCTACTCTAGGTTCAAGTTCTCTATGTCTAAACAAACTTGACTATCTGCCTGACCATCTCCTTATGTAATAACAAAATCTACATCCAGAAAGTCCTGTATCTCCTTCTTTGCCTCCAGACATTGGTGAGATCAGAGCCAAATTTTGCTCCTAAGCAGGATCCTGATTTGGCAGTATGACCTTTTGGTCCTAATGGCAGCATGGCCTGTCCCTAGCAGTGCCACGCAGTTCCAAGCCAATTGATGGGTTGTGACTACGCAGCTACTGGACCATCTTTCACAATACTGTTTCTTTCCTCTAAACTGAGATCAGTCAGACGTAGTAACCAGGCAGACACCTTATCATAAATTGGAGATATTCTTGGATTTTCCTTTAAAAAAATTAAAATTCAAAAAATCATAAGAAAATACTCTAGTTACTTTGCTTGTTGCTTCACTCTGACAAACTGATAGAACTGAGTAGCCTTACCTTTCCTAAATGTGACGATTGTATTCATCTCAGCTTTAAAACCTACTTCTTCCCAGCGAAAAAGTCCCAAGTTTGTGATTTGGGGCTGCTTAGCTTTCCCCATCCCTGTCAGCTCCTCCTGGTCTCTGCCAGAGGTGGAGCTGATGCTGCAGGAGATACCCTTTGCTATTTTACAGATGTGCCTTTCGTCCATCCACATCCTCTCCCTCTGACCACAGGCCATCTGATAAGAGGAAGTTATAGAAAACATTCATTTACTAGATAAATGATACTAAAATGGATTTTTACACTGAATTTATAGAGATAAAATTCATTAGAACATCAGACTTAGTCATCAATTTCACACAAAATATAAAAAAAACCCCAACAATGTAAAAGGATGCAAACTAGCAGTCAAGCCAAGATCCCGTATCAGTCAGCATAAGAAAATTACTGAAGACTATTTTTTTTTTTTTTCTACCTGAATTCCACATCATCATTGATTTGTCATTCAGGACTACTGATTAATTATTTTATATTTCTCTCACTGCAGGAATAGCATTCTCTATTGCATGACAGATATTTAGACATGTAGACATGAAGGAGAGGTATACTGTCCAGTGTCAGCAGCGAGAATACACAGTATCACCATGAAAGCATCCATTGCCCAAAGGGTCATAGAAGATGTGACCATATCAAAACCCACTTATCAGTAAGTACACTGAGTTCTCTAGATTATTTGGCAACAGTGCCACAAAAATAGGTTTCCCATGACCAAAGGTGGCGGATTTTGATTCATTCTAAGGAATGAATACTCATTGCAGTGGCAAATTGAATGAGTCTGTGTCTCAATAAAATTAATTATATGATATATTCTCTGCTCCCTGACTTCTCATAGAGCAGCTGAAGCTGTCTTTCAGCTAGTTGGCATCTTTTTTCCCCATTATTTACTCCTATTGGCAGAATAACAACAAAACCAAAATCAGTGCTGAAGCAGTCCAAGAACTAAAGCCATGTGATCTCAGCTCAGCCTAGAGCATGGGAAATCAAGCATTGCTCAAATCCAACGTCCTGGCGGGTGACAGGATATGGCTGTGGCATGAATAGCAGATAATGAATTCATTGAACTGCATCATAATTTACTTTGTCCTTTCACCAGGAAAACTGCCAGTCACCTCAGAGCACAGTGTATGCTGCACGCATTGAAGGAGACTTGTTCAGCCTCCCTTTCCAGAAATTATGGCCCACCTAAAGCAATCATGATTTATTTGTCTTCCCAACCCCTTCTACCGACTTAGCTTTAGTACGAGGTTCAGAAGCCTGGTTCTGTTTTACTGCCTTGGTCTGATGCAGTTTCAGATAACCCTGCTGACCATACTGCAGCTCCTGTTAAGTTTCTCTCTCTGTATTTGAAGACGTGCTGCCAGGATGCCTGCACCCAGGCCATAGCCAAGGACGCCCTCACAGCAGGACCCATAGAGAGCTGGTTGTAATTTCATGGCTGAGATGCTCCATCCCTTCCCTTGCAGATTTCCAAGCTGCATGAAGCAACACACCAGGGTGAAATTTTCCTCACCAGATGCTAGAATTATAGGCAGAAAAAAACACAGTTGTCCCTGTCTCCAACACAGACTGAGTCAGAAGACCCATGCAGTGCACCAGCCATGTATATAGAAAGACAGCAAAATGATCAGCATGTTATTCCTGTGAAAAGTGGAAAGGCTGTGAGGAGAAAATATTAAGCAATCTGTTTTGTTTCCTTAGTAATTTGTTTGTCTTCAGGATATTAACAGAGATCACAGAATCATAGAATCATAGAATTGTCTGGGTTGGAAGTGACCTTTAAGATCATCAAGTCCAGTCATCAACCTAACACTGCCAAAACCACCACTAAACCATGTCCCTAGGCACCATGTCTACCCAGTCTTTTAAATACCTCCAGGGATGGTGACTCCACCACTTACCTGGGCAGACTGGTCCAATGCTTAACAACTCTTTCTGTGGAAAACTTTTTCCTAATATCCAGTCTAAACCTCCCGTGGCATAACTTGAGGCCATTTCGTCTTGTCCTATTGCTTGTTACTAGCAAGAAGAGGTTGACCCCCACCTCTCTACAACCTCCTTTCAGGTAGTTGTAGAGAGAGATAAGGTCTCCCCTCAGCCTCCTTTTCTCCAGGGTAAGCAACCCCAGTTCCCTCAGCTGCTCCTCATAAGACTTGTCCTCCAGACTCCTCACCAGCTTTGTTGCTCTTCTCTGGACATGTTCCAACGCCTCTATGTCTTTCTTGTACTGAGTGGCCCAAAACTGAACACAGTACTTGAGGTGCCTCACCCGTGCCGAGAACAGGGGAACGATCACTTCCCTAGTCCTGCTCACCACACTATTCCTGATACAGGCCAGATTGCCGTTGGCTTTCTTGGTCACCTGGGCACACTGCTGGCTCATATTCAGGTGGCTGTCAACCAACACCCCCAGGGCCTTCTCTGCCGGGCGGTTTTCCAGCCACTCTTCCCCAAGCCCGTAGCACTGCATGGGGTTGTTGTGACCCAAGTGCAGGACAGCACTTGGCCTTGTTGAATCTCATACCATTGGACTCAGCCCACTGATTCAGCCTGTCCAGATCCCTCTGTAGAGCCTTCCTACCCTCAAGTAGGTCGACACTCCAACCCAACTTGGTGTCAATTGCAAACTTACCAAGGGTGCACTTGATCCCCTCGTCCAGGTCATTGATAAAGACATTAAAGACATAGTACCAAGCCCTGGGGAACACCACTTGTGACCGACCGCCAGCTGGATTTAGCTCCATTCACCACCACTCTCTGGGCACGGCCATACAGCCAGTTTTTTAACCAGCAAAAAGTACACCCATCCAAGCCATGAGCAGCCAGTTTCTCCAGGAGAATGCTGTGGGAGATGGTGTTGAAGGCTTTACTGAAGTCCAGGCAAACAACATGTACAGCTTTTCCCTTGTCCTCTAAGCGGGTCACCTTGACATAGAAGGAGATCAGGTTATTCAAGCAGGACCTGCCTTTCACGAATCCATGATGACTGTTCCTGATCACCTGCTTGTCCTGCATGTGCTGCATAATGACACTCAGGCTGATCTGTTCCATAACCTTCCCAGGAACTGAGGTCAGACTGACTGACCTGTAGTTCCCTGGATCCTCCTTCCAGACCTTATTGTTGATGGGTGCCACATTTGCTAACCTCCAGTCAACTGGGACATCCCAGGTTAGCCAGGACTGCTGATAAATGATGGAAAGTGGCTTAGTGAGCACTTCTGCTAACTCCCTCCGTACCCTCAGGTGGATCCCATCCAGCCCCATAGACTTGAGTATGTCTAGGTGCTGAAGCAGGTCACTCACTATTTCCCTGTGGATTATGAGGACTTCATTCTGCTCCCCACCCCTGTCTACAAGCACAGGGGGCTGGGTACTCAGGGAACAACTGGTCTTACTGTTAAAGACGGAGGCAAAGAAAGCCTTAAGTACCTCAACCTTTTTCTCATCCTTCGTCACTATGTTCCCCCTGCCCCAGTCTAATAAAGGATGGAGATCATCCTTAGTCCTCCTTTTATTGTTAATGTATTCATAAACTTTTTTTTATTGTCCGTAACAGCAGTAGCCAGGTTAAGTTCTAGTTGGGCTTTGGCCCTTCTAATTTTCTCCCTACAAAGCCTCACTACATCTTTGTAGTCCTCATGAGCAGCCTGCCCTTCATTCCAATAGAAAAATCCACTTTGTTTTTGTTTTGAGATGGTAATTCCATGAAACCAAGGGAATTATGCACTCCACCCACCACACTGTAAATACTTTAGCATATTTTTTTAGCTGAAATTTTGAATAATTTCACAAAATTAATGTTTTCTCAGGAAGACTGCAATATTATGGGGTTTTTTACACACAGATTATTCATCTTAGTGTGTTCACTGGCCATTTCTAAAGGACTCACTAAAGATAATGAAAATGTGTGTATGTCTTTTAGACTTAAATAGGGATATACTAGGGTCTAGATTTTTTAAGTGTCTGCACATTGGTATACCTGCTAGAACATATGTACCCATCCTATAAATATAAGCAAAGGCAAAGGCAGGTGTGTGACTGAACTGCAAATATGAGTGAATGATTCCAGTTTGGTCTGCAGCAGCTGTGGTAATGATGGGTTTGTGATCTGACAAGTCCGTCCATTTCCTTGTGTTCAGATAGAGCTCCCTTTTCCCAGACTCATCCCAGCTGGCTTTAGACACTTAACCAAGGCAGCTAAGACAGGAAATAGTCACCAGCACCTAATCTGTGTATCTAGAGACATCAGTTTTCTCCACTGGTTGGGTAAAATGTCCCTACCCTATCACTCTGTGACTGGGCATGAGACTTCTAGATGGCCAAAAGCAGTATGACATCAGTCCTACCATTTGCTTATTAGTTGCAGACAGTTGAAGGAAGAGGAAATATGTTTCTCTTTTCTGTGTCAGCCACTGTAACTCACAAGACATGGGGTCTGTTTCCTGTTTGTTCCTAAAGTTATTGTATTGCGTCACACTATCGTTCTGACTTTCCAAGCTTTACGAGATTAACTTATTTTATGAGTACTACTTAATGTAGTGAACATGGTGAGTGTTTATCAGTGAACTGCTTTCTCAGAAGTCCTGTGTGCGTGTTTCCAGGTATATTTTATCAAGATCTTTCCACCTGAGTTCAACGACAATTAAGGTCTGGGTTGATTGATCCCTTTTCCTTTGCAGAAGAAAAGGCTTTTACATTCTGCAGAGAAAGTAATATCCTTTGTTTACAGTAAAACGTTTTCATGTGAGTGAAAGTATGTGAATTTAAATGCTATTTTTTACATTTCTTTGAATTTTTTGTCTTTTTATTGACATATGTTCCTTGAGTATATTTCCATGTGTTTTAGCTTCATTTTAATTATTTCTTTTTTACAGCGTTCAGAGTTCTGGTGATCATACAGCCTCAGACAGCTATCGATATGTTTCACTGGTAGCTTCAATAAACAATTTATGACTGTGATGTTTCTATTACTGTTGAAATTACTGAGGAAATTAATTTCTATGGACTTGGTAGTGTAGTCTAAGATGTGTTTATACGGAAAACTGAAATTATACTCTAGTCCAGTGATCCTCATGATTTGTCAACCTGAACAGTGACATTGTAGACGTACAGAATGACTGAAATGAGAGGAATCCTCTGGAAGCCATGTCTGCCAACCTGCTGCTCCAAATAAGGCTCACATTGAGGTCAGATCCAACTTCAAAGTTAGATCACTTGTAGCTTATGTTGAAACGCATTACTCTTTTCATTCCTCCATTTTTCTCCACTTTTCTGCATTCTGCAGTGACATGATTTTTACTGTTGACATTGGAAACTCCTGATTGAGTAACTGGCAGAGTATGATGAGAATGACCTTGGCAGCTTTCTAACTTTGCCATCTAAATGCTTGATTTGTGATTCTTCCATCTTAGGTATCTGCAGAGATTGATTCATTCAATGAATGCAGTATTACTTTTCTCTACATTCTAAAAAATTATATTGGCAAACTAACTTCAAGGGAATTTTAGCTCGGAGAAAGCCAAATTTGGGTAAAATGTGGTCCATGTCGGTTCCCTTTGGGCTTTACGTTCACAGGTAGATGAGAAGAGCAAGCTGGGCCCTGGGAACGGGGTTTGCAATAGGAAGGAGATGCAGTTCCTTCTGCCTTTGTATGGCTGTGCTTAGATTAAAAAGAGCTCACTGAGATAAAGCATGAATTCTCAACAGTGCAAATGGAAGCAAAATCAGCCTCTTGGTAATAGTTTTTCATGCTGGAATGTGTTATTTATTTTATATCCATCCTCTCTTCTGTGAAAAAGTGGCTTGGTGACAGCCAAAAAGGCTTAGGACAGATTAGATCCAGACTTGTGACACAAAACATTTATTTTCAACTGGAGATTCAAACTGTTCTATTCAGCAGACATTAAAATAACTCAAAATGTTGTTCTGTGTCTTTGATGTATGAAGCCTGAAGAAATGTGGCTGCCAACTTTATCTGATTACTGAATCTTTATGGTCTGATACATTCTAGGATGCAGAGTTCAAAAGATGGTTGCATTAGAGTATATAGGTAACCTAGGAATCGTCAGACTTAAGCAGACCAGTTACCCATTATTCTCTCTCCAAGTAAGTAAAGCATTAGCTGCGTAAGAGAATGATTCCGGAGGTCGCCAATAGGGAAGGAGTTGCATACTGTGTGTAACTCATCCTGCAGCCTTGTTGCAACTCTCTAGCCATGTCAGTTAGCCATGTCAATTAGCACTTCAATGACAAAGATGCAACTCTTCATGAACTAAACACTTTATTTGGTTGCTTCTTTACTTTCTTATTCAAGTCCCATTTATCAACGTGATCAGACTAAAAGGAGGGAAGCCTGGACTTGGAGACTCAAAACAATCTCTCTTCTTTCTTCCTTCCTACTGTATTCCCTCTCTTTCTTTTCCATACATTCTGTATAATACTCCTCAGGATTTGGATGGTAAGATTTGATGTGGTAAAATGTGCTATAGAGATGCCCATATTCAAAGTTAATTTATTTGCTCTGTCTTTGCATTCATTCTTTTTTCCTCATTCATTTTTCCAAAACTTTAAAATAATCCAAAACATTTTCAGAAGTGTTTGACATGGTCAGAGATTCAAACCAATGTCATGGAAGTTTTTCTTTACTTTAGGCATTTTCTCCCCTTATCATGCATTTTATTACTTCCGTGATTCCCCATTATCAACACCTTTGCTATCAATCTTAAATATTTCTCTTTTTTCATCATTTTCGTGTCCTATTCTCCTCTTTTAACTGAGATCACTTCTCCTTGGTTTTCAATGTTGTAATAAGCAAAAAAGTCCATGTATTTTATATTTAAAAAAAATATTTTTTTCCTGGAATTAATAAATTACAAATTGACCTTTACTTTGTGTTTCTGGTTCACCAGAAACTCTCTTGCTTTTTATGAAAACCTACTGACATGTGGAACTCTGCATTGTCTGAGCTCAGTAACCTCTTTTCCCATAGCTTCCATGATTGGTTTTAGGAGTGAGAATGTTGAAAAAGTGTTTCATAGCACTCCTGCACAAGAAGTGGATCTAGGCTTCTTAGCTTCACTGGGAATCTGAAAGCCTGAGAAAACAGTCCACCTTTTCCCATCATAGGAACATTCTCTACCCCAAAAAAGCTAATTCCCCATGTGGGTGACATATTCTATTTTGGTTCAGTGCTAGACAGCTGAGGCCACACAGAAGATGAGCCATCTCTAAAGAGAAGGTAAGACACAATTGTTACAAGCTAGTCAAAGTCAGGCTTGATTAACAGCAAATATATTGTTTTTGTTCTCCCCCCAAAAATCATTGGAGAAAAAGTTTTGTATAATTATGGAGAATAAGCTCACAAGCATTGTGGACTTGATTTTCTTAGAACTTTTGAATAAGACACTTCTTATTTTACAATACGGTTATGCAGTTTACTTCCTTGGTCTCCTTCAGAGATCTTCAGAGGAAGTGTCATTAAGTGCTTTGTAAAGGATTAGAAACGGGGTTTCTGCTGAATGATCAAGCTCCAAGATGATATTATAGCATAAATAAACAATGCTGCACAATTTGTTTATGACATGCTTTGCCATGTAATAAGCCTTTCTGAAGAGAAGCCAATTTTTTTCATTCACTATCCAAAGCTATTTCAAGCATGGTAGGCCAATTTTTCTGAGGTTTTTTTTATTTTATTTTTTTTATTAATTGCTTTCCATACTTTTGAACGCCATTAAAAAAAAAAAAGTACAAGTTAAAAGATATTGTTCATATAAATTAGGACTAAAAAAGCCATGCATCTGTTTTTGCCTTATCAAAAAAAAAAAACCCCAAACCCAACAAACCTATCAGAATTACTTTCACTGAGAAGAGAGAGAGAGAGAGTTAATAAAGGTACAGCTAGGTCACTGAAAATGACTTGAAGAATATCTTCCCATCATCTGTCCAAGACTAGATATGCTGTTCATCCTGCATACCTTGATGGTCTCCAAAACCCATTCAGGATACTCAGTTGAAAAAAGCAGGGATCAGGTCCTATGACACTCTGGTTGACAAATAAATTCAGTTGGGAATGCTAGTGCTAGAAAAGGTAATTGACAAGTGTGGCCATTAGTTACAACTTGCAATCATTAACTATATACATTAGTTACTTTGAGAAACAACACTACATAAAGCTGCTGGTGGCGATAAACTGTGATATCAGACACCTTTGTCCGCATAACTCATATTTTCCTTTTTACTCCATCTTAATTGGAACTGTCACTGACATTTCATTTCAAACATTCAAGGAGACAAGAGACCTGTCACCGGAAAAACAAAACAAGACAAATAATTAACCTGAAGTCCCATGGAATGAATTCTTTTTTTTTTTTCCTGAATATCAATGCCTTTTCCCAGTCAAGAAAATTATGATATAGGCTGTTGAATCAGTGACAGGCTCAACAGGACTAGAAATGAGACACTGAAAATAGAAAATCATTAGAAAATAAGAAGTACGTTTGGATTAAGGGAATACTTTTGTTTAATTCTGACCTTGGAAATCCACTAGATAATAGCTTTTGAAACTGTTGCATTCATGAAGAAAAGAAACTTACTTTAGATAAGTTAGCTAACTTTTTTTCTTTTGGTGTTTTGGGGTTGTTTTTTTTTTTCAGCTCAGAATTTCTTTAATGAGCATACTCTGTTTTTAAAGCAGAGGAGTAGAAACTACACCAGTTACACATTATGTGTCTCTGTGCCTATAAATATACGGCAGCCTCAGATTCAATGCCAAACCTCTATGGACTCCAATCAACACCTGGCACTTAATTCAATGCCTAGCCTAAGTTACTGTAACTAAGCCATTTGAAGGTTCATGTAACCCGCCTACATTTATGCAAATGACAGATTTATTCCAGGAATAAACGAAACTCAATCAAATGCCTACTAAAATCTCTGGAAACTGAAACATTCCCACCGCAATTCTGTGTTCATCAGCATCAGTGGACACGTTGCATTGACATCACTTGGGTGGTGCCAAGCATGCATACAATAAGGAGGAGTTTAAAAATTCTCCCCAAGCAACAGTAAATGAGTATCTTAAAGTCAGGCTAAAACTTCACAGCAATGGCAAAAGGCCCTTTTCTGACTTGGGGGTCCTTTGTATTTCCTCTTTCCTTCGCCTAACCTCAAGGTCCTATTTCACTGCTTTTGGTTTGAGAGACTTTCTAACAATTGTTCTCTAGAATATTCTTCTCATGGGCATGGTAGTACCTCCCTCCCCTCCAGTCTTATTTCTCAGGAAAAGCTGAACTCATTGGCCAGAATCTCCTTGAAAGATTTCAGTTTGAGTCAGCTACCCTGGTGGCTAAAAATATAAGTGACTGAAAGAAGGATCTTATGATAAGAAGTCTTGGGCAAATTCAATGATTGATAAGATTGAAAATCCAGCCTAAAATGGCATCTAAACTAATCTAACTTGTCTAACTCAATTGTACTTTTAATAAGATGGGGTTAATTTCCATTTTTTCCGTTCCTTTCTTTCTTTTTGTTTTTGTTTTGGTTTGTTTTTTTAATAAATGATTTAAATTTAACTCATATCTATTTAAAGAACTTCCGCTTTTAAGGTATGGGAAGCTGAATCTGATTTTAGCCAAAACCTATGAACATTTTATATGTAACTTTAGTTGCTGAGCATCTGGGATTGATCACACTGAACCTGTGTTAAAAAGAACACATTTGATGAATCCCAGATGTTTTAATATGGCGCTGCCTCCCAAACTAACTGAATCAGGATGGGAAATAAACAAAAGGTAAATGCTTTAAAATTAAAGACCTAAGTAGGCTTAAATGTAGGCAACTGGAAGGTGATGGAAATGGTGGCATTGTGTCCAAGTTGTTGTGGGGTCTTTAAATTTTCTCCATTTGGTTGCTTTTGAGGGATGAAATCTCACACACACAAGTTTAATGTTGTCAGTGAAGATGGTGTTTGGATCTAGTCTTCTCTTACTGGTACCTGCGCCTGAGCCCTATTTTGTTCTACAGATGGGCATGTTAACGGTTTTCAAGCAAGCTTTAATGGAAAACTAATACACATTGTAACTCTAAGGATAATAAAAGCAAAGCAGAAGTGGTACTCGGATAATGGACTCCTAAATTTTTACCAATTTCTATGTATCATAATAAGAGATAGAGCAGCTAATTGACAAAAAGCAACACAGTAAATTTAAGTTTTTCTTGCAGCTGACACATGCAAGCATAGTAACGTCTTTGACTGTATGACTTCTCTTTTGCGCTATTTTCTCATCCATGGGTTTGGCTAAACCAGGCTTTTCAGTGCTTCATGAAATAATCTGGCATTTAATCTTCCCTGCTCTCCTACTTCCAACCCACTTAAAGTGTGAGAGAAATGTTTATACAATAAGTTTGATGTCACTGCATCTTGGACAGTTGTCCATGGTTTTTGCTAGTACAATGAGCATGGCAAGGGGAAGCACCTTTGTTTCAGTGTAGTGTCAGGTCAACAAAAGTATAATCGTTACCTTTCCCTAACTGCTTTGTAGGCATAAATAACCAGTACTCATGTTTCCGTGCTTTAAGGCTTGTGATTAGGCCAAGCAGGATAAATAAAAAAAAAAAAAAAAAAAAAAAGAAAAGGTAACAGTGTTGACTAAATGTTGTAATTTAGGCCAAATGGTAAAGGAGCCGGAGATCTATTGAAATAAAAGAAAATTTCCCATTGCTTATGCTTAAAAAGTAACAATTTTGGCTGGAATGTGAAGTAGAATTTATCCTCCAGTGTGGGTTTCTAAGTAGAGGTAAAACAGTTTTTCTGTTTCTCTTCACTAGGGGTAGTATGGCTTAAGATGTAGTGTGACAAATGTAGCAATGTATCTTTCCTCACAGTAACCTATAGCCAATTTTGTTTGCTCCATTCTTATGTGGGAATTGCCATTATTGTTCCAGGGCATCCTGGGCATTAACACCTTGATTGTCCATATCACCTTTATTTTCTTTTGTGCTTGGTTGAACTTTTTTTGTTAGTTTTATTTATAGCCAGAAATAATGCGTATACTGTCCTCTAAATGTGTGCATGTGTGCACACATTTGCTACCCTGCAGAGCAGTACTGAAGAGAGATTTTTAACATCATGAGTCAGTTTCACTGGAAAAGTACGTGCTGCATTTTGGAGAAATAAAGTGTTTCATTTTCTTGGATGGGAATATACTGAATGAAAGGACGAGAGGAAATGGGTTCAAGTTATGTCAGAAGAGTTTTAGATTAGATATTAGGAAATTTTTTTTCACTGAAAAGGCTAGTAAACATTGGAATAGGCTGCCCAGGGAGGTGGTGGATTCACCATCCCTGGAGGTATTTAAAAAAAGGGTAGACGTGGTACTTGGGGAAATGGTATAGAAGTGGTTTTGTCAGGTTAGGTTAATGGTTGGTCCCTTCTAACCTCAGCGATTCTGATTCCGTAAAAGCCTGTACCTAAACAAATAAAAGCAAGTGACTTTCCAGAACACAGCATTTTATTCTGAGACAAAGTAATTAATTTTGGAATTTGTAATTTAAAAAAAAAATTTAATTACCTTTAAGATGTCTAAAGTATTGAGTTATATTTATTCCACCTAAAATACAGAAGTATATGTAGTCAAGACAACTTGTTATGATTTAATGGTGGATAAAATGATTAAATCATTAAACAATTTAAATTGGATTAAAAAACACTAAAAGGACAAATTTCAAGCTATCTTAAAGACTTGATAAACATTTCAAGAAAGTTGAAACTAATAAATCAAAAGCACATAAATCAATAGTGACAACACAAATGCAACATGAAGACAGACTTCGTGTAATATAATAGTATAACTATTTCTGCTTTAGAAGAAACATTAATGTTTTAACCAGAATTGGTAAAAGGGAAAAAAATCATAGATAAGGCTCTTACTTTGAACTACTTTTGCCCTTTTTTTTCAGGTGTCTTGCAATAGTGAATGATGTTTTACCATTTAGCATGGGATGTCACAGGTACAATAAAGTCCAGTTTGGGAACTTCTTTCTTAGAAAAAGGCCTGTTTCTTAGAAAAAAAAAAACTTGTTTGGGGTCTTATAAGCATGGCTGTGGCGGATCAGACTAAAGATTCTTCTAGCCCAAGATCCTGTCTCTGACACTGCCAGTAGCATATGTTTCAGGAAAAGGAATAAAAATTGAGTGAGTATAAAGTGATAGTCCCCGCGGCATATCCTCCCAGCTGCTGGCAATCTGTGATTCAGGAAAATGCTGCTCCAGAGGTTGAAACCTTTCATCCACATTTAATAACACTCCATGAACTTTCTCATGATTGTATCTAATAGCTTTTTGAACCATGTATACTTTTGGCATCCTGTACACCTCATGGCAATGAGCTCCATAGATGAAGTAGATAGATGTGAACAACTATGTCTTCTGTTTGTTCTTAAACCTGACTCCTCATTACACTTCTTTGTTTTCCTAATATGAGGGCTACTAAGTATTCACCACCTTCTCATTATTTGTGCTTTTATGTTATCTCTATTCATAGATCTTCTCAGTTGTCTTTTTTGCTGACTTTTTGAGGTTTTGACTAAATTCTCCTTCCAAAAGGGCTATTCTAGATCTCTGTCTCTTAAAAATGGGTTAATCCCACTTACTTTTCAGAACTGACCTGATTTGTCTAAATCAGGGTCTTGACCACTTACCACTCCTGAAGACAACCTCCATACAATGGTTAAAGTTAGAAGAGATTAAGCCGGATCTCAAGATCTAAGTTTCAAACTGTACAGAAAGACCAGCTATTGTACTTCCACAGCTCCTGATAAAGTTGTATTATAGTGGCCAGAACACAAGCATTGTCTTTTCTTTGCTATTCAGAAATGAGAATGCTGCAACATTTCTTATTTTGAGGTAAATGATATTTTGGGCATGTGACTTTATCCTGTTGCACCTTGTTCACGGAAAAAAGGACCTCCAACTTATTTGGAGTGGTGACTCTGTTCTGACCACATGAGATCAGTCCCCAAAGAAAGTGCACTCAAGATGTAGATACTCTTTATGAATGTTTTTAAGTTTGTTGACTCAGATAACTGGGTGCCACATTATTGAAATCAGCGGAGTGGTTCTGATTTACAGCAGCTACAAATTTAGCTGGCTTTTACTATTTTTTTCTTTATGTAGCTATTACAACGTGATAATGAAGTGTCCAGCTGGCCATGAACTTTTAGTATTCCAATATTCTCTGCTATGTCAGATATTAGAAAAGACGTCTGTTTTACCAGACTGTTGCAGATCTAGCACATTTAAGAAGTACCAAGAGGCTGAGGTACAAATACAAGTGTAATATGTCAACAGCATATACATGGGCTGTTTCAGGTGGTTTTTGAGCCACCTCAGATAAAACTCTAGGCTTTCTAAATGGTTGACAGAAAATGATAGGCTTCTTGGGCAGGAGAGTTAGAGCACAGAAATGAGGAGTTCAATTTATTTTCAAGGTAGCTTAGGTACTCGGATGAATAACTAGAGTTAGAAGACATAAATATTTCCCCGGTAGATTTAAATATTTGTGCCAAATCTTATAATCGGTTTGAATCTGAACGGTTAGAATTCCAATTTTTATGTGGCACAGGATGAATAAAAAGTTTTCTTCTGCTAGTACTAGCAGCATATGTTATCTCCAGAAGAGAAAGGCAATTAACCAATTGGGTTTTGTGACACTGGGGGTTAAAATCTGAAGCATAGTGCAAAAATTAGTAGTGCTGATGAAAACTTGTTGTTGTTGCAAAAAACCTCAAGTTTTCCACTGGCTACTAAACACAGTCTGTTGTAATACCTGGAAAACTAGGTAATTCTGGAGCAAATGATCTAAATGGAAATAACTGAGTATACATTATTCAGTCGCATACTGAACAGAATGACTGCTGTTTAGATGCAGCAAAATGGCGACATATGAAGTATTCATTTACAAAATAAGAGTCACAATTGAATGAGAGTCACATGGATGGAATATATTGAAATAATTAGGATGAAGGAGATGTGAGATCTATCCTCATTTATAAAAAAGTGACAAAAATGCAATGGCAAGTGCAATATTTGGGAGTGTGGAGTTAAACTAATAGGGATAATATATTACAATTATTTTTAAAAAGTTGTTGTTATTTTGTCTTTCAGTTAGAACACCAGGTTTTGGCATATAAAATTAGAAACAGGAATGTATTTGAGTAAGTTTATGCAGAAACAGACATTCAAGGGCTAATCTGGATGCTAACACATAGATACGGAGCACGAAGCAGAGGCTTTTCCCAGGAGAGCACAGCTGCAGGGCTGTGCTCCACTGTGCAAGGGCCTATACAAGCGTCGAGTTCAATCTGATAAAGATATAAATGCTAAAACCAAATATTTACTTTATAGAGCGCTGTTCTCCAGAGTGAAAACTGCAATCTTGTATTTAAGTAGAAAGTTTTGTCATATAATAACTAGGGATAAACAGGAGTAGCAAAAAGATGTCAGAAACAGCCCCTGTGATCTTGTAGTTCTGTGAAGTCGGGACCCTCATAAGGGTGTTTTTGTCAGACACTCAAACTGCTTTTCGTCTAGTTTTAAAACTAAGTAACTGTTCCCACAAATGCTATTTAGATAGTCCAGCTCCGCTATTTAGACAGTCCAACGGGGAGAAGTGCCTCCCTCTGAAGGCCTCCACAGCAGCCTAGGCTGGGTGGGAGCTCACCCCCTCCACCGCAACTGCGCTCACCTCGTGGTGCATTTTGCACAGTGCCGAAGCGGCAACCTCCTTAAAGCCAAACTCTATGGCAGTAAGAGGGCTGTGGGGAAGAAGCTATTTCTGCTCCCAGCAGGGATTCACATGGCTTCCTTCTTAAATGTTGTTTGAATATTTCTCCAGGAAATGGGACAAAACTTTTGCAGTTTTCCTCACCCTGAGGAATTTGGATTTAAGCAGCAGAAAAGTACCCTAATAACCAGGCTACAGGGCTTATCTCTACATTTACTGCATTTGCTATTTATTGTCAAATGCGAAATACTGCTTTGACCAGGAATTGAAATGTAAGACCCATAAGGGAGGTTTGATTCACAGACTACCTTATCTTCATCCCAGCCAGTCTGAGTGAATCCAAGTCTCCTGCTTCTCATGTAAATGCTCCAACATCTATATTTAATATAGTTATATATACATATATCTTTATACACAATACATTTATATATAAAATATGTTTATATATATGCATATGTAGTACACACACATATGCACACACAAAAACACACATATAAATATAAATAAAAGGGCACAATTTCATCAGTGTCATTACCTCCCTTCATTTGGTGTTCTTAATCTACGTGACTGGGACTCAAATGTGAGAAGGGATTAAAATTAAGCCCACCAGTCTTTGCAGGGTCACATTCTTAAAAATGCTTCCAAACCTTGCATTTATATTTGTTCAGTTCATCAACAATTTCAATATATTGTTTTGCTTAGAGTGAGTCCTTAGAATCACGTAGGTTTTGCAACGAAAAAAACATGCACAGAATAGTTTCTGCAACGAAAGTTGCACTGTTACCACTAGATCCTGTCAAAATAAAGCCAAACCACTAGAAAGCACAGTGCACTAATCAGATTAGTCCAGTGTCAAGGTTTCTATGTAAAACTACACACAAAATCAGAACAATGTGGTGCTAATGTGATAGTACTGCTGTTACAAGCAAACCTATACTGCCGGTGCCATACAAACACTTTATACAGTGAAGCGCTGCCAATACTATCATGGCCTTAACACGTGAAGGTTTCATTAGTGTGTTCCTTGAATCCGTAAACTTATCCCTTGGAGATTACCTTTCACTCACTGGAAGATGGTTTTCTATATATGTCTGATTTCTCTCATTATTTATTTTAATTAAGTTTACCTTGAAAATAAAGATGAGAAGGTATTTCTACCATGTCTTTCTTAGTTATAAGAAGTGTTTACTTGGCACTATGTCAGTAGGGAAATATTTACTGTAACATAGATTTTGTTACTTTTGTTACATGTACGTTTTCACCTAAAATGCCAGATAATACTGCTCTTTCTTGTCAGCTGATCAGGGAAACTATGAACAGTTGGAGAAGTAAACTTTGCTGAGACTTATCGTATTTCCAGTTTAGTCAATATAAAAATGAAATCACACAGAACTATGGAAACAATTTTGAACTTGCATTTCTTGTACTCTAGCAATATTGACACTGAGGAGACATCACTTGCAAATTACGTTAATGGCAGAATTTATATTTTCTTTCTAAAGTGCTGGAGACACGTGTCATCTTGCACTGTCTGTAGCATCCAGCATAATAATGCTTTTATTCTTGCTGTCTCTTATTCTACAAAGCAAATAATCTCTATTATATTAACTTCCTTAGAACAACATATATTAGCATACATTAACAAAGCATAGTGTTTTGATTCTTTCTTCTTTTCCTACTACAGAAGCCCCTCAACCAGCCCCAATTTCCAAACAAAGAGTTAAATATTTATTCTTCTTGGTGAGTTTACTAATCCCTAATTTGTTATTTGATTGTGCAATGTTTAAATAACAAGATTGAAGACTCCTCCTAAAATAGCTGTACAAAAATAAACCACCATTGTAATGCTGTATCCTTCATATTAGCTGCCCCCAACCTGTCCCTCACAAACGACATATACCTCCAATGCTGGAAGTGGCCCTTCATTTTGCTTTCCACTACATGCTTTTCCAAATGGACTAGGAGAACAGAAGATTTTGTTTTCTTCAATAAATTGCTCCCTGGGAATGGTAATGTTCCCTTGGTAAGTGGAAGTTTGTTGAACAGTTGTAACAATTCGGTGGAACAGAGAGGAGGATATATCTAGATCTAGAGAGGAAGGCATATTTGTGATCTGAATGTAAATTTTCATTTTTTCATTTTTTCAGACTGATGACCTTCCTCTGTACTGCCCTTTAAAAAGAACTGTCAGGGAACAACCACAGGGCGGAAAACCTTTAAAGAAATAGTTCAAAGGTTTCTTTAGATTTACATTTAACAGTCTGCTGTATTAATAGCATGATTTATTTTGAGTCAAGCGGGCTAAATGACATCATTATTATACTGTGGGAGAAAGAAGTAGGTTTAAGTTGGAAATAATGTTGTTCAGCATCTTATCAGCCATATTTATGAAAGTATTAATATTACATCAGGGAAAAAAATTGAACCGAAATCATGAAGAATGTGTTTTATATTATAAACTTCCATAAACCATTGACACTGAGCAGCTTTAGCATTTGGCACAACTGTTTTCTCTCTGAAATCCTGTTTATGGCAAAAGAACAAAAAAATCATGTACCATATTTTCTTCTTGTTCTCTGATTTCCTTAGTATTGACTGATATATTTATGGCATATGACTGCATACATGTACAGATGAATGTGTAAATAACTAGAGAGAAAATGAGTTAATTCAGTATTTTAATCTTCAGCTAGATCTGTTGATGTCTGAGAAAAACAATCCAGACATTCTGAAAGTACAAAAGTTATTTTACTTGTCTTTCATTTAGTCTTTTTGGGAACAAAAACAAAATTGAAAGAAAAAAAAATATTTTTAGCAGTAACCTGTCTACTGAAGTGTGTGTATTTTTTTTTCCTTAAGAATGAGTAATATGGTATGTCTAATTATTGAGACAGTAATGGCATAGTTATATATGTTGCTGGAATATAAAAGCATGAATAATTTACTTTTCAATACCAAATTTTCCAACTATAGCTGGTATTAGAGATAGTTTTATGGTGCGTAGCAAGGTATTTCATTGTATTTTGGTCATGTCTCTAATATGGAGGTGTATTTAAAATGCTGAACAAAAAACAAGATTTTATAATAAGTTTGGAACAAAATAGACCTTCAGTAATGAAAAAGTATCTACTCTTTCCAGGGAAAATCTTGAAGAACAGATATAAAATAATTTTGTATTGGAACAGGATAATACCAAGGATCAAAAGCAACTCAACAGAAAAACAACTGTAATGATATCTTTCTACTGCTGTGTACATTGAAATTACTTAAATGATACATCTATTATTATAGAAAACATTTTGGAGGTTGAGAGTGGAGGTGTAGAAATACAATTTAAGTAAACATAATTTTATACTAAATGATTTCACTATTCTTTTTGGCTAAAAATCTTCCTCATTATTTTGGTAAAATCCAGTGTCCTTATTTTACCAGGTTTTCTGTGTTAGCCTTAGCAAAAAAATGCAAAACCAAGATAAAATATAGAAAGAAAGCATAATTTATGGAACATATTCCTTTTTTTTTTTTTTTAAGACATTTTCAAATCAGCCAGCTGTAACATCCTGATAATTAACAATGGGGTTAGCTAGAAATGCAAAATTAGGAGATTTGATCGCAATTGATGGACCTGAAAATAGTATCCTCCTCCCCATTCCAGACACATATGTCTACACACTAAGTATATACATGCGTTCTGTGACTCTGGCTTACCTCTGTTCTTAACTCCACATTTCTAACCATCTTCTGGAAATGACTGTTGTCCTTTAAGTCAATGTGCCAGTGCTTCTGAGAAGATGCTTATCACTGCCTAACTCAATGCCATAAAATGTCCGTGTGCAGTGATACTGGGGTTTATGCTGCTTTACTTTTCAGTGCCTTGTTGTTCTTGTTCAGAGCTTTTTATTTGCCTTAGCTTTTCACAATTTTCCTACAGTGGAAGTGTTTGTTTATTCATCTATGGTTGAAACATTATCTGATACCAGTAGACAATATTTCTGGACCCAGTTTCCAAATGCTTATCTGTTGGAGATAATTATTACTGTCTGATTAAGAGATGCGCACACTGGTGACTGAAGATCTTAGCTGCAATTTTGTTCTAAGAATTTTACTTTCCTGTTAAAAGAAAACTATATATTAAGTCAATAAACTCATTAACTTTCACATTACTATTACAATGGACTGAAACACAGAACTTCTGGAAATCAAGTTGTCAAATTTAAAAGGAAGTATGAAAGACAAAAATGCTCACTGTTTTCTTTCTGGCCGTTCCAATGGAATTATGAACTGCCATTTGTGGTAACCATGATGCATTTTGTAAAAAAAGAAAAACCAAAAAACCAAACCAAACCAAACCAAACAACAAATAAACCCCCCAAAACCCAAAACAATAAAACAGAAAAACCACATTGATATTTCTGTACAGGACAGTATCTCGGTGTACATGGTAGACAATTCATGTTGTCCTGGTTTGAGGACCATGTTTGGGGTTTTAAGGACTTGGTTTGAGGTTTTGATGACCACGACAAAAGTTTAGAAGAATTTCTGCAGCATTTTATACACAGGCTAGAGAAATAGGTTAGCATGTCAGACAGGGAAAGATGAAATGTGATCCTCCTGCTGCACTACTTGATTAAGGTTATTAATGAAGTAAACAACAATACACAAAAGTCACATAGAGTTTTTTTATATTGAAACATCCAATTCTGATTCCTGTACAACAAGGACAGGTTGTACCCTCACCACCTTCTGAAAAGGATGCTAAAAGCTTCAGTCATTGAAGTATCTGTCATACCAGGAGACACTGAGAACCCAGACATGAGAAGACTCAAGGGAACCTTATCCATGTGCATAAATACCCGAAGAAGGGGAGTAAAGAAGAGAGAAGCAGACTCTTTTCAGTTTTGCCCAGTGACAGGAGAAGAGGCAATGGGCAAAATGTGAAATCCAGGAAATTCCATTTAAACATTAGAAAAAGCTTTTGTGCTGTGAGGGTGGTCAAACATTGGTGCAGGTTGCTGAGAGAGGTTGTGGTCTCCATCCTTGAAGATACTCAAAACCTGACTGGACACGGTCCTGAACTGGCTCTGGCTGAGCCTTCTCAGAGCAGGGCTGGACTGGACAAGCTCCGGAGGTGCCAGCCAGCCTCAGCCACGCTGCAGTTTGGTGATACTGAGGGAGACATCTCACCGTACCAACTTGTTATGCTGACCTTATCTGCGGTTAAAGTTACATAAGAAAAATCTTTCACATTAAATTTTGCATTAACACTGATATAAATGTTGCCCATTGATTATATTTCTGCTCAAGTGCTTGACATATATCTCACAGTTCCTGTTTTATATTTTAATTGGTAGCAATAAGAAAAGTGGCTATTACCCATGCTTAAAAAGAAAATATTTTTAAGTCACACTTTTGTTTGGTGTACATTTAAAAAGCTTTTTGTTGATGTGAATGAAGGGTTAAGAGTAGCATGCTTCCTTTCCTAAAAACAGCTTAAGAATACAAGACTAGACTGAGAAACCAATACCTGTAAGAATTATTGGGAAAGATTCACTTAAAGTTATAGAACTGTTAAAAAATATATAGTTTAAAAAAAAAAAATGTGCAAGATGGAAAGACGAAAAGAATGGGGCTTGTAGTATAATTAGTAGTTTCCTCCTAAAAAAACATGTAGCTTAAAAACTCATTTATCAAGCATGAATCATACACATATCTTACATACAAAAGGTCAGAATGGATTTTCATATTTTGAGGGCTTGTTTCCAGAGCCAGATTAAAATGTAATGTATAAGAGGTTATATAGTTTTTGGCTAGATTTCCCTTACAATATATTCATTTTAGATGCATTAGAAGAGTGTTACAGAAGGATATTTTAAGTTAATAGACTTAGCAGATAACAAAAATAAAACTGCTGTTAGTTCATACCACCATAGAGAAAGTTCAGAGCAAGCCAAATATATTCTAAAAGGAGATGATCGCTTTATACTTAGAATAGAAAAACATTTTGATGATATGTTTGTCTTTTGATGAAAGTGGAGAATTTTCAGTTCAGACTGAAAGATTTGCTGAATCTTCTTTAACTTGCAAGATTGGGCTCCTCTCCTCTCCTCTCCTCTCCCCTCCTCTCCTCCCTTCCCCTCCCCTCCCTTCCCCTCCCCGAGCCTTCCAGAAGAGAAGATGAGATTTGAATACTATAAACTATTTTGAACAGCTGTGGAAAAGCTCCTGTTAGAGCTGTGCATGACTGTGGAGTATTCCCTTCTTCCCATCTTTTAGGCCATGTTAAAACGCACAGGAAATATAAAACTGCACTGAGGTCCTCAATTCTGGTCCTCATCTACAAAGAAATGTTAATAAGGGAGACATCCCCATAAGTGGATATGTAGTGACATATCGCTTTGATCATTTCTCCGTCTTCCTTGGTGCAAATTGTTGGTGTTTGGTATTGGTCACTAAATGGCAGAAGCCACATACATACATGATGACTGATCTTATTGATGGGACATGTGATCTCACATTTGAATTCTTACTGCTGATCCTATTGTCAACTGAGAATCTATCACCTTGCTTTGACTAATGTTTTCTTTAATTTTAGCTAATGTATGTCACAGCTTGCATATTCAGTTATATGCTGGCTTGCTCTTGTGAGAGCCAACACTGCTGTTATCCTGTCAACACCGGGTTTCAGAAGGAATTCCTTCGGTGAGTCTGCCTTCAGAGCTGTGCCCCTCAAATTTGCAGTTCATCCCTGTGGAGGGTTCTCTTGCTGGTTCAATGTCTGTGTTTAAAGCAAGACTTTGATTTTAGTTGTTTTCATAATGCCTTCCACTTACTGAATTACTGTTTTCTTTAGGGATTGCCTTGGGAGGCCATTTGAAAAGATATATTTTTAGTAAACATATATACAGGGATAGGGGGAGAGAGAGAGAGACAGAGACCCTATACAGGTATCTGAACTAATTCTTTTGTACTACAATACTTTTTAAGATACTTCAGCAAAAGACATTTAGTGAACTATTGTTCCATGCCATAGATTTAAAACTAAAGCAATCCAGAAGCAAACAATTTAGGATAGCACTACTATCTCCTTAAATAATGTTATTATACATTTAGTATCGTTTTATCCATATTGAGCAAAAATAGTTTCATTGTTATAAATGAGCATTTGCAGTGTATTTTGGACCTGTTACAAGAACTGCTAAAGTACGGAGATATTGGGATGCCCTGAATAATTTTCTTGAAGCTTTACTACTCTTGAGTAACCTGACTATCTCACACGAGTGCCAATGCAGTCTGCATGCCAATCCACACCACGCTATCAAGTTATTTCTCCCTCCCTCATCTAATCTAGTTTTCGGCACCTGTACCAAAGCCAAACAGCCATGATGAGAGTCTCAAGTTTGCAGAGGGAGGGGGTGAAAATTGCTTAAGCCTGACAATATATTGGCACAAAGGTGGTATGATAGATCTTTGCGAGGAGCATACCAAAAACACAGGTCATACAGAAGAGACTGGGACACATTCTGCCCTCATACACCAACCAAACTGTGCTATAACCAGTAGGTTTCTTTGTGTAAGTAAGTGAGAGGAGGCTTTGGCTGAGCATTTTTCTAATAGGCTAAATGTAAACACAGTCCAGCAGAGAACTGTATTTTCCAGACTAATCTGAATTACTGCTGGGAGTTAAACTATGTGTGTCCCTTTCTTATATTAAAGAAAATGAATAGGAGAAATATAATCTAATCACTTGCTGATATTTCATTGAGGTGGGAGTAGGAAGAGGCTTTAGATTTCTTCAACTGTTTATTCTACTTTATTTTTCTTCTGAACATGATTCTCTCTTCTCAGGAAAACTGCTGTTTCGGATGCGGTCTCACTGAACCTCTGCCCAGTGTTTAAACCAAATTCAATCTGAGCCTTTTCCAGGAAGACTGGGAGGAGATGTGAAAATTGTTTAGAACTAAGATTAAAATAAATAAATGTAGTGTCTCCGCACTGCTGCTTTCACTTGGGATCTGAACTCAGGTCACATGGGCAATCCTTACCACCGGTCCTGAGAGGACCCAGCCTGGAAAAGTTCATTGTTCTCAGGCTGTCAAAGAAGACACAGGCACTTTACAAGTGACCTTGATACCAAGCTTACTGATCTCTGGCTCTACAGGTCCTTTAGGGCCAGATTAGGAAGGAACACCTAGTATGGCAGGGTGGGAGGAGGACAACTCTGGGTAGGCTCCTTCCTGCCCTGTAGTGGGGCCACAGAAACTGGACCCCTGCCTGCCAGTGAAGGGTTGGAATTTTGCAATAGAAGAATTGTTAGATTAGCTAAAACAACAAAACCAATACCGGATGCATCTCTTTTAAATGCACAGGAAGTGTTAGGAGGTACGTGTAGATTCATCACTATTTCATGTGTTGGGGAATAGATTCAACTAGACCAGACCAGCAAAACAAGTATTAAATCAAAAACCCTGTTTCACTGTTCAAAGGCACAGCGTGGCTTGTAAGTATGAACTGATTTTGCCCAGTAGCAACTTGTGAAACTGTAACATTAATGCATTTTCTGCCTAATATTTTGTTTGTTGATATTTTAGCTTAGATTTATAAAATACCTAAATCCGACTTGAAGGATTTTGTGTCCTTTGTCTACATAAAGATCAAAAGCTAAATGTTTGCTAATAGCAGAAAATATTTACAACTATTTACGGCTGACAAGTCCAAAGTGGCCAAGAAAAAGCATTTATATTGTAGCTTATTTTCACTTTTATTTACACTGCCCAAATGAATATAGGAGTACGGAAGAGAGACACACAGTGGTAGGATTTGACCTGTGCAATAATGTTTATTCACTGTCAGATACCCTCTTTTTGAAATTCTTTGCTGTGTATACAGTGCTGAATTTTTTCCATACCTCCTCAATCTCTAACACTGTTGCCTATTTTTATTTAGTTGTCGTAGCGGTGACAAGGCAGATGTCTCCCCAGGTGCCGAAGAAGTGCCGCATGGTCTCTCTCTCAAGGGACAATGAAAAGGTGAAAGATGGAGGAGAGAGAATAGGGAGATGAGTTTTCTGTAGGTGTCATTCCACTACAATTAATGTAATAAAGTAAACAAACTGGTGTTAGCTGGATGTTTCATAGAGAGAAGAATGTAAATTCTCATTTTGCTCTTCTTGTAGAAACACTTTCCAAATCTCTCTAAAACAAAGATCTATTTTTGTGTTTTTCCCTCATTTCTGAGCTGGATAAATCAAATTTAATTCCAGCTCAAAGAATTTCTGTAGACACAGAAATCCTCTGAACTAAGGCTGTGCAATTAGAGGTTGAAGAAACTTATCTAGACTATGGATTGACGAGCCAGTTCTGGATAGCAGGAGTGATTTATAAAGCATTCTGGCTAATATCTAAAACTAAGTAATGAACCTTAAGATACCATTAAAATGTTTAGGTGTAGCAGTTCTCTCCCCACTTCCCACTTGTTATCTTTTTAATGCCTTCCTATTCTTTAGCTAAATTAGTGAATTACAAGAAAGTGTCATTCATTTGTACATTTTTATCAATGTAGAATGACACCATTTTACTTCTCTTGCTCGTATGCCTTAGTGTGGCTGAGTCACACTTAAATCTGTTTAATGTCTCAGTACAGATCGCACTTACCCACTATTTTAGTTGTTAACACAGACCATTAAATAATATTTTGGTGTTTTCAACGTTGTTTTTGAAGCCTGGTTAAGAAGACTTTCCTTCTTCAGAAAGGAGATTCATGCCTTTAAAGAAAGAGAACACAATCCCTCCTTATCCAATCCCAATCCCTTTCTATCTTCTCTGCTCACTTCTGCAAAGAGGATCTTCAGGCATTTAGAAGAATGTTTCTTTACATTTCTGCACAGAATCCCTTTCTGTCTGCTTCTGCAGGTTATAGCAAGTTAATAATTAGAACTCAGAATAAGTTAACCTCAACCATATTAGCTCCTATCTCTCATTGATCTCAGTATCCAGGGCAAACTTACCAGTGCTAGAGAGCCAATTACTAATGCATTCAAGAATAAAACCTAACACCCCTAGGTTTTAGTTTTGATTTTGAAATTGAGGCAACTTTGTACTTCTATTTTAATTCAAAGTTCCTTTTTTGACCGTAAATTATCAAAAGGAGGAGCAATATTACTAGTTCTTATTTTTAACCGCAAAAGGTTTATGATACCAGCAACTCAGTGGAGACAATTAGATTTGGAAGTCTTCACACAAAAATGGGTTAAACCAAATTAAAACCAGTTCTAGTGCCAAGTACTTGTCTCTCAACCTGTGATTGTGAAAGCGACAATACTGCAAAAATAGAGAGCAGTACCTTAGCAGTAGGCATCAGGGAATTCTATGGGTTTTAGACTTAACCTAGGCTGCAGCTGGTTTATACAACATACACTAACAATGCTTAATATAGAAACAATGATGATTTCTTTTTTATCTCCTTAGGTGGCTTTTCACTATGCACAAATTAGTTTTCAATCTAAATTAAGGTTGTTCAAGCTTATGTAGGTTCTTTAAGGTGAGTTTTCATGTCAAGCAGTTGCCATCCATTTCCTAGTCAGTGTAAAATCTTGGTAAATTCAGCACTTATAAGCAGTTCTGTCTGTCCCATGAATAGCTGGCGACTAAGGTTGTTTCCCACACTTACCTGCAGAGTGTTCTGAACTCTGTCTCTGAATTTAATATATACTGTTGGCATATTGTTAAGATACAGCTTCTTAAAAAAACCACCTTACTATTGTGTTACGTTCTTTTGCATCTACATTTTTTTGTTTGTAGATATCTGTGGACCGTTTACTCCCTTCAGCTGAATCAACTATTGATCCTTGCTTTGGAGTTTATGCTGTCCAAGAGGGCCTTGTAATTTCATCCATAATGGGCAAAAGAGAATGAAGAAAGGGTTATGTTTCTCATTTTGTGTATATTAGGGGTTGGATGGAAGCACAAGTTGTGCAGCATGTAGAGAGTATTGCTCATATCTGTAGATTGATACATATGGTACTATTCAAATCCTATTCATGATGAAGACTGTTCCAAATTTTATTGAATTTCTAAATGAATTCTCCTGTATCTCTAGATGGTATTGAAATCTCTATCAGAACCAGACCAAGCTTCCCTTCTTTCCCAGATCTAACTCACTTCAAAAGACATAGCCAAGAATGTTTTCTTCCAGAGTGAAAATGTGTTCATCCTACTAGGATGGATTTAATTTTGTTTTCACTTCATAGTCTCATTCCACTTTAAGCAAAGTGTGTTTTTTTCTGATTCACTACTAGCAAGCAATAAAACTCTTAATTTTGCCTGCAATTTAAACATTTATCTCTTTCATGCCTATATGTGGAGACCTACTATCTTACACAGACCTCCAAGCAGAACATATTATTTGGAAAGACGGTTTGCAGAAGAAATCCCTTATCTGTGAAATGGTCCGTTTCCAAGCGACAAAGGTGTGAAATGAGACAGTGAGAACTATCTGTCTTTGGGGAGTCTGGTGTGTGCTTAACAGACAAAAACAGAGCATCAGTATACCACTGTATATTCTAGGAGGTGCATACGTCCTGCCTGCTCTGCACAGACCTTGTGCTCCCATCTCAGAAAAGATATAAGAACTGGAGTAGGGTCAGAGAAGGATGTCTGAAAGTGTGGGAGAGCTTTCATACAAAGAACAGCTTTTGTAGACTAGGACTTGTCAGGCTGTAAAAGAGATGACTGAGGGGGTCTAGCTGAAGCCTATGAAACTCTGAGGAGAAGAGAGTGGAAGAGATCATTCTGTCTTTTCTAGTACAGGGTCAAATGAAACTAGAGTTAACAGGCTAAAACTTCACAAAAGCAGGCATTTTATATATCAAGTAGTCAAGCTGTAGAACTACTCACCAAAAGATATCACAGAGAATCCACTAGTGACCGAGAGTCACATACAGCAGGTGAGATACACACTGAGTGGTATGGATGTTAATTCCAACCTGTTAAATTCTAGGAGGAGGGACGCTTGCAGTGGGAATATCTGCCTACACTGGGAAATCAGCACATATTTAACATTATTGGCTGACACTGGGAATTTGGCTTACCTAGTTTCTGCCCATGTGCTATCTGGCTTTGGTAGTGCTATTCAGTTCCTCAGAGCTCTGGATGCTAAAAAATAAAATCAGCTCATTAAAAAACTTAAAATAGAGATTTTTTTTTCATTCTGCCTCTACCAATTATCTCATTTGATAAAAATATTAAATAAAACGAAATTTTGTCATAAAATGATTGTTTAATCTTGTACATCAGCAAGTAAATACTAAAGTTACAGGACCTATGTCCAATTTTTAATCACTGACTTTCTTTTAATACTTTCATTCAACTTCTGGCACTGCTTTACCCAACACATGTCTATGAGTCATTCCTTCTGCATGGATGTAAGAGAATCTCTCTTGCTGACTGACATGAGCTCTTCATTCCTTGCTGGTGAGATAACACCCTCCCTGGAAAGCAGTATGGATGAAGGTGAAGCTCACATTTTTCTTTTTCTTCCGCTGGAACTCTCTCTTCTTTACAAATGAGATATTTCCTTTAAGATCTTACAGTTAAATTAAAGATAAGAATTTGCATTTGCAGTGGTAAATGAAAAACACTGGAACAGATTTTAACTTTCATTAGATTGATATAAATTGGCAATAGTAACTTTACTAAACAGAGCAGTCTCAACTTTGTGAAAAATGTACAAATAAGACAAGAACACCTTTTGCCTCTGGCTCTTAATTTTAAATGTGTAACAGACTATTGTCTAATTATAGCAAACAAGACATACTGTTAACCTTTCCACATCACTAAGTAGCTTCATTGGTATACTGAAACCATACTTTGAAATTGTAGATACAATTGCGAAAGATTTTTTGTCCATTAAAGGCTTTTCTAACTATTGAAGTGACAAGACAATTACCAGATTGTCTATGGTATAAGTTCTTTCAAAATGTTTCAAGTTGTTTGATAAACTGACTTGGCTTTCCATGAGCAACTATTATTACTTATGAAAATGAGAGGACATGCAGAAATTTCTCTGTTCAAAAGAAATCTTCATCAAATCAAAAATCATTTAAAAATCCTTCCGAAATGATGCTTTCTGATGAGCTTTACCAAAACGACTTAGAACAAAGGATGAAAAATTATGTGCTGGGATTTATAAATCTATGGCAACTATGAAAACATTGTGCCTAACATCAACTTAGAGGTGAATCAAGAAGTGTGCATAAAGATAAGGTGCATCAAGATAGGGTGCATCAAGAAGAGTGTGGCCAGCACGTCAAGGGAGGTCATCCTCCCCCTCTACCCTGCCCTGGTGAGGCCACATCTGGAGCATTGTATCCAGTTCTGAGCTCCCCAGTTCAAGAAGGACAGGGAACTGCTGGAGAGGGTCCAACAAAGGGCTACTAACATGATTGGGGGATTGGAGCACCTTTCTTATGAGGAAAGGCTGAGGGACTTGGGTCTTTTTAGTCTAGAGAAAAGAAGACTCAGGGGGATCTTATCAATGTTTACAAATACTTAAAGGGAGGGTGTCAGGTAGATGGGAACGGTCTTTTTTCAGTGGTGCCCAGTGACAGAACAAGAGGTAATGGGCACAAACTTGAATATAGAAAAGTTCATCTTAACATGAGGAGGAACTTCTGTACCGGGAGGGTAGTGGAGCACGGGAACAGGCTGCCCAGAGAGGGTGTAGAGTCCCCCACTCTGGAGACATTCAAAACCGGCCTGGTTGCTGTCCTGTGCAACCTGCTCCATGTAAGTCTGTTCTGGCAGGGGGGTTGGACTAGATGATCTCCAGAGGTCCCTTTCAACTCTGAAGATTCTGTGATTCTGTGATTCTATAATTACTCTCATTAGCACACAGAATATTGAAGCAATGCTATACATCTAATTTTAGCACTTGTCACTAGCATAAATTTGAGATATTTAGGTATGCGGTGAAAAAATTGTCAATTTTTGCTTTCCTCCTACTTCAGGATCTGTTTCTTCCCATTCAAAATTTGATTTCCTTGATGCCTGCCAGACAGAAGCTAGAGCATTTTCCTAGAACGTTTCTTTTGCAGCCTGCAGTTGTAGTTCATAGAATCATAGAATGGTTTAGGTTGGAAAGGACCTTGAAGATCATCGAGTTCCAACCCCCCTGCCATGGGCAGGGACACCTTCCACTAGACCAGGTTGCCCAAGGCCACATCCAGCCTGGCCTTGAACACCTCCAGGGATGGGGCCTCAACAACCTCTCTGGGCAACCTGTTCCAGTGCCTCACCACCCTCAAAGTGAAAAACTTCTTCCTAATGTTTAATCTAAACCTGCCCTCTTCCAGTTTAAAGCCATTCCCCCTCGTCCTATCACTACATGCCCTAGTAAAAAGTCCTTCCCCAGCTCTCCTGTAGGCCCCCTTTAGGTACTGGAAGGCCACAATAAGATCTCCCCGGAGCCTTCTCTTCTCCAGGCTGACCAGGCCCAACTCTCTCAGCCTCTCCTCATAGGAGAGGTGCTCCAGCCCTCGGATCATCCTCGTGGCTCTCCTTTGGACACGCTCCAACAGGTCCATGTCGTTCTTGTGTTGAGGACTCCAGAACTGGATGCAGTACTCCAGGTGGGGTCTCACAAGAGGCTGGCTCATGCTGAACTTCTCATCAATCAGCACACCCAGGTCCTTCTCCTCAGGGCTGCTCTCCAGCCATTCCCCGCCGAGCCTGTATTTGTGCTTGGGATTACCCCAACCCAGATGTAGGACCTTGCACTTGGCCTTGTTGAACTTCATGAGGTTGGCTTGGGCCCACCTCTCCAGCCTGTCTAGGTCCCTCTGGATGGCATCCCTCCCCTCCAGCATGTCTACCTTGCCAAACAGCTTGGTATCATCGGCAAACTTACTGAGGGTGCACTAGTTGCCACACTATACATACACAGAAATATTTTACTGTACTTTTTTAAAGCATACTTACAACACAAAGCAGGGCCTGATTCAAAATGAAGATACATCCAATGTTTATGTTTTCTGCACTATTTAAAACCATTAATTGATGTTGTCAATAGTTCTAGCGGAGAGTAATGCTAATGCTTCTGACTGCAGCATTCTGAGCTCGTTTTTAAGTTTTAGGGTGTTTTCCAACTTGTAATGGTGTATTGCAAAGAAAAACAATGCAATAAAAATAGATAGTTATTGTAGCCAGTATCAACATATAAGTTTCCAATTTTTCTGGACCTAAGTGCCTATTTAATTTTGTCCTAGCTAAATGAATTGGTCCTTCATTCTCCAGATTCTGAGAAATGCAAAGAACTACATGAGAATGAGGTCATTGTGATAATGTACATTACCAGTAGAGCTGGCCTAATGTGAGAAAGGTCTGAGCATATGAAGAAAACATAGGCCAAGTCCGGGACTGAAAGCCTGGGTGAGAAAACATTTTCATTAACAATACAAATATAGTCTCACTGTCCATTAGTTATTTGTCCATTGAAAAATCAGGCCAGTTTCTAATTTTAGTGATAACAGCACATCTTCAGCTGCTGTAAATCTGTTGGTAGGTCCAATTATTAAAACCAGATGAGGATTTAGTTGCACACCCTGTTCTCTTCAAATGCTCAGAAATTAAATGTCTGTGATAATCATTACGTCTCGCATTCAGAACTTGGGTGAATAATTACTTATTTCTCATCTTACCATATCTGACTCTCTAGGACAGGCATGCACGTTTCCTGCTGTACCAAGGGGGTTTTCTTTAGGTCCTAGCGTCTATGGGTAATCCCAGTCACCCAGTCCTTACTCCAGTTGAGACCCAGGACATTTCTGGCTTAAGGTCCCAGCAGCCCTGCTTAATTCTGCAGTCCCAAAGAGTGATTTAGATTTGCTCTCAAGTTAGACCAGAATCCCATAATGGAAACTTAGGGAAGCAGCTAAATTTATAGCAAGGAACAATGCCTTTTCTTTTTCCTAAAACAAACCAGCTTTCTGGTAACACTACACAAAGATAACAAAAACCTTAAGAAAGCAAGGCTCATCCAGATTTTATTGAAGTCAAATAACAGCAGAAGAAGGTGACCTTTTTTTTTGGCTTTCTTTTCTTCTCCAAACTCTTCTCTGAAGCTGTTGTTTGATGGACCAAATACGTCAGCAGCAATAACAACTTGACCACTCAACTGAACTCTTTGACCACTTGTCTCTGCCCCATGTCTCAGCTTCCATTTCAGGTGTGCTTACACAGTTGTCTAAGTCTGTGCTGTGATCATGGAAATCAACTGGGTGTTGCCTTCTGTTTTTTTTTTAAATAGGGGGAAAGAGGATTTTTAGCTATGTATCTGATAGTAAAGCTTAAGCCAGGGAAAATGCATGGGCTATTTTGTTGATACTTCTGCGAGGAATGTGTACTGGCTTGATTCCAAAATGATATTCTCATTTTTATTGGGTGCTTCTTTTCCTTTGGCTTCCTGGCTACATTTTACTAGTAATACAAAATCAAATGCTGCTTCTATTTTCAGTGGGACCAAGGTTTTACCTCAAGTACAAATCACTAAGAATACTAGGAAACCTTTGGAAGACCCGGTTAGATCTGAAACTTCCTGATGGAGTATCAGAAGCCTGGAGAGGGAAAAATGAATTAAAGAAAAAGAGAGCGAGCTATTAGAATTTCAAGTGTTGCTACCTCCCGAAAACCAAGCCAATAAGATAATTTTGTCCATATATGTCACAGGCCTTTCATACACTAGAACAAAACTAAATACAGGCCAGCACTTCAACCCAGAGCTGAATCACTGCAGTATTTTCAGTACAATATTGAAACACTTCAGTGTGGCAGAAGCAAAAATACTCTGAGCCTCTGAAAGCCAGGGGCCATTCCCTCAGATGAGGTGACAGTAATAAATCCAAGTCTGGCTTTCAACCCTGCCTCAAGTAATGAGCAAAATCAGCAATAGGTCACCTCAAATGCTTTCCAGAACTAAACTGGGGAGATATGCTGTAAATCTATAGCAAATGTAGAGAATTTTACTGTTTTATTACCAATGACAGTTTGTAAAATTGAATAGTATTGTTATAATAGTACAATATAATGGTTTATGGTTGAAAGATTAAAAGCAATATCTTTCCCCCTCATTTTTGACAGGAACACCTAATTCCATTATGAGGAGCTCTATGTGGCTATTTTTATCTCTGTTGATAACTGCAAAATCAGCTTTTTTCCTTGACAACTAAGCCTTTTTGAACTTCATAACTAGAATAAAGTGCTGTTGAGTGAATTTTAAGTATGCCCATGCAGTTAAACTCACACTTAGATTACTTTTTTTCTGGGAGAAATTTCATTTTCTCAATCATATAAAGGTGCAAAATGAACTGTTACTTACAGAAATTTAGATTTTCAAGAACACCTAAAGGATGTAAATATCTAATGCCCTCATAATTTCAGCAG
>NW_009650064.1:876651-891620 GCF_000708025.1 Charadrius vociferus | reverse complement strand
AAATCCAGCCAATCATCTGAAGTTAAAAAAAAAAAAAAAAGCACAGATACATTTCCATTTTGAAGTGCACGGAAAAATTCCATGCAGAACCAATGCCATGCAGATAAATGAAAATGTTGTCGTGTTTTCAATTGATTTGGATTAGGTCTGTAGGTGCTGATAAGATTAGCTAATAGTTGAATGCCTTGGGTTCTTCAGTATTTGTAATTGTGTGTGTCGTAAGGAAAAATGAAAGCAGCATAAAGCAGTATCTGATGATTTTCCTTAAGAAAACTGAGCTTGGCTGCCATGTCATTCTTGACTCTGTGTCATTCTCCACAATATTTTCTAATATACTATAAGGTATTGAAAGTTATACGGACATTTTATAAAAAATATTCTAAAATATTTTAAAGGAAAAGAGCATATGTAGTGCAGATAACTTAGAGAAAATAACTTAAGATCTTAAACTCAAACTATTTGTGTCTTAACAAAAATGTATGGTTCCATGGCTTGGCAACACCACCAACATGCAGATGGACAAGAGGCTGTCAAACTCAGTAGGTGAAATGTAAGTTTTTCTGCAGCTGTACCAGCAACATTTCACAGTCATTTACAAAGTATAATCAAGGGCCACTACTAATTAAAAAGGGTAAACATTGTAAGACAAAACTACAGATAAGTGGCTTAATTAAAAATATGTCACATAAAAATACCAGTTTGGAGGATTACAGTTTTTATATGGTTTCAACACTGTTTCCCACTGATCACTCTATAAAACATCGATAAAGTCAAAAGAAAAAAATGACTTACCACTAGTAAAAATAACGTATAATGAGCTCTAAAACTTCAAAGTAAGACAGAAACTATATAGGAAGATAACATGTTCTTTCTTATCTTCATTATGGCAACCTTAGATATTTCATAGGACATTGGATAGTGTTCAAATGAATAAATAATTACTTTTTTTTTCTTATTTAATGATTTTACCTTTCTGTTTTAGGTGATAAAATGCTAGGGAAAAATCTGTTTCGATCCTGTTTTCCATGTTCTATTTCTCAAGCATATCTTGACATTTTTACAATTGCAGTCCTTATCAATTTTAAGATTGATCAATATGCACAGTTGGAATCAAAGACAAAAATAAAAATAAAACAACTCTCAGGATCTGAGTTAAAAAGGCTTGTGGCTGTGATCATGAAGAGGTATGTAAGGTAGCATAGTACAAACAAACTACTTTATACAAACAAAAGTATTTGTCACAGAATTTAAAAATTAGTTTAATGTGGACTGAGAATATAGTTCCTTAGTCCAAGCTATTCTATTTGGGGATGCAATTTCTGTGCAGTGTTGCAATCAAATAGATTTTAAAAATACGCAGGATTGATTAAAAAAAAAAAATAAATTAAACTGTGCCTAAACCCAAGGTTTTAGCACAATTCATTTATGAAAGCTTTCTAACGGTTTCTTCGTTTAAGAGTAATTGCCAACAAAAATGATTTTGCCTTATCCAGATAAAAACAAATATTTAACACAGAGTATGCAGTTTAGCCAGATAAAGCACAACCAAGAGAACATTGGTATGAAATAACTCCTCTTTTTTAAAAGACAACCCTTCAGTTAGGATTTTGGCCCTTCTCCTGTCCTCATTAAAACCAGTGGCAAATATCCCATTGCTTTTAATATGTATATATAAAAAAATAAAAAAAAGAAAGTCTTTATGACATTCTGGTAATGCTGGAAAAGAAAGTAATCTCCCTAGCATCTCTCTTACTGATAAAAAGGTAGACACATGCACAGAACTTGTCTTATGATGCTCAAAAACATTCCTGGTTCTCAGAGAAAGAACAAAAAAACCCCAAACATGCCTGGCATACGCCAAGACCCCAGTGTTTCCCCTGCAGTGAAACCAAGACCCAGACAAGGGGCGAGATCTTGGGGATCTTTTTATCCAATAAAACTCAAGTTAACTGTCCTGTAAAAATTACAGGCTTTGTAATCAAATACTGGGTGTAGGGGTGGTGTCAATGATGTCCAATAGTAGAAAATTTCCTGATTTTTAACTGTCCTTCCAAGGTATATTAAAATGTGGCAAGAAGGCTAAAAAACTAGTGAATTTAAAGCCAGAAGGATGGAGGCCAAAGGAGCTGACAGACTACTCTCTTTATTGTCTGCTGAACAAAGATTAAAGCAAGTTCCTGGTGGAGGAAGCTCCTTTGGGCTGGGCTTTGGAGGAGCACTGGAGGGCGTGTGAGCATGACTGAGTTTGCACCCTCCCTGCTCTCTGCTAACCTGACACAGGCCAGCCCTGGCCAGGAAGCCATCCAGCAGTGTCTGACTGCTCTGTTTCCAGTTTCTCAGCTGGGAAATTTGGGTTGGATTTAACAGCCCGTTGATGTGACCTCTGGGTTTGCAGAGAAGAGCTGGGTCACATGTGGCTAGAGCTGACCATGGGCAAACTGGGCAGTACCCACCTGCACAAGGCACATCCTTTGTCTCCCGTGACACCCAATGATAGCAGAAACAAATTGAATAATCTTTAACTTTATAAATAAAACAAATGAACGTAAGCAGGAAGAAAGTAAACAGACCATTGGCTTTTGGTTTTGCCTTGGAGCATGGATGATCTTAGCAAAAACCCATAATGACTCATGTAAGTAAAATGTAATATAGAGACGTGGGTTTGAAATTGTGCCTTGTGAAGATTAAGTAAGTATATTGATATCAACTTTAAGATTAATTTACACTCAAACGATGCCTTTAGGAAAAGGAAACATGTTTCCCACTCTTTTCTAAAGCATTGATGAGTTATTGTTTTGATACAGATGAAAGAAAATCCCTCATAGTTTTGAACTAAGTTGGGGATAGTCTTGAAATGTGCCTTTATTATACATGATGCCTTTAGGAAAAGGAAACATGTTTATTATACAGCAAAGCTTGTGAAAATATTTCAGCTTGACCACTTCTCCATGAAAATGACAGTGTGTAAATCTACACTTGTAGCCAAGGGGGAGAATGTTATAAATGAGCTCTGACAATGTGACTTGAAAACTGAAATGTCCAGACATGAGTCTGTACATGTTGTTTAATCCCTGAGTTTATAGCATTAGTCTTAGCTGGTAGTAAAAAAGTTGCCTAATATCCTTCTTGACTGATCAAGTCCTTGTGGTAAAGTACACAGATATGAGGTTACGCACAAGAACTTCTCAGAATCTTCATAAATCAAATACACTGAAATTGGTTGGGAAGTAAGTATCGTGAGCTTTTTTACTACCACACTTAATTCTGGTTATGTTTAATTCAGAAGCTCTACATGCCTAGAACGGGCTTAATAAAAGCTGCTGATCTTTGTGATCATTTGAAAGGAACAGTTTTATTTTTATTATGGATAGGCAACCTAACGGAACAAATAGAAAAACAAATGGAAGGAGTGACTTTCACAAAGAAGCTGTATAATCATATGTAAATAATTTATTTTAATTCTTTAGCTGAAACAAATGTAATTCTAAAAGCCAAATGATCTGTTTGCCAGAGCTGAATGAGGTGACATAGTCAACTTAAAAAGCACAGCTTTTATAAAGCTGTCGCTAACAAAGCTCTAAAAAATTTAAAATTTTGTTTGATTTGCAATGAAATATTCTTTTAACTATATATTTTCCCTTTTTACCTTGATTGTTTTAGTCTTAGTAGACATTGAAATATATTTTTTGCTGTTATCTTGGTACTTTCTGGTTTATATTCACAGACATGGGATATGCCATTGCATGTAGGAAGTTGTTAGCATGAGCCACCCATTTCAGAGTTGACAGTAACTCCACAAAGCCCGTTAATCCACTTTGACAACCACTGCTGTTCCAGTCACTCCTATTACATCAAATTCAAACTTGCTCACATGAGGAAATTAAGGAGGTTTTAATCATCCCATGGAAGTCATTTGGTGTCTCTGACAGAATTACTTCTGTACAGTAAAGGTTTCGGGGTAATGATTTCAGTGTGCCAGAGACTTCCAGTAAAAGTCTGAGGAGAAGAGGCCATTGAAGTCAATAAGCCCTGAATTAGGGCCTTTGGATTTGATTCATCTCTTATCCCAAGGGTAAAATAACAGTACTTCAAAATAAATAAGTGGAAGTCATCTTTTAAATTAGAACAAAGGGTCAGGACAAATTATCTTTGGTTCTCCTGTAATGAGTGTATAAAGTTTGCTCAGAGCTCTACTGCAGGAATAAAGATTAACAAACAAAAATTCTGCCTTCTTTGTCCTAAGATACAAGCAAATGTGTGTAATCATTGTAATCTCCTCCATGTCAGCTCTTTTTGTCTTAATCAGTCTACAATTTCTTGGTCTTATGACAGAAATTTTGTGTCTACGCAGGCAAACGAGAGAAAGAGTCACCAAGAATGCTGATATCTATAACTGCCTTACATTTTCTTATTTCTGCTGCTGTCCAGACAACACTGCTGTGTGCTCAAGAAAATAAATAAGGACCTAAGACTGAAGGAAATAAATTTGCTACAGAAAAAGAAAAAAAAATCTAGCCATTTACTAGTCTATCTTCTCTCTTCTGCCATCACACATGACATATGACTCAAACTTGCAAACTGTGATAAGTGAAATGCCTTGAGACCAGACCTAGTCTGGACAACATACGGGAGCAGGTTCTCCTGTCTCCTCAGTGCCAGCAGTGGTGGCCTGCCTGCCTGCTGGTGTCAGGACCTTCCTTCTCCTGGGCACAACGCCAACAGTCTTTCCTCCTCTCCAGCCTCATCCTGGAGTACTGGAGAGAAAGGATGGTTCTTCAGATTTTTCAGCATTTTCCCTCAGCCGTTGGTAGATGAGGAAGCCTCTGTGTCCACATAAACTTGACATAAGCATTGCCAGGGGATTTAAGTGGATTGTGGATCTGAGAAGCATGTGGAAGGGCAAGTACCTTGGTTTGGGAAGAGTGGTGTACGAGACAGAGATGCATAAAATCAGACCAGGAAAGAGAGATTGTGGGCAGTAGAGATAGCATCTTAAGGACATAAGCTTGGAAAGATGTGAAGATCTGGGAGCTGTGTAGACTCAGGAGACACTTTGTGGCTTGAAGAGCAAGTTGTGAGCCTGTGAGTTAAGTTGCACACATTGAGGATGCCACTAGGGCCATCCTGGGGAAGGTGGCAGCTTGAATGGCAAATTTCATTTAACAGTGACCTCGTACACATAGAAATAGCTTGAGCCCATTCCCACAACCAACCCCGACTCATGGATTTCCCATTTGGAAATTCTGCTTTTGCCTGCACAGATCAAAGCCTGGCAGACGTACTTACCATACTACTAGTAGCCTCACATAGAAATTAAATTTATATGGACATCTGTGGTGGGTTGACGCTAGCTGGACCCCAGGTGCCCACCAAAGCCTCTCTATCACTCCCCCTCCTCTACTGGACAGGAAGGAGAAAATATAATGAAAGGCACATGGGTTGAGGTAAGGACAGGGAGGGATCACTCAGCAATTACCGTCATGGGCAAAACATAATTATACTTGGGGAAAATTAATTTGATTTATTACCAATGACATTAGACTAGGTTAATGAGAAAATAAAAACTAAACCTTAAAACACCCTCCCTTCTTCCGGGCTTACTCCTGATTTCTCTACCTCCTCCCCTCCAAGCGATGCAGGGGAACTGGGGTTGTGATCAGTTCATCACATGTTGTCTGTGCCACTCCGTCCTTCTCACTCTATTCCCCTGCTCCAGCATGGGGTCCCTCCCAGAGGAGACAGTCCTTCACGAACTTCTTCAGTGCGAGTCCTTCCCATGGGCAGCAGTTCATCATGAACAGCTCCAGTGTGGGTCCCTTCCACAGGGTGCAGTCCTTCAGGAACAGACTGCTCCAGCGTGGGTCCCCTCCATGGAGTTACAAGTCCTTCCAGCAAACCTTTTCCAGTGTGGACTCCTCTCTCCATGGGTCCACAGGTCCTGCAGGAATCTGGGGTCCCTCCCAGAGGAGACAGTCCTTCACGAACTTCTTCAGTGCGAGTCCTTCCCATGGGCAGCAGTTCATCATGAACAGCTCCAGTGTGGGTCCCTTCCACAGGGTGCAGTCCTTCAGGAACAGACTGCTCCAGCGTGGGTCCCCTCCATGGAGTTACAAGTCCTTCCAGCAAACCTTTTCCAGTGTGGACTCCTCTCTCCATGGGTCCACAGGTCCTGCAGGAATCTGCTCCAGCACCGGCTTTCCACAGGGTCACAGCTTCCTTCGGGCATCCGCCTGCTCCAGTGTGGGGTCCTCCATGGGTTGCAGGGGGATATCTGCTCCACCATTAACCTTCATGGGCTGCAGGGGGACAGCCTGCCTCACCATGGTCTTCACTAGGGCTTCAGGGGAATCTCTGCTTTGGCACCTGGACCACCTTCTCCCCCTCCTTTTTCACTGATCTTGGTGTCCGCAGAGTTGTTTCTCTCATGTAGTCTCACTCCCCTCTCTATTGCTGCTGTGCCGCAAATTTTTCCCCCTTCTTACATACGTTATCACAGAGGTGCTACTGCTGTCACTGATGGGCTCGGCCTTAGCCAGTGGCAGGTCCATCTTGGAGCTGTCTGGCATTAGCTCTGTCAGACATGGGGGAAGCTTCTAGCAGCTTCTCACAGAAGCCACTCCTGTAGCCCACCCCCCTACCAAAATCTTGCCTCTCAAACCCAACATCTTAAAACAATAGAAGGCTTTTAAATTTAATAATTAAATGCAGCTGCATTGACCATGCAAGGAAAGAATGCAGACAACTTGCCATCAACATGGATTCTTAGTATATTAGCAGTCTTAACGATGGAAACAGTGACTTCTGTAACAAGAGGCCAAAAAAGTCGTGACTTCCTATTCATGCAGAACATTCCTATAATTAACATGAGAAGTGACTTGTGCTCAGAGAATGCTTAGAAATATCATTTTGAAATCTTTCTCCCAGAAAATCTTGAGTTAATCATGAACGCTTTCAGCCATCCATCTCAGAACAGTCGGTCTTCATTAACTTATAGAGGCCTTGGGTTTCATACTGGCCAGTAATCATCTGGGGTTTGTGTGTTTAACCAGAGTCTTGAGAAAGCTTGACTTGAATATTAAGATGGAAGACAGAGAGGTTTGTGTGTTTGTTAAGAGATCAATTCTGAATGGCATTTCTATGTCTCTGATATCTTTTTTCCACTGTGATGATGACTGAACTCTAACCCCACAGAACTCTCTTGGTGGGTTTTAGATCGAGCACTCTAGAAGGGAAAATAAAAACTTGAATATATGTATTTTGGCCAATTTGATTTATTCTGTCCATGCCATTTTTTGTGTGAAATATTTTTGTGCAGATACAAATTTTCACTGCTGGATGGATGTGCTTTTCAGTATTTCTGTATTATATATACATGTACTATATTTTACACATGACTATATAATATTTATGTGTATGTGTTTGTGTATCATTATTTATAATTTATATTTGACAGCCACATGAAAATGGTTCCCCAACTCTGTTCTGTTTTCTGTGCACCTTTTTGAAGAAAATGTCACCAATCATCTCGCTGTCTGCAAATTTACCCCGTGATTTTGATACCTCTCTCAATTGCTTGTTCTTTATAGTCCATGTTAACTAATAACCTATATAACTTTAGTAATATATAATATATGAGAAGAATCTGAAGCAGAGCATATCCAAATAAGTGAGTTCATTTCTCAACTCTAGAGCTTCTGAGTCTCTGTCAGCATAGGGAAATATTCTAGAAATGCTTGCTTTGGGTTTTCAGAGGTTTTATTTTCTTCTGTGGCCATAAAAACTGGAGTATTCTTTCTTGAAAATGGAAGATAAGATAATAATATAAAAGATGTAAGATAATTGTCAGGTGTCTCCAGCTTTTTCCTTGTGTCTACTCCAATTTTTGGGCAAAATTTCTTTATTCCCACAGAACCAACAAAAAAGAAGAGAGCATAGACGTACATTTCATCTTGAATTCACTGACATAGATCACAGGAACAGATTGTGGAATTAAGAGACTGGCACTTGCTATAAACAACATTGCTAAAATTATAGGCAATTGCAATAATATATTTTGGGGCTAGATTGGAAGTGGATTTATTTTCTCCTATCTGTCCATGGTATAGGCATATGAAACAGTAACATATGGAGATCAACCACTACTTTCAGAACAAAACCCTCTGAATTAAAATACTCTCTTTAAATCCAGAGCTTGTCCTTCTGGGTGAAGAATACACAGTATTGATAAGGAAACATGACAAAACTGAATAATACCCATTACTTTAGTAAATAATTCTGATGGGAGAAAAAATCAGGGCATTAGTTTCTGAAAATGGTAAAACACGCTTCAGAAGCTTAGAGTTAAACTTAGAATAAAATTTTGCTTTATGCTTTTGATCTTTCTTTTAAAATCCAGAAGCATTTGTAAGGGAGTATCTTCTGGCTGTGAACAGACAGCAGTATGAAAGCTGTACATTTGTCTAGGGATGGGTTTGTCTCCTGATATCAATAAAAAAGAGGATTTTGGAAGGGTTAACAATTTGGATTATAACAGATTTCTTCACTTTTGTGTATTTCTTTGTTTGTTTTTTTTTTTCTTCTTTTTGATGTTTTTCCTGAAAATGTTCCATTTGGTTACAAGCTTTTCCCCTGGTGCTCATTGTTATTGGGAGTGAGTTGTGTTCTCAATGGCAAATAAGAATGAGAAGTTCCATGAGTGGAACTTGTCTTCTGACATTTATTTGCCTTTCTATAAAGCCAATATATTTGTCCTGCCTTTTTGGATGATTCTTCCCCTTCCTTGAGTAGTCCAACATAGGTATTTAAGAGCTTGGTCTCCCTCAGTGCTGAGTGAGGGGGCTCTGGCAATAATTGGGTACTAAATTCCATACAGATGGAGGATTCATGCTCTCCTGTTTTTATTTGAGATGGACTCAGTGGACTTCCATTAACAACATAACCGACTACTTGCCTGGAGTCACCTGAATGTGATGGAAGTCTCCCAAATGCCACCATCTATCACTATGTGAATGAGCTACAAAAAGGCATTTGAAGGTCTAAGGTGTGCCATTAGTAACCTAATGATAATTTAACAGCCAGTTAGTAAGTAGTCAAGTGGATATAATTAACACACCATTAGCACTGAGCTTCACAAAATTTTTGGAGTGATATTTTCATAGAAGAATGTAATTTTGAGTCACACATCCTTCTAAGAGTTCTTATCTTGATTTCTTTTACTCAAAATACTGAAAGTAATCACTTTACTAAAGTTTTACATGGAAATGCAAAACCGCAGGCAGACTTAAGGTTGCGACAATAATTCTTAGTTTTTTCTTATGCCTTAGTGGACACATTTAAGGATATGAGTATTTTAAAGATATCAGAATTTCAGAAGATGAGTTCAGGATTCACAACCTTAAAATGAATTGCATAAATAGTGTCACTGTATACTATGGCTATAACTCCAACTGTTGGAAGGTGTAGACGTACCAAGGAGATATGCTATGAAATGTGGTGGTGATATGAAGATACGCCCTTGATTTTGCAATTCTTTGCTTTTGTATTTGATTCTTTTTCAGAAAGCCATATTACCCAAACTGTTTTATAAATATGAGGATTTCAGCTTTAATTTGCAAAAAGAGCAGTTCCATGGTTTTATCAAAAACTGTGAAAGCATGACCCAAGTGCTATCCAGAGCTTCAAAATGTGAAAATAATGTTTAAAAGATCTCAGGGTTTTTTTTGTTTGTTTGCTTGCTTGCTTTTGGTTGTGTTTTTTTTTTTTTTTTTTGTCTACTGAAGTCTGGGGACACATTTCATTATATGTGAATGCTTGGATTGGCAGTACTAGAGATGGAATGAGGCAATGTGTGGCTTTGAGGCACACTGAGGGCTTTGTTGGGCAGAATTCTTACCTAGTTTTGTCTGAATTTGTGTGCTTTTCAGATGGCTGCAAATGCCTTAGAAAACATGATATATAAAGTTTACAAAGTGGAAAATAAATAAGATGCTCTGCAGATGTGAATGGTACTTTAAAGATTGCTTTCCAGCAATTTAAGATTGAGTTTGTTGGTCAGAGGGTGACAGAAGTTCCATTAGTGGTTGAGAAAATTATTTTATTCTATTTAATATATCAGCATTTTTCCTTCATTTGCAATGTAATTATAGGGCACTGAGAGGTCAGAAAACATGCACGATAAGAAAAGTACTTATTTTGGTTCATAATGCATTGATTTGACAGGGCATACGTTTTTTTCCTGCTCCTTCATTGCAATGATTCATCTTCTTCGGTGATTAAAAAAATGTAACTTTCTATTTTAGTGGTACTGAAGATGGTTCTGTTCTAACAGACAGAGAGTCAGGAGTAAATAGCTTTGGCTGATGTGGAAAATACATCACTTGCAAAGAATTCTAAGCAGAGGTGTTGATAAATATGTCACTATTTGGCCTTCTTTCTAACACCTGTCCAGAGATTAAATAGAATGTAGTTTGTGTTTTGTCACTTACACTACAGATGAGTTTGGCCTCCCAGTGTAACTCAATAACCTTAAAATACACAGTAGATAAACACTAAATACCAGGCTATCAACAATTTTATTCTTAAATGGATTACGAGATGACAGGATGCCAATATGATAATCAAGCCATCACTAAGGCTGGTTATTTTATTTCCAGAGTAACAACTGGATGTAATTAAAAGCAATGATTCTCTCTTCTGTCATGTCTAGTCAGTTTTTTAGGTCTCAGCTGAGTAATAGCGCTTCTCACACCTCATCTCCTAGGTAGCTATTAGAAGTATGCCACTTTCAATTGCCAGATGTTCCTGTCATCAGCCTGACCCTGCAAAAAAAATTTAAACCAAAAGCTGTCTCTTGTGATTTCTTCATTTTCCTGTACAGTAGAATTGAGCGAAAGTGATGAGTGGTTTATGGGTCAGAACATATGAAGACTGTCAATTTATGACTACCACTTTCATTTGAAATGTGCAGCCTGTCCTGGACTTGTTGGGTATGCCTTTAGCATTTCCCAAAACTGTGCATGGATAAGCCTAAATTCTGCTCCAGCTCAGGCTCTGTGGGAAGGGCTCATGTTTAACACAGAAAACCAACCCAGGATCCTTTGCTAGCTGCCAGAGCTCCTTACATTGTCAGTACAGGGCAGTAAGGGTAGTTATACAAGGCACCCTAGCTAGGAGCCCAAGTTACTGCTCCTATTACAAGTTGTTCTGGAGCTCTCATCTTACACCAGTGATGTTGTGTAGAAGTGACTGAGGTCAAAATCTAGCCCAGTCTTCTGTTTAGCTGAGTGTTCATAGGGTCAGGCAAAAACCAATCAGTGGGAACCTGGATGTTCATTTATGTTACCCAGAGGATCTCTCTGTCTCCCTCTTTTTTTCGCCCTACAATCTACTGTCCTTTCATATATGGATAACTGCCATATATATACGTATATAGATTTGTATGCGTGTATGAGGGGCTATTTCCATGTTTCTGCTTGTGAACGGTGGGTCTAGGTCCTTTGAAATCAGCAGAAAGCCTGTCTTTAACTATGGTCTGTGTTTGGCCAGATCTCACCTGCGATGTTCTCATTATTCTAAGTAAGGAAACACTTCATTTTGGACATCCTGATTCAATAAAATTTTCTAGGGATGTATGCAGCAAACAGACAAATTGTATTCCTTTCTGGAAGGGTTTTTGTGATGGTGTTATGAGATTTGCACTTTCTATTGTCTAGCACTGAATAAATTGACAGCTTTAGTTCATTAAATCCTCTGGAGGTTCAGTTCTGCTTTCTTCTTGCTCCATTCTGTTGCTCTCGGACATGATAATATTCCACCTTAATTGGGGTTAGTTGCTTTAGTGTAAATTGCAGTCAATGGACGTCTAGCAGCGCAACATCTGCTCTCAGATATTTTAGAAAATAGCTGTAAAAAATAACATTAATTGCTCAGAAGCATAAAATAGGTCTGAAAAATATTTGGAAAAGAGAAGTTTTAAAGGATGACTTAATTTGTGCGTTAATACCGGATTTTGGAGTCTAGTTGTAAGAAGTCAGTTTATCTCATGGAGTAGCAGAGACCAGCACTGAACATTACCCAGAAATTTGGCTAATCTCCATAACTGTCACAAATCTTGTAATGTTTTTAGGGGAACTTTCAAGAAAACAGATATTGCCTGCTTTTAGTTACATAGTTGCAGTCTTATCCACACAGCTTAATGCACACACATACAGACACTTCAATTTGGGAAGATTTCACTTACAGAAAATGCACTTCCATTGAAATGTATTGCAAACTTTTAGACATAATATAAAGTTAAGCATTTTACAAACTATAATGGGTACTCTTGACTCAGGAATGAAACTTCTGTGTAATATGGATCTTAATAAGGAAATTACAATCAAAAGATACATGTGGTGCTCAAAATAGTAAAATATTCATATAATTCATCTAATTTTAATCATATTTTCTTGTATGACAACAAAGCATAATGAAAATGGTCATAACTCAACATGTGACTTAAAAGAAATTTCTTCAAAAGATAATAAAGTTCTACAAGAGGACATGTTTTAGCAGCCTCAGGACTCAACACATGACTTTCTGTTTTGTTAATTCTGAAATTAAGTAAAAGGTAAAGAGGTGCTTTACATAGCAATTTTACTGCAACTTGCAGATACATGGCTTGTTTAACCCAGTAAATACAAAGTCACATAAAGCTATTCCATTTCTGGATGAACACAGTAATATTAGGAAGACTGGTTTTAGGTTAAAAGTACTGCTAATTGTTCTTGAAATGAAAACGAGAAAAAAAGAGAGTAGGCTTACTGCTGAAATGCTTATAAGGGATAGAGCCCAAAACATTCGGCTAGATGCATCACCCCTTCTCTGTACCTAGACTTATGATAGGTCTGATACTGGTGAAATCTTCTGCATAGAAGTTGCTAGTTGCTCTGTGTGACATTTCTGTAGCTAGGACTATGAAAAATATAGACATACAGACATATAGACGTACTCTGAGTGCATTTTCTGTTCTTACTGAATTAGAGGTTGGGAAGAATCAAAAAATATATAAACCCCTTGTAACAGGCATGCGTAGCTGATATAAAGACAAAGCAATGTTTTATATCCTGGCTCTGCTTGTTGTGTTAGTGGTTATGATTATTTGCATGCTCAAAGTCTTGAGTGTTTCTCATACTGACAGTTTGAAAACTGAAGAGTTCCTTTTAAAAGTCCAGAACTGACATCAACATTGAACATAAACATTTCAAAAATATTTACATATAAATGTCAGTGCTTAAGAAATGAACAAATCACTTGTCATCAGGTTGTGTTCTCTATTTGTGTGAGAGCACCCTAATTTCCTTCCATAAAACAGAGTAAACAAGGATTTTTGTAACAATGGGCAAAGAGTGACTTGAGAGGATGTTCAAATAAGGCAGTGACGAGATACAGAGAGTTATCATTTCATGGAGCACAGCAGGCATGAGAAAGATTCTAGGCTTTGTAAAAGGCAGTAGATATTCTATTGTATGTAGGATTTTATTCTTTTCTTGCCTCACTGTAGTATTTATTTACTATCTGATTATTGCCTTCAGGGCACCCAGCACAATATGTGCAGGTAAGAGTATGGGGCACTTTTGAAGAAACAGAAATAAAAACTTCTCAAGACTGCAAAATTGGATGCTTTGCTTGTTTCAGAAAGACCTCCATGACACCTCAAAAGCAGACAGCTTTCCTGGTGACCACAGTCCTTTTCCCCAGATAAAGACACTTCTCTCCAGTATGTAAATCTTCAGTACAAAACTCACTTCAGATTTGTTAAATTCCTACTGTTAGAAAGCATATTACTTTTCTTTTTGTAGAGGCTACTGCCAGATTCACAACTTCTTTTTCTCTCCTGCAGATGTGCTGTGCTGGCTAGTTTCTGCAATGATTTTTATTTTTTTGGCACCTGTATACTCATGACTGTCAATCTGGCCTTTTCTTAAGACATGTGTTCTACAGTTGAATAATGTATTGGTATAGATGTAGCTGACAATTACATTATTGTTTCCTTTATAATTTTAAGTGCAACATTATCTGCCTTGGGTTTTTTATTCTAAAGCTTCAAAACATGTGATTGTAATTTTCAACAATAAAGTCTTTTGAATATCTCCAGTTCAGGTTATCATCATCTCTTAGGATGATTTTGTGCAGATAAAACACAGATGAATATAGCTGATCATGTGGTTTAATGTACATTATTTATAGGTTGCCATTAGGGCTTTTGCAGCTATTTAATTTTAATCCTGCCTCCTAATCCTCACTTCATCTGGCTCTTTATTATTACTGTTTGATGTTTTCCATGCACAACCACTTAAAAAATGATTTTCTTAAAAAGAAAATCAAGTACTCTCACCAAGTGTGAGAATTTTAATTCAAGTTTTGCTACATCTATGCAAAAAACAGGAAAATGCAAGAAATACCTGCAAGAAAGTGCAATTCCATACCCACATTCCAGTTTGCCAAGAAATATGGTCATGCTGTCTTCTGCCAATATCTGTTATGAGCTGTTCTAGTCGCCATCTACACCATAGACTAGACACAAATTAGACAGCTGATGAAAGGGAATTACAATTATTATTATTAAAATTATGCCATCCAGAGGGACCTGGACAGGCTGGAGAGGTGGGCCCATGCCAACCTCATGGAGTTCTAGAAGGCCAAGGCAAGGTTCTACACCTGGGTCGGGGCAATCCCAAGCACAAATACAGGCTAGGTGGGAAATGGCTGGAGGGCAGCCCTGAGGAGAAGGACCTGGGTGTGCTGATTGACCAGAAGCTCAACATGAGCCAGCAATGTGCAATTGCAGTCCAGAAGGCCAACCGTATCCTGGGCTGCACCTAAAGAAGTGTGGTCAGCAGGTCAAGGGAGGTGATTCTGCCCCTCTACTCCACTCTCGTGAGACCCCACCTGGAGTACTGCATCCAGCTCCGGAGGCCCCAACATAAGAA
>NW_009650064.1:772306-876224 GCF_000708025.1 Charadrius vociferus | reverse complement strand
TAAACTGGAAGAGGGCAGGTTTAGATTAAACATTAGAAAGAAGTTTTTCACTTTATGAGTGGTAAGGCACTGGCATAGGTTGCCCAGAGAGGTTGTTGAGGCCCCATCCCTGGAGGTGTTCAAGGCCAGGCTGGACGTGGCCTTGGGCAACCTGGTCTAGTGGGAGGTGTCCCTGCCATGGCAGGGGGGTTGGAACTCGATGATCTTCAAGGTTCCTTCCAACCTAAACCATCCTATGATTCTATGAAAACAGATGTTTTCCTGCCCTCAGTGTTCATATGCTGATGAGGCTGAGGCAGTCAGTAGCACTGCTAGTTACCACTTTTCTTGATGAAGTAATGTGATTTTCGGCGTTCATTCTTTCTCTGAGACTAATATTCAGTCATTTAAGTGTGCACCTCCATCCCTCTGGGGAAACCCCCTTAGCCAGTGGCATGTCCTGGTCCTGAGGGCTGGGAAGGCAGCTTGCATCTTGCTTGCATGAGCAGAGGTTGAGCATTCATACGTACATGACAAGGAGGTGCCAGGCCATGTGATGGAGGACATTCATGTTGGTAATATGACTGCAAAGCCCTTCACCCCCATCTCCCTCCCACTCCTGTAGTTATTGGATCTTTCCACAATCCTCTTAAGTACCAGTTTCAGAATGAGGTCCTTTGACAGTTGGTTTAAAACCACTAAAAATGACAGAAGCTATCATTTCTGTACATTGAAACATGATGACATGTTCCAGACTCACATTTTGAGATAGCACTTCATGGCAAAACTTCCGTCACGTGATGATATTGTGTCCCTGTTTCTAGCACTACAAGTCACTGGATAACAGATGTTTAAATCTGCAGTGATATTTCTGGTTATGAAACCAGTCACTACCGCAGGACAGATTTCTCCTAACCCAATATCTTGCACTATGACAATTTTGAATGGCAGTTTTCACACCTGAAAGGAGGGGAGGGATATAAATTGCTGCTGGCAAACAGGGGTTAGTAAAAATATTTTAAAGGAGAGAGCTGCGGCATGATATATGAAAACAGCCCTGCATGCATCTCTCATAGGAACTGTCATTCTCTGTCAGTTACAGTTATTTTCAAGGTTATACAAGTGTTGATCCTGAAAATACATTATGAGAGGTAGAAGTGTCAACAGCTTCTTGTGTTTGGTCATAGATATCACATGGATTTGTGCTGACTATTTCTTCACTACTTAAGTACTGATGTTCGCTTGTACACGCTCAGCACTACACATGAAGAGAAGTCAGAGCCCAAAAGGGACGGGATCATGGCTGTCAACTTCAGAAATATTCCTGCAATGAATTCAGCTCTCCTTCCTTCTCACCAAAGCATGTTGCATTTCTCTTTGCCATGCTTTAGCTGTTCGTACATGCTAAGCAGTGAGACTGTCTACATAACCTGCGATACAACAATTGATTCAATGGATTTTGTGATTGTTCACTCTGTAACTAGCGTAAGTTGTCACATCCTTGCCATATATAGTTTTTTGTCAGGATTTTTTTTTTGGTCATTGTTCTCCTTGCTTTTCCAATTGTCTGGAATCATCCTAATGTCCAAAGGCTTGATCAGGATTAAGACTGTAACGTGGTGAGTACTGTAAAGGCACAGAATAATCTGTGTATCTGACTATTTACATGATCTTAATGCCTCTTCCTGAAGACTGAATTCCTGACCTGGAGTGCTTCCTCTCTAAAAGCAAATATAAAATCTTAAGTACATGTATAACCTTGTATTTTCTAATGTCAAACATCTAAATTTCAAGATCTTGAAACTGTAAAATTGTATTCTGTGTCTTCTTTAAAATACTGGGGATCTGTTTTACATGCACAAGGTGTTTGTATGGTTTTCCTTGTCTACTTGTTTCCAGAGCAAAGATTTTTCTTTTTTTTTCCTTTGTTTTTTAAACATTTCAGATTATGTAAGATTTTATTTTTATGTTCTCAACACAGCAACTATTGAATAAAGATTAAAGGCTTATTTGTAGAACGTATGCCATGTCCTCCTTTTCTACTAGGCCAAGGAGAGGTATTAAAAGTTACATCTGTACTGAGGAGGGGGCCATGATGGTGGCATGCTTGCTGCAGAGTGATCTATAAGTCTCAAATCCTCATAGGTGTTTGGTCAGGGCAAAGGATAAAACCATCTTAAAGTGAGATTTACAGTGGCTGTCACCTCAAATTAAAATGGAGAAGTGGTGTCTTGAAAGTATTAGAAAAGGCGATGCTGCCTCTGAAGTATTGTGGTGTAGGACAGGAGCTGATAGGGAACTCTTCAATCCAACATTTTGGTGTCATGACTTGAAAAAGAAGCAGGACATTTCCTACATGCTTAAATTTGAATTTCTATTCCGTCACCTCGTTTTTTTGTGAAGTAGTGCTAGAGGCCCTGATTTTGCAACTTTCAGAGCAGATCCCCATGTATATGGAGGTGCAGGTGGTTGTTGCTCGAACTCCAGAGGAGTGGAGATAGCTCTTTATAGACATCGGCTGAGGTTCAAAATGCCACTTGACAAGCAGCATCGTCCCTTTCAGTGAGACTCTCAAGAGTGACTCAGCTAGAAATGCAGTATCAAATATCAATATTTCTTTAGAGCCACTTTGTATTCTAAAGTATTGGACCTTCAAGAGCTCCTATTGACGTCATTCCACCATGTTATTGAAAAATGGCAAGCTAAATTGCTGTGAAGCTCATTTATTTACATTTTTTTAAAACAAATCAGCTTTATTTATTTTTTTATAATTTCATTTAATTATTTTTTCTCCCTTTTTTGTCTTACATATGTGGCTTTGATTTATCGCCTTTCCTCTTAAAAATAAAGAAGTATTTCCTTGACATTTAAGTATCCATTTATCAATAAAATATAAATGTGTTCTTGACATTTTTATTTTATTTTTAGCAGGATATAGTTTATAGCTTTTAATTTATACTTCTTGATCTTTTTCATCCTTCTTAATCAACATACTTTCATAGTGAATTTCAGTATCATTGTTGTCATAAGGCTTTTAATGTGTTTGATTTTTCGCATTTGTTATCTGTTTAATTTATTTTTTTTGCTTCTCAAATGTTTTATAGGCACTACACCAATGCTGATACTGTATTTGTGTTGGCTTAGAAGTTTCTTGTAATTTAAAATCCCACTGGTAGATCTCTGGGAGGAGACTGGCTTGGGATTTCACATCCAAGAATGTAATCCATACTGCCTTTCTGCAGGTTTACTATCTCAGTGATGTATGGCATTTGACAGAACTTCTTTGAAGAGTCTTTGAGAAATTTCTGGGATTTGGATACATGGTGTAATTGTAGTTTTGGTTCACATGGTTGTTAGCATTTCTTTTTACATTTTACCTCCAGCAGCTAAGACATCTTACCTGAAGCCATCATCCATTGCTTGCTGTGGAATCAGTCCATAAATAAACTCAGGGTCACTTCGGTGTTGGCCCATGCTCTGCCTGAGTTTTCCAAAAGTGCAAGTGAGCAAAGTGCACTGTTTGGAGAAACTGTCTGAAGCTGCGAATCTTTTATTTTCCCAGAAGCTTTGTAAAGACTAGGATTCTCTAGCTGCTGCTTCTTTTGCTTGATGCATTATAGTTTAACAAGAAAAAGGGAATTGTTAATCACTGTTATGCCCCTGGCCCACCTTGAGCTATTTTCCATTGAGTGGCCTGATATGCAAATGCAACCTCTTTTTATCAAGCACTTGCAAATGTAGATTTCTTGTATGTTCAGTGTTACATCCAGTACACTGTAGTGCCTCTGCAAGTGCGTGAAACCTACTGTTATTCCCAAACTATTGATTTTAAAATATTTTGTGTATTTAATCTTCAGAAGTCTATAAGAAAAGCAGATGACCACTACCTCTAAAAATCAGCAATTTAATTTCAGATTTGAATCATTGACCTTTAGCAGACATTAAATCCTTAATTGTGGTAGAAGAAAATGACACAAATGTGAAGTTGAATAGTTCTTTTTTATGTTTTATGTTTATTTAGTTCTGTTTTCTCTGTTTGCTCTGCTAAGATGTATTTTCTTACTTTTCTTTCAGAACAATAGAGTTAAAATTGCTGAGACCACAAAAAGCTCCATTAATAACTCGAACCATCAGATTAGCTCAGATTAGTAAATGCATTTCCAGTTTAGGCTTTGCTAAAGTAAGAGAGACGATCTCTGTATTCTCTCACCTTTTTCTTCCTGATCTTTGCCATTAACTGAAATTAAAGTATTTCTCTCTTTTCTCACTGCAAATCATTTCCACAGAAGTATGTGATTGGTATACAAATCATGCAGAGCACAACTCTTTTCCTAGTTTTGAAGGTGTTTAAGATGATGTTCCCGCCCAGAAGTACTTCTTAGGACTGCATCTGTACTAGTGAATAAAATGTTGCCAGATACTGCTCGCAGGCACTGAAACTACATCATCCACACTGCTAAATCACAGGAGTGGTCTCCAGCATAGTCACGGCCATGGCCAACAAGTCCCAGGCACAGTTTAGGACACAGCACAGGCCAGGAACTGTTCTCAGTGAACTGTCTGGATACAGCCAACCATGTTTTGAAGGGAAACAGAATTTAGTATGGACAGGGGTTATTCCATGCCAGCTGGTCCAGAATACACTTAGTCTGCTGAGACAGCTGTGTTAGGAAAGTACCAAGACATACAGAGGTTGTTTCTAATGGAAAACAGGCTTTTTCTCAAGTTGCACTTTTTATTCCTATTTTAAAGATACTAATATTTTGCAAATGCTCCTTTCTCTTCTCTGATATCTGGTCTATGGTTTGTGCTCTGTTATCATGGCTCAATTGCCTGCAAGTAAGCAAATAAAGAGCACACATTCATACATGCATGCCAGTTAACTGCAAGTGAGGTGTTACACCATTCACAGGACCAGAAATCTGTCTCATGCTTAGAGAAATAGTTAAACAAATGATGAGGAGCAAGACCGGAGGTATCCACCTTTCTGTAGATATAAAGGAGCCCAATAAAGCTGTGCTAATTAATAGCTGCACTTCCACCTGTTGCAGCTTTACCTATGACACGGGGTTGCTTTATACTTTGTGGAGTAGGGAGTAACTACATGAGGACTGGTGCTATTTCATTACATTTTTTTACCTTGACCTTTTAAATGGGAACAGAGGTAAGTCAGTATACATTGCTCTTTGAAGAATGGTGTTAGCAGTCTTCATTATGTTCTGAGAAACAAGCATTATCTGGATGACACTTTGGCTGGATGGCTGATTCACTAGCAGAATCCTACTGATGATGTTACTGTATGTCAGCATTTCAAGGTTAAATAAAACTGAACTTTAATGAATCTTTTGAACAGCAATGTTAACATTTTACACTTAATATTTAATATCTATTAAACATATCAAATTATTAAGTCTATACTAAGTATATAATATTTAATCTTACATTTAGAAATTTTATTCTGGAGACTGAAATTCAACAGACTCAAACTATGCCATTGAGGTTACAAAAGCACTGGTACTACAAAAAGTTATATTCAAAGTTCAACTCCTATGTAGTAATACACAACACTGAACTAGTATTAACTGCAGAATTATTTCCAGCACCTTCATGAACCTACAGGCCACTGCTGGCAAACTGTTTTATGATTGTGGAAACTTTGGTTTTGAAAAGTCAAGGGCGTTGTATTACATTGTCTGGCATTACCTACAGTTGTCACTGCTCATGCCTCAGGTTACATATTTGGAATAACATCAATGTAAATAATCCATGAAGACACAACAGGAGGTTATCATGGTTGCTTCAGAAACACCTATAAAAATTGGGAGAAGCACCTTTTGCAGTGAAAGAGGCATTTGAGTTGTATGAGCCACGTGATACAGATTTTTTTCTGTGGCCCAGCACTCAACCTGCACACTAATCCCAAATGCGTAATGGCTCTCAAGACAGCAGAGAACCCGAGCCAGAAGTGGTAAAGTCCTTCATGGTCTGTGACATTACTGCTATTAGTGTTACACAAACACTAAAAATTAGACGTCTGGTTACTTGTCTTGATATTTTTATCTTAATCCCAATAGGGGATGAATAAGAAGTTAATAACTTATTACTTCATTAAAGGCAAAACTGAGACCTTGCTCATGATACGGCATCAAGGAACTGCCAGAACAAGTTTACAGTACTGGCTAGGATTAATACCAAAATTGAAATTCTTCTAAATGTTATTTTCTACTCACCATATTATAACACTGATCTATGCACTGACTTTGTCAACCCCTCTCTTTTCTCTTATTCTCATCAGCAGAACTGCTGCTGACACTGTCAGTGACATCAGATCAAGCACCAGGGTCACCATTGTTGCTTGTCACTCTGCAAGACTACTGTGGTCAGTAATCAGAAATAACATTTATACCAAAGGCCATCTCTGCTGCAATAATCATGTCTCTGCCAACTGTTCTTATCTGAGAAAGAAACCAAAAAGCAATATTACTTGACAAGTCACATTTCACCTTGTTAGAAAGGGCAATCTTCCTGATAAAGAGAAACAACTGACATATCAGATTGCCAGGGTGTTATCCTTAAGGTAACAGGGAAATTGAATTCTACAAGAGGTATTCAGAAAATTGGTTATAAATGGGTAAGCTGGGAGATGAACAGTCCTAACTGTTTACTGTACACTTCCTCTACGCCTGCAGAGCTAAGTACCGTCGACCACTTCCAAAGCTGATTGTTGAATTACTGAACAAGAAGAAAGAGAGAAATAAATAACTAAATGATGCCACTGTGTAGATGCCTACACTGCCAAGAAGACAGGTGCCAACATGACAGAGTGGAAACCCAACAGCCAAATAGGAAAAGGAAAAAAATTAAGCAGAAAATAATAAACAAATCCCCCCAATGTTCTGAAATGTTATGTGTGGCTCATTAGGAGAATCTGAAAACCTGGAATTCTACTGAAACGGGAATCAATGTTGGAGTTAAGTTTCAAGACAGCTGGTGAAAACCTGCTGTACAGTCTGGTCTTATGTTCACCAAAAATGGAACGGAATAATTCTGGGACACTCACAGCAATGAAAACATTCACCTCAACATGTTAACTACAAGCTACCCAACACCAGATCTGACAGTATGATCTGACAGATCTGGTTTTAACAGATCTGACAAAGTACTATCCGAATGAATTAGCAATTAATATTGGATATAATAATGACATAATAACGGATATTTACACAAAACTTTTAAATCCTAACCATAGTTGCAGGTTCCCTTATTACAGGCTAGATGTTTCTCAATTTCAAAACACAAGAGTTTTGCTAACATGGGCAATGTGTTGGGGTATCTGTGCACAAGAGTAGAGGACATTGCTGATATTTTATCATGCTAAGCACAAAGGAGTCCTGTTTCTGTACGCATGAGGCATCTTAATGAGTATTGTTGTCTACTGTTGTTACTACCTTTTTCCGCTCTGCCACTTTTTCTTGTGGGGTGGACTTGAGCTTAATTCAGTCTTTTTTTCTGAACTGCACAGCACCATGTTTTCTCAGCTCTTCTGGCTTTGCGTTGCTACTGGATGTGAGAGAAAGAAAGGGGATCTCTTTCCTCTCCTATCCCCCAGCAAATATTTATCTTTGTTCGTACTGCTGTGGCCAGTACATGAAGGGAAGTAGTCTGTGGCATTTTCTGGCTGTGCAGTGCAAACACTGTCTCAAAGTCAATGAAAGACTATTATTATTACATTGTTCCTTCAAAGCCTTCTTTAGGCATAACTTCATAATAAGCTCCCATATATTCACCTGGAAGTAAAACTAGTTTTATATACTGGTTATTCCTATTCTATTTCTAACACTCATATTTCAATGACAAGAGACCAATTTTAGGCAAATGGCGTAGTTATATCCTTAAATATTTTTTAATGGAATTAAACAACATTTTTTCTGTGCCCAGCTATATTACAAAAGAATCAGAAAGTTTCAAATAGTAACTTTATTGAAAACACCCTTAGAAAGAGAAATCCATTGGGTTTCAAATGTTGAAAGCTAAATGATTTAGCAATTTTACTTTAACAGAAGATTGTATTCAGAATCCAGAGTTAATTTCACTCTCTCAGGGTTTCAAAGCAACTAAGAACCTAATGAAAAGTTGCAGGTTTCACAAACCTGTGATAGCACAAAATTCTGAAGTCATTATCTAACTTTAACAACTATAACAACTAGAAACTAAAGCAGTTTCAGCAGTGGTTGTATATTATGTAATATTCTCTAAGTTTTAATTTCTTACAATTAAATTATTTGACACTTGTCTGAATCCAATATAAAAAAGAATTCTTAATTCAAATAAAGGCGCCATAATATATATCAGTAATTTTATTGCCATACAAAAATAAAAATGATGAAAATGAGTCTTCTTTTCCTAGATTTCAGATTTCTTATTGTGCTTTCTAATTTTATCTTCAGTGGGAATGGTAGGGGGTTTATTAATGTATTATACAGCCCCGTTTCTTTTGATTCTTTCTCTAGTAATTTTTCCCGATATAGACTAATCTGGACCTTTGCTCTTTCTCTTATGTAGTATTAACTTTGCCCTTTTGCCCTTTATAATCAAGCAGTACATAACCTAGTATTTCAAAAAGCATTGAGATATCCTAGCTCTGCTGGTACTTAACTTCAAGATTCTGCTCTCTTAATCCAATAATAACCCAGCACGGATCCAAGGTAGTTCCCAAGTCCTCCAGTGGTCTGAATCTTTCCCATGTCAGAAATGCTATTTTCTGATTCTGATTGACGAGAGATTCTTTTATATCCTGATAAACAGTAACTTGTATTCAAGTATATATATTTTATTACTTCCACTCTGGACCAACCAAAACATCTAGGACCCCAGCAATTCTGCTACTTAAAAAAACTTGGTGCATAAAAATATGCACTGGGGAGTAAGAGTTGCTCTCTTACATACTGTAGAAGGGATGTAGGTGTAAATGATAACTGTGAGAATTTTTAAATAGGAAAGAGGTGGTTTGCGAAAGAGCCAAATATAATAAATGTTGAGGTACAAATGTCAAGGTACAAAATTTATGTAATGGAAGAAGGTATTTGGAAGATATTATGGTTGAAGACCTTGTGGGAAAGACGTACTTAAATAGTTTTGTCCTCCAAACTTCTCAGAGGAAATCCTGACAAATATTTCAGATGGAAGTTTTAAGATAGTCTGCAGCTATTCCCCAAAGTCTTATATAAGCCCTACTAGGTTAGGTAAAGAATTAAGACCTATTCAACTGTTGCCAGTTATCATCTTAGTTTAATTGATTCAGTGTGCGAACTGAGCTCATATCTTGTCTTATCAATAGCTGAAGTAACTCCAAGCTGTTCGGCCTTTCGAATGTCTCAAACACACAATCATTTAATAGCTCCTACAACAGCTATCCCTTTCTGCATAACCCTTTTCTTCTTAATAACAGAGATTACCGAAAAAGATGCCATTGAGCAGAAAGTGAAATTTTAAGGCATGTAAACTTTCAATTGATTGGAAAAAAAAAAAAAAAGAATCGATAGAATTGATAGAGCAGCTGCCATTTTTTTGCAAAGGTAAATACAATTCTCTGTTGAAAAACATAAAAAAATCTATGTTGATTTTTGTTTAATATCATAATACCCTTAAGAGGAAATATATAACTTCAGTTGCCAGAGTTGCTTATTAAAGACATTAGTTCAGAAGAAAAAAAATTCTAAATTATAAATACACAAAAAAAGTGTCTGGTTACAAATATATGCATTTTCATTGGACATATAATAACTGTAAAATGTTACCTTTATATAGGGGATGAAACTGACAGTAACAGATATCTTATGTATTTTTTCCTACTCTCATGGTGTGTGATCTAGGTAATGATTGCTGTTTTGAAAGGAATTTGCATGTATCTTTTGAGATGGCTCTGGAACAAGCTCCTAAGTATTTTGTTTTTTAAAGATCAGACATGGACTGCAGTTAATATTTTCTTCTACTGTAGGACAGTCCATATCCATTTGTTTTTTAGTATTTTATCTGAATCTCAGTGTTCTGTTCTCCCTTGGAGTTCACACCTGCAAATAATTATGCACAGCAATAAATATCTATTCTGGTTAGCATGTTTTTCAGATGACCACAGTATGATGGACTTCTGATATTCCATAAAACAGTGATAAAATGCCTGCTGACTTCAGAAGTACTAAATGCTAGGCAATATGTAGTATTTCTACAAGAAACTGTATTCAGTAAGTTGAGGATCTCTGTCATGAATGCCTATTCTTAAAAGCTGAAGGTGCTCAAGAGGAATGTATTTGGTGGTCAGTGACCTGGTTTACTCCAATTTAAATCAAGCAGTTCCTTGATAACAGAAGGCTTGTAAGTGTAACTTATTTTTTTATGACAGATCAGTGACAAGATATTATGATTTTGGATTTTAGTCTACAGTAGTTTCTGGAAACCAGACTTGTTCATTTCCAGCTGTGATCCAAGTGATCAGGGCTTGGCCCCAGGATGCGTCACAAATTACCTCTGTGATATTAAGTGTTCCAATCTTTCCATGGCTCAGTTCTTCACCTATAAATGTCATCACTAAAGTTATTTTCATCTATTTTCTGTGCTGCCTGTTAACTCTGGAAGGTTTTTTTGGGAAAAATCTACCCCTTATTTTACTTAGGTGCATTGTCAAGAATAATGTAGTAAGGTTGTAGACTGAGGCCTCTATATACTGCTGTACTCCATAACGTTAACAATAATGTGACTATTTTGTAGGTTTCTTTTGGCATATTATTCTTGCTGAGGTTTAAAAGTCAGTTTATCAGTCAGACCAACTGTGATTCAAAGGTCCTTACCATAAAGTCCCACTGGCTAGCAGGAAGATAACTGTGGCCAAAAAGAAATAAAGAAGAAATAGGAAACTCTTAGCCTGTTATCTTTAAAAAAAAACCACAGGAAAATATAATTTTTCCTAAAAAGGGTCACAATTCATCTTTATTCTTCAGTTAAAAGAACAGACATAAAAATATACATTCCCATTTCACAAAACCCCCACAAACAGTGATTTTCACATAAGAGCAAAGGAATTCTGTACAACGGTCTACACTCTAGTCTTCCAGGTTCTATGTACATAAAATTTCTGGAGTGAAGCACATAGTAAAGCATATCGGTTGATGTTTTCCATCTTGTGTAGCTGAATTGACTTCCATACAAGCATTCAGGAAGGCTGCAAGTCAAGTCCTGTTGATGTAAACACCGGACATCTTTGAAAACTTCAAACATAATTCATAAATGATAATCAATAAGGAATGAAATATGAGAGAGAAAGAAATGCATAGCTTTATGATAGAAAATTTGGATGCTTAAAAATGTTTCTCCTAATCACAATCTTCAGATGTAGACAAGTCAGCCCAGAGGATCAATGATTTTCATACAGAATTTTCTGTCTGCCAATAATTCCCCAGGCGTGTTTAAATTTGGAAATAGTGATCTAGTAATTGTTCATGCTTTGAATAAAGACATTACTGAGTAATAAAATCTTTATAAACATCACTTAATCACCCATAAAATAGACCAATGACATAATGTTATAATTTACATTTTAAATTAAAAAAAATTGACTAAAATGTAGTTTTTTATTTAACATATGTTTAGCTTGGGTGGACATGTGGGGTCCAATCTTATTAAAACAAAAATACTATACCTTTGGGTTTATTCAACAGCAGGGAAACTAGAGCAGAGTATTAAAGGACTGATTGATGAAAGTAGTTGACATGAGCTCACGCATATAACTACTCATATCTTGGCAATGTGCCCCTCTGCAGAGGGATGTTTAAAGGTATTATATCAGTGAGGTTGTAAATTGAGAGCGAAAGTGGTGCATTGGCTGTGCATTGGCTACCTGCACATGGGTGAATGCTTAACAGATTTGTGTGGGCTAGCTGCCCCTTAGTTCCATGTTACATTTAGTGACTTGGTGTAGCTAGGTGATGTTGGAGAGCAATTTCCTTCTCAGTGGCTCAGTCACTCTCTAGACGTGCTCCTTTTGCTTCCCTTCCTCTTCCCACTGTCTAAACGCAAGAGGTTCTTGCCCCTAACTTTTGTGCATCCGGTATCTAAAGTTAAATGGAGTTAATACAAGGTGGCAGTGACCGAAATTCCACTTCTGAATTTAAAAAAAGGAAATTACTTGCAATAATATTTTTCTTTCAGTTTAGATTGAACTATTTAACCATATAATGTTAAAGCTTCTTATCACTTGTAAGCCAAATTCCTGTTTCGTTTAAATTGATGCAAAGCTGGAGAGGAAAAAACGTGAATGACATAAGTCAGTCTTATGTCAGCAAAATGGAAAGATAACCTTTTTTTTCAGACACCTTCTGTCACTATAATTAGGTAGAAGAAGAGGTAGCCATCAGGCAAACAAGTAACACTTTACCAAAGCTTTCCTTCAGCCTATCAGTCTCCCTCTTTCCTTAGAAGCTAAAACTCCCCCCTGCCTCTTTTCTATTTTTTTTTAATTTAGAAAAAAGAATAGTGAACAATAAAGGACAGATTTATTTTCCCAAATTTCAGATCACGTGAAATAGTGACTGAAGACAGAGGAAAGTTAAAATGCCCTTCATGCTTTCAGTTTTGACTCTGAAAGAACGGACACGTAATCTTTAGTTAAATGGGGAATTTCGCAGCATCAAAAGATGCATTGGGGAATTTGCAAGACCTGTTTAAGAACTTAAATTTCCCACATGTAGGGAATTTTTAGTATCAAACCCAAGTGCTTTAGCATGGAAGAGGTGGATCTATCCATCTACACACAATATGGATAGTTATGTAATGTTTCCCTTGGGAGAACATCTTAAAACATTTAATTTCAGAAAAATTGGAACTGAATTTTTCAAAAATTTCTCGCTGGAACTACACAAACCATCCAGCTGCAGGGCTTTACCAGAATAAGGTAGCTTGTGGAATCTTCGCATCTTCAGCCTGCAAAGCTGTGGCAAAAGCGAAGATGTGACCTTGGAAAACTTGGGACCCCATATATAATCCTTCAAATGGTTTTAAAATCTTCCTTCGTAGTCCAGGGGAACTGATATATTCCTGTTCTAATACACATTTTCTGACAGGAATGTCTTCAGTTGGAAATGTAAGTAGAATTTAGAGGAAGTCAAGTACACTTCAGTCATCTCCTTCACAGTCAGAAAGGCATCATCCCGGATTTTAGTATTATTAAAATAGATACAATTTTACAAATAAATTCTCTTACCTTCACATCTTTGTCTTCCTCTCTTCTTTGCTAGATAGTAAAAAAGTGTGTGACATAAATTGATTCCCTGTTTATCTTAAATGAAAATTATCCATTATCATTTTAGTATAAGTAAGAAAAAAAATGGTCTGTTATGACCTATCACACTCTAGCAGTTACAAAGGCTAACATTTTCATGTTAGAATTCAGTCTTAAGCAGCAGAAGTTTATTGTGAAGTGCTGGCACAATCTTGACACTTTCTTTTAAATACTTAATGTTAAATTCAGTTAAGACTTGCATGACAGTAGCATCTGGAGAGTTTTTCTATTTGTTAAGTAGCTAGGATGACTAGTTTTCCACTTCTGGAAAATGTTACTTTCAGGGAGGTAAAGGATTTACAATTAAGGAAAAAAAAAAGCCAAGAATTACAGTATTATGAGCATGACATCTCTGTCTGAGAGTCCTAATTTCCAGACACAGAAATGCTGGCTCACACACCACATCAAAACAAATGAGAAAATATCATTAAATGTAAGTTTGAAACCCTCATTTTCCTCTATAATGTTATATGTTTCTACCAATCTGACAATATGAGGGTGTCACGGAGTGTAAGCAGTACTTGCCAGAGTAGGAACAGGTGACCTTAAATTCAAGAGAAAATCAAGAATTCAGCTGTCTAACTAAATCTGTATTTAACAAATGCTAAGGGAAAGAAGAAATAATTAAAAGGAAAACGCAATAAAAACTGTCTGCCAAACGTTTAGTGTCTGGCCCTGGACCTAGGCCCACTAGGACATGCCCTCTGCAGGCTGGGGCACTCAGCAGTAAGATCTTTATCTGCTCTCTGGAATGTTTCTGGATTTTATCCAACAATTTTTTAATACCAAATTTGTAAAAAATCCAGGAAATCTTAAGCCAGCCATTTCTGAACAATATATTTTTTCATTAAAACATAAAGCGGCTAGTCCTAGGCAAAGGGAAGATAAATATCTCAATGTAAACCAATGCACTGTGCTGCAGCAACATGGGATACTGAAAAACAGGCAATTTCAGTGCTGTTGGATAAAAACCCATAGTAGCTATTTAGAAATATGAAAATAAAATAAACAAAATAGTAGAAGCAAATGTTGAAGTTGCTTTTGAGGCATAGGATTTAAAAAATAATAAAGTGATGAGGAATGTAATAGCGTAAATTTCTCCACTGTCCTGCAAACAAAAGGTCCACCTGCTGCTGCAGACGTCTTCTGCCAGAGCAATATCAAAGTCGTCATGGAAATAAAATCCTAAAATAAATCCTTTCTCCCCTGCTCCAAAGTGGGAAGGGTTGTCCTGCTCTCTTAGGCCTTGGTTCAGTTCCTCAGGTTGTTATCCATACGAAACTGACCCATAAGACACAGGAGCTAAGAAAAACTCTCACGTTCTTGAAGGAGAGGATGGAGGCCATCTCAGATACTGAGGATATCTCAGGTGGCATTCTGTACCTCTGCTTAGGCAGCTAAACTGTGTCTTTACAGAGGAAAGTAAATCCAGACGAAGAACCTTGGGTATCTGTATGTAGGTAGCTGTGGATCTGTTGTGTAACTCAGGATTACGGTCTGTGGACATCTAGTCAATAGAATCAGCAGTGCCTAGAGAGGTACTCAGCCAATCAGCCAGTGGCTTTCTGCTTCCAAGTGCTTTGACTTCCCCAGGATCTAAGGACTCTTCTTGCTCGATCCCCATTGATCTCCAGCAGCCATCCATCTCTTGTGGAAATGCCTACATGTAAACATCTGAAGATGACATCCCTTGATCTTGTACAGAATCTACCCTTATTTTCAGAGCCTACTGGGTTCCTTTATTCTTGTCTTTCATGCACACCTCAAAGACTTGTTTGTAGCCCTCCAGCTAGTGAGATCCTTGGTGATGGCCTGCTGTTCAACTCTACGCTTACCAAGAGAGAATGAGGACAATGGTGCCAGTTTGCAAGGCAAAAGGATTTAACTGTGCGTTGGGATAACTCTTCTGTTGTACGCACAGTCAAGGGGTCCTACTGCTGTTATGTTTTAGACAGTAGATTAGCTGATGAGACTGCCTGTGACAGCAATGGGCTGGCCCTCAGCACATGGCTAGTTTTATGGCCTAAATGCAATAAATGCTCATGCTTATTCCATAATGCTTTCACAGAATACAGCCAGGTACAATTTACAAAAGTAATCCTGAATTTTTTTATTTACTAATAAAATCTGGTAAAACAGTTCTCCTCCTCTTCCTGGATAATGAATTTCAGAAGCTTGAAACTGCCCAGAAAAATTCAAATTAGAGGTTGGACATTAATCATAAACACGAGATCAGGACTGAACTGGGTAATTTGAATCACTTGCTTACAGACCAGTTAATAATTTTCACACACTTTTCATTGAAAACAGCCTTCTTGTGACTACACAGGCAGGTTCAGTAATTCTGCTGCCATGAGTACAATTATAAAATAAACACAAGGGACTAAATGAAAGAGTGAGAGAATGAATTTGCCAGCTGGAAGCCTTAGCAAAATGATATTCTGTGACCTCAGGAACAATTCAGTACAATTGAACCTTGTGTATCCTTGGCAATATATTCACAATAAATGCAATTGACTGTTCTTCTCTGAACTTTGGGACTGTATGGAAATGATCTTGTCTATGAAGATTAGATGTTCAGTAATGTCTTTGCTTATGTGGGGTCTTTATTACTCTGTGGCTAGTGTGTAGGCTGCAGTATGATTTAGAAATATTTCACATATTTTGTTATCGAGACTTTAGCTGGTACGGCTATTGTGGTGACATTCTTTCTCTCTACCCACTCTCTCTTTTTTCTCTTTGTTTGTCCATCTGACTTTTTTATGCACATACCTTTCAATGTATATGGTTCTTTTGTAATTTTTAAAATCTTTGGGTTTTTAAAAATTCATATATTCTGATGTTAATTGGAACCTCTTTGCTATCAGAGACTTAGAATCATAAAATAATAGAATCATAGAATGGTTTAGGTTGGAAGAAACCTTAAAGATCATCTAGTTCCAAAGCCCTAGCCATGGGCAGGGACACCTCCCACTAGGCCAGGTTGCTCAAAGCCCCATCCAACCTGGCCTTAAACACTTACAAAGTACACTTTACAAAGTACAGTCCACTCCCCCTGGAAAAAGTTTCTTTTTCAAGCTTTCTTTGGATTAGGGCATTTTCAAAGCAGAAACTAAGTGATAGACTAAAACGATAAGAAAATAAAAGCTTTCCACATATATTCCCCTTCCAGGTATTGCAAAATAGATACAAGATTCCCTAAAACAATCCTGAAGATCAAGCCAACAGTGTGTCATTTTTCCTTCAGGTGTTGGATATCTCTCCATTAGCAAGCAGAGCAAACTGATAGCAATGGTTATGCATAAATAGGGAAATATTTCTGGAGACACACACTAGCTGCACTTGGGGAGGAGGAAGAGTAGATCAGTGTGAACCAGCACATAGCCCAGGGCCAACCCTCTGTGGCTGAAGCAGTCCTGGCTTTGTTTTGTCTGAAAGGAGTCCAGTTCAGGTGCTCCAAGATTGCTCTGTGATATGAACCAGAAAATGTTATTAAGTAGGTACCATCAGGAGATTATCTTCAAGAGTGCAACCATAAGGCAGATACGCTTGGGGTGTCCATGCACCTAATAGTTATTATTTGTTTTCCCAATGGTTCAGGGTGCCGTAATCCATGTGCTGCAGTGGATCTGGTTATAGTATGCAACACAGTATGGCACTGAAACCCAAGAGGGTGTGCTTTTAAAAAGAGAATACACAAGCTTTATGGAAGCACCCATGTGGGTAAGGGAGCAAGTAGACACAAATAGCTACCGTAGCAGAACTATCCTAGAAAGTTTGTTTTCATACAGGCCCTTCAACAAAATGTAGGTGATGTAAACACACTGGAGAGAAAATATTAATGTAGAGTACCAAAATGTTTAAAAAGTCTAATTTTTCAGCACTGATGATCACTCCCAAATTCATTAATACTGTTTGTAATTACATATGTTTCACAAGTTTTGCTTTTTGCATACAAATCTAATAATCACAACTGTTCCCTAATACACATTCATCATATTGAGAGAGAGAGATATGTGTATATGTGTATATAAATCTCAGATTTTTTAGAAAGAGACAGTCTACATCTAGCCTCTGGCCTTTCTGTTATAAATATATGTAAGACTTCATTTATATATTATTGAGGGATTTCAATTAAAGTCCTATCAAATTTTATATTTAGGTGCAATTCTCATTCATAGTGTAACTCAAAGGCTTAGCAGTATTTAAAAGAGATTCATGAAAATTAGCAATAAGATATGTTACAGTATTTTTGCATAATATGTTAAAGATGGACATTTGATTATTTAGATAAGCCAACAAATTCAATATCTTTACTTGCCTCCATACCCGGGAACTTCCTCCATCCCATAAGAAGAGAAACGAATCTTACCATATTTCCCTTTGGTGCAAATCTCACTTCTTTTATTTTGGCTTCCTAAAGAGTAAAATGAATTTTAATACAGTAATTTGCTACCCAGGGAAGAAAGTACAGGAAGGGACTCAAGAATGCCTCCCATGAAGCAAAATGGCATCGAAACCGCAGTCTCACTTAGGCCTGAGTTCAAACCACCAACTGTATGGACTTAACTGAGTGTCCCAAGCAGGCATCACACAGACCCATGGAATTCTATTTAATTGGTGAGAAGACAGAGTTCACCTCTAGAGACCAATTTATATGGTGTGTGGGCTGCAAGTGCAAAGCAAACGGTTTTGTGACTGATGGGCCAGAGGAAGTGAAGTACTCCTGCATCTGCACCAGCTGCAACTTTCCCAGGGCTGTTGCTTTCCAGCTTAAGTAAATTGCACTGCTGTAACCAAAATGGGACATGCTGAAGGAATGAGTTATCATTGCTGGCGTTGAATCAGAGAAGACAGGATGCAATCCTGAAGCCAGTGAGAGATAGTAGCAAGCATTTCTTGCAAACCCTGAAATATAAGAACATTATTACTGTCATAAATCATCTACAATATTTCTCAGCACTTTGTCAGCTAAATATCTACAAAGTAGGTCACACAAAACCAAAGAAAACTTAGAATCATCAACTATCTAGCTAGTATCCTATTGATTTCCTTCTAAAACTTGTTCCCAAGAGTTTACTGCATTTGAGATGTTTATAACCATCTTTTTTTCTGGATTTAATAAAAGAATTTCCCAGAACTTTTGACTTCCATCTTTCTCATGTTAAAATTGCTCTATATCCCCAAAGTTATTTTCAACTTCAACTGAATATAAAGTACTAATCCTAGGATGAATTATGTCCTTCATTTCAGAGCTACATATACACAGAGTATGTTGATTTTGTAGAGATTTTCTATTCTTCTGATGCCCTACTATTAATAGAAATGTTAGTATTCATCCTCCTTTCAGCTGCCTAAATGGAGGCAGTAAGTCACACAGACCACCTGGCCTCCAACTGTTGCTCCAGAACACTACAGGTCTCCTGTAGGGCCTGTGTCCTGTTCACCAATGACACCTCATTCAGCTACCTTAGAATGGCTCAATTGGCACCAGGAGTCTTTGTTTAGGCAACTTAATTGAGTCTTTTCTGATACGGTCACAGTGTGTCAGGGAGAAAAAATAAGAAATGTTTGTCATTCTAGGAATTGTTTTGGATTGATCTTAAAATATCTCCTAACAACTGGTCTTTTTTACTGAGAGTTATTTTCTCTATGGTGATGCGTCTTCTTGTAAGGCCAAGCAGCCTTGGTAAGGGTGCATTTTTTACATTGCATAACAGCAGGAGGTAAATTGCTTCATTTTTTATCAGAGGAGTAATAATGACCTGATTTGGAAGGCACTGAGGACTAGGGCAGTCTTTGTGGGACATTTTTTAGAAATGGTCTTAAACTTACCAACGTATGACTTCTTTAAAAATGGCAATCCATGAGACCAGGTAATCTGCATACAGTTTTACATACCACAGTTATTGAAGCTTATCGGTATCAGGACTGACTCCAGTTGTTTTCACATCCTTTAGAAGAATGTAAAGACTTCAAGCAAAACTATTTCTCATGTTAGGCCATATCCCAGATGTCAGCTGTCCTTTTACATTAGTGTAACTCTAGTGATGTCAGTGGAGCTGCCCCAACTCCTGCATCATGATGACCTAGTTGCCCCAGATGAGGTTCTTGGTGATTGTCTACATTCCAGGTTCTTTCCAGCTACTGCATTACATTGTTTGTAAATAATTCATTTTTTATTTTTATGTTTTTAAAATCCATGGATTTTTATAAGTTTTACAGAGCCCTTCAAAACTGGAAAGATTTCCAGAATGCTTGAATTTTCTGCTTAGTCTGTGTCAGTCCTATGCTTGTGTTGAATTTAACATGGCAAGTGGCATACTGGTTTGCTATTTACTCCATTACACCTTTATGTTGGAATGAGACCAGTACATGAAAAATTTGGAGATGATACCATAGTAAAATATAATAATCATTATGATTATATAATGTGATTAAAAATACATGTGAACTTTTCTAGTGGCACTTCAAGTTATTCTTGTTATATTGTCCCTGCATTTTTGGTAAAGGTACAAGTTGGTTCTTCTAAATTTATTCATATAACACTGTCAATCTGTACTTAAGTGTCCAAAAGTTATTTGGCTCTTGTGTCAGTTGAGCATGTTGGTCCTAATGATGAGGGTATTCTCAAGACACTTCAATTCTCCCAGCTGATGTCAGCCAACAGGCACATAGGTCAGCCAGAAAGCTGTTTAAGGATGTACACAGAAAAAGCAAAAATGGGGCAAAAATAAACACAGAGAACACCATGGGCCATATGCCTTCCAGTTGAAGGAAGATTTCCCTATGGGAAAAAAGAGGTTTTACGTATAAAAATAACTATACTGTCCCTTTTGAGAGCACTTTCATACCAACAAATGTAACAACGAGACATTGTGACATTGGATTAAAGAGCTTTTGTCACCAAAGTAGTGGTTGTCTCAACTAGTTCAAGCAATTATCCCAGTTTATCCAGTGGCTCCGTGGCAAGAAAGAGGTTAGTTTAAATGCTTTTGCTTATACCAGCCTTCTTACAACTCTCGTGGTTCAGTGCTGAGAGAGATTTAAAGGAAATGAAAACCAAAAGAGGCCTTCTTCAGTACGCTGGTTATTCTCTTGCCAAATCAGCCGTTTGTGTACAGAGCCAGTCTCTGTATCACTTGTGGCCTTTCCTTGGCTTCTGCTCAGAGAGCTTAGGAACTGTTTGTTGTTTAATAAAGCCCTCAGAGATTATTCTTGGAGAGAGCTATTTCTGTAAACCAGAATACATTGACTGAAAATTCTTTTACGAAGCCTTGAAATAGGAGCAATTGGATGCACTCTTCCCCTACTAAATATTCTCTGGGAAACAGCAGTCCAAATTTGAGGTCTACACCCCCAAATTTTTGTTTGTCATTCAGCAATTTACCACGCTCAGGGACATTGTCTGATGTCTATGCAAAGACTTCTGAAGTGAATTGATGCTGTCATCACAATACAAAGGTTACTCACTGTCTTGCAGAATTAGGCCAATGATAGGGAGCAAATTTCTGTGTCAAAAATAGTAGCTCTGGCAACTTCACAAGAATTTGAGTTTGAGACACTGCATGAACACACATATAAACATGCATGTTTACAATTAATGTACATTTGTCTCGGAGTCACGCATTAGAAATTTTTCCTTTTTGTCTATATAAGATAAAAATTTAAAGGAAATGACTTCAAAAAGACAAACAAAAAAACCTTATGTGTTTGTTTCTTTGGTGAAAAAAAACCCCAAACACTAAATTATATTGTATAGAATGAAAAATATTTTTTTAGAGCTGAAAATAAATGTGTTTGGTGATTTATCTTTGGAATGTAATTATTAAATAACTGCCATTTTCAAAATGCAGACGAAAAACTGAAATATTTTCCCAAATATCAATGCGAAGTTTTCAGAATTTTCGCCTTCTTTGGCTGAATCAATTCTTCCACAATCAATCCCAAATTAAGGAATCATTTGCATCTTTCCAATTGCATCTTTATGACAAATAACTTCACACTGAAGAAAAATTAAATGTTAGCATTCCTAATCTGTGTCCGCTAAATCAATTACAGAATTTTATGGCTTTCTGTCTTGCTCTCAAAGAATAAATGCAGACAATCTATTAAGATTACATTAATATTTATATCAATAATTTAATTATTGAATTCTTACTAATGCTTGGGACTTTAGCAACTGATAGCTAGAGAAAGAGCCATATCTCCATATCTACAACAGGACATAGCCACGGAGCTGGCTCTGAGTGAATTAGCTGGGATATTGAAGCTGGCATAGCTGTATTAATTACTCAGCTGTGCTGACCCCCGAGTGTCTGTGGTACTACTTTGTGCATACAGACACACTCTAGTGCCCAAAAAAGAGATTCTCAAAAGCCTGGCGAATTCTGTCTCACTGTGAGGGTGTCAGCAGAATGCCTACGAGTCAAACTTAGTAGTCCTGAGCCTTTCCCATTGTGGATTCATCCCTTTAAGTTGTCATGATAAGTTGTCATAAAGTTATGGTAAGTTGCCATAATGAGACCAGGGCGAGTGACAGGAGGGCTTCCCCAGTGACTAAAATGATCAGAGTTGATGTAAAGTATCAGGCCATCAGATGAAGGAAAGGTTTTGTGTTCTTGATCTTTTTCTTTTGCAAGACAATGGGATAAACATGGAATAAAACATGACTTAGCCAAAGCACTGGTAACAGAATCAAAATTTTAAAATTACTTAAAATTGTGAATTAAACCAGACTTCAGTAGGTCAGCTTTGTCTGAACTCACAGACTAGGAAATACAGTATTAATTAGCTATATTTTTGTATTTTTTTGGTAACTTTAGTAGAAATCAAATACAGGTAAAAATCAACATTAATTTTTTTTTTTTATTGGAGTTAAAAAACATATATTCGGTGATTTTGTGGTCCATTGAGTAACGTTCTATCAAGTGAGCTTAAAAAATCAAATTTCACAATTTCAAAAATAAATCCTCTAAGTATGGCTAAATGAAGTTGGATTTTCACACCTTATTTTCATACACAGACACTCATCTGATCATTGCCAAATATCTCCAAAACACACTTTGGTGATAATGTTCTCTTGCGAATGTAAATCCAAGACAATCCAAGACATACTACAGTGTCTGACAGAGCATTTGAGCTCATTTTTGAGCGCATTTGAGTCTCAGTTTCATTTATAATGCTTAAAAATAGTATTAAGCAACTTTATAATTCTGCATTTTTTGCTCATGCATTCAATTTAATTTTTTAAAATATACTGCATAAAATATTAACTTTATTATTTTGACCCAGCCTGAATTTGTCCTGGAAAATGTTCAGCTGAAGCTACCAAGACACCACAGAACACTCTGGAAAAAGAAAACTTATTTCCCCATAAATGTCAGCAAAGGCATTTCAGAATAACAAAACAAACATGATTTAAGTATTCTGAGGTCTTATTTGTTCATATCGCTCAAAATATTCCTCTGTTGCTCTGTCTATTTCTGAACGACTATCATGAAAATATACTGAAAACACTGGGAAAATAGGCACACATGTCTTCAGAGGGCATGCAACAGATGGAGTGATGCTGGATCAAAGGAATATGAACACTTTCCCTCAATTTCTCACCAGCTGAAACTCTTTCAGTTTCAAAGGGACTTATGTCTTTTGGGTAGAGTATGGGCTGCATCGACTTCTTGCCCTTACTGTTCGGGGACCCACATTTTATTTAGTCCATTTTATTTACTAACATAGACATAGCTATAAAATCTAGGATTTGGTGTCAAGGTAGTAGGGACTGCATCTGGTGGGAGCTGGGAAACCAAGCACTGTGGAGGAGGAAAGAACCCGAGTGTCCAACGACACTGAAGCTGAAAGGCCAAGAGATCTGCTTTGGGAAGCAAAGAAACGTGAAGCTGGTGAAATTACAGCTTGCAAGAGGAAAAGAAAGCTGGAGTAGTTGCAGTTCCTTTGTCTCCTTGAATCTTGTGGCCCCTTTGGGGAAGACAGAGGGTGTGAAAGTTGGAGGGGAATTTATAATCTATGGGTTATTTGGCCTACATCCACTTTCCATGCCCAAGCCTGAATCGTTGAGAAGCCTGATAAGGCAACTGTAACTTGAAATCTGCTATCAAAAGCCATCCCTGAGCCCCCATGTCTTAGTTATCGCTATCTATCATGCAGTCTACATGGAGAAACTTTAACAAGAACACCGTAGTCCTGTTGGTGGCAAATGCTGAATAAACACAATCCTCTGCCAATATAATCATTCAGTTTTCTTACTCCATGGGCCCCACCTGCTTTCAGCACCAGCAGTTCCTCTTGTTCACTGGCACAAGCAAGCTCCTTTCGCCATCTCAAGCTCATTTTCCTGCTGGCCTCGTAGGTGGGACTCCCAGGAGAGTTAAAACCAACATCTTGTTGACATAGATGGCAACATAAACCCTGAATTAGACCATACCTCTGCCACTTCAGTGTAGTATAAATATATTCTAATGATTTACCATGTATTTGCTTTTCTATTTCACGTAAATAAAGCAGAACACTTGCAAAATTATCTGTCAATGTTAATATAAAATCCAGATGTCTGTTTTGTCAGCCTACTGCCTTATACTGGATGTCTGAATATTATAATTTGCTGCTGATTGGTGAGCTATTTAAGGGAACGATGTGTGTGTGCATGAGAGTGTGTGCTGCATTGCAGCTGCTCCAGCTAGTGTCCCGGGTTCAAAGTATGCACAGGTGAATGATGTCAAGCCTCAAGAATAAAAAAGAACCAGTTTTTACATTGGTATTTCACAGAAACGTGAACATACCAACTTAAAACATACAAACAGGGGGTCATACATGAATATGCTACCATTATTGATTCTTTAAACAGCCACATGGGGATTACCTTCTTGTTGCACAAAGTACTGCTGCACTCAGATAAAGAACCGTAATCTTCCCAAGCCTTGCCTCTTCTGCCAGCCATCTCTAGGCCTTGGAGCAATTCCTGTTGTTGCACATTTTTACAACAGGACTGAAGTTTCATCACGGTGACATATAGCTTAAATTAAACCATTCTAAGCAAGAGCAAATTTGCCCTAAGTCTCCTGTGCTGATATTAGGTTGTACATTTGTGAGTAAATTACGCTACTCATTTTTCATGTAATGGTCCTGTTCTGATGACTTTTCCTTGGACAGGCTAATGTTGTTGGTGTTTCAAATGACATTTCTCCTGTGGGGTAGAAATGAAAGCTATTTACTGTGCAGTTTCCAAATGATTCATTCTCAAGAATGAAGAATTGCTCTCAAGGGTGCCCGTTGCACGGTAGCCACCAAGGCCAGTGTCAGTAAGTACAACTTCTCTACTGAATGGAGGTACCAACTATGGCAACTTAAAATTAACTTTACATGGCAGTTGTGTAAGGTGGCTGCTCTGCCATGCTCTGTTCTTACCACAAACGCAGGACCTTCACACAGAGTGTGCTAAGCAAAGCCTGGGTACTGTAGTCAAATATTCTTCCATTCCTATTTGGAAGTGATGCTGGAGCAACCTGATCTTGGTCTCAGAGAAAATATTTATTCAGCAGTACACCATATGAGGAAAGTTATGCAATATCATATATCTTAAGATACGTTGTTAATGCTCTGCCAAATTCTGATCATAGATATGTGTGGAAGAACTCATATTGCATCAACTGAATTAGTCAAAACTAATTGGTAGAAATGACAGTAGGCTTTAGCACACTGATGTCAAATAGATTTGCACATGTATATGAAGAGTGCAGAGAATTTGCAAATACAGGGCCAAATTGAAGATTTCCCACTGATTTTTCTGGGCTTAGTTTCACACCGTAGTTTCAGGGTCAAATGACATATACTTAGCAATGACTGCATAAGGGAGAATACATCCGCTGTTTGAACAAGCTTTTTCCAAGTAATTAACAATTTTTTGCTTTTGTCACATAAAAAGTTTTGCTGAAAGAACTTTGCCAAAGTGCTACATAGCTCCAAAGCTATATCCGCTCCAGTTAAGCCAATACTGTTACCCTGGATTTAAGTCAGTGCTAGTGAGTGCAGATTATACCTTAAAAAGGCTACTCACATGGGTAAAAGGTGCAGGATTTTTCTTTAGAAATGGAATTGAAACTCTGCTTTTAAAAAGAAAGCAATTTTCTGTAAAAGTATTCTAGTAACTTTCTATAAAATTATTCCGGAATCTATCTAAAGTAACTTAAAAGAACTGAATATAAATCCTATTTCTAACTAAATAATAATAATAAAAAAATTAATAGATTTTTTCCCTGGATTTACAAATTTGTATTTAAATTTCTGATTAACAGCATTTGAAAAAAACCTGGTCTATGACTGGATTTGCAAATTTTTAGTGCCTATACATGTGTGGGAGAGAGGTCCTATTAGAGAAGCTTAAAGCTTACTTTAAGTCATTTAATCAGCTCATTGTTCAGCAGTAGCCAGAAAATCAAATCAAATATTGAAAAGGAACAGAAAGAAAAGAGAAATTTAAAACTTTCTGCCACAGTATAATGTTATGGGACTCCTACATCTTGAATTCTGACTGCATTTATGTTGCTTTCATCACAGAGAGAATACAATAGCAGAGGAAAGAGGAGGAGGAGGTCAAGAAGAGGAGGCAAGAAGAAGGATTAAAGGTTTGGAACAGTTTCTTCACAAAGAATGAAGAAGGTATTTCTACTACAAAGCAACAGATAAAGGAAGGAACATACAGTCCATTAAAATAATGAGTGGTGTAAAGCAGGGCACGATTACTCCCTGTCTTTCACTTTCCTGCACAAGATGATGTTAAAATAAAAATATCTTTAGCTTGGAACTCTGGAAATATTAAAAGTTTAAGTGCTTTAAAATACACGATTAGACAAAATATTGGGAGAATATCTATAGTCATGAAATAAAAGACATTGTCTCTGAATGAAGAAGTTCCTGAGCAATATTAATGGAAATCATACATTCTGGGTCTGCTTTTACCCTTTATCTTAGACTTCAACTGCTATATAGGGGTTCTTCTATAGGAAAAGAGAATATAGGGGGCAGTTTGGATTGAACTGATACAAGATTTCCTACGTTCTCATTTGGAAACTGCCACCCAATTGAAGTTGTGGCCCATAAATATCGATTGTCTAGAGGAGGGAGAAGGGCTGTAGTCTTTATAGGAAATGACACAAACTGCTGGACCACCGGTGTCAGTTTGATTTAAAATGAAAAGTTAAAAGTGCAAAAGAAGGACAAGAATAAAATAACACAGAAGGATTGATAAGACAGACTTAGAAATCTTTATTTAAAAGATGGTATTTTAAAAGGATAGAACTTTATCATGTTACTCCTCATTTTTCAGTCTCTGCAACAGGATTAAACAGTACATGTGGGATTATTACATGTTTGATTTTACTCATAATTCACCAAGCAATAATGCTATGTCCCAAGTTTGCAACGCTTGCTGATCTCAGGAAAGATTACTTGTTGTAAAGACTGTCTGTGCAATGTTTTGGTCAATGTGGTTGAATACCCCCTTCTGCGCTGGGAGCACACAAACCACAAGCAAGGTACCACCCACGGCTGCTTATAAATGTCTTTTAATAAACTTTGTGGACTGGAGGTCTTTGATTCTGCTCTCAGTGTGCAGAATAGGACAGCTGCCATCACTTGAGTGGAAATTCATGTGGGATTTAAATTGTTGTGGACTTCCAGCTCTTAGTTTCTTCTTTCCAGCAGAGGCTGTAGGTCTCTGTCCCTTGCTGGCATGATCTTCAGAGGCCTGGAGGCTGTTTCAGCTCCAGCGGGACTGCAGGAAACAGTGCTGAGGCAATGTGTGTGAGAGATGTATCTGCTCAAAACAGAATGGCTACCAACATGTCAGGTTCAACCCTTTTTAATATCTGATTACCTACACACCTCAACAACTACCTTTGAGAAGCATTAGTTGAGATATATTTGCAAAAACCAAGTTACACAGTTTGTCCAACTATGGTGATTCAAAGTAACACACAGGAGAGTACAGTACAATTTTGAGACACTGAAGAACTAGTCCATTTACATTTTCTATATATATTATTCCCCAAGTTTTCCAAGTACAGTTGAATCAGTCCTGTCAGATTCCAGCATAAAAGTACTAGTGTCAACATGATAGCCTATTAGCCAAAATTGTTCTCTCAATTTTGATTAAAAAACAGTGGTTAGGGAACTTCTCTCTCATCCCTTCACTGGTTACAAACTCAGTATAAATTCAGCCTTTTGACTCCAACTAGAGGTTTGAGATTTCTTGGGAACAGATGACATATTTATAACTCAATATGTTTGTCTCATCCATCTGTTCTCTGTTGGCAGGTTGTAAATTATTAGGACACATACTGCCTTGTCTATTTCTACATATGCCCAGAAGAGGACAGGGTGGGAATGGTTCCTGCTCTAATTGGTGTTTAGGTTATTCCATTGTGTGAAAGCTATACAATAATAATCCATGGATGGCTTTGATCTTCTCTAAAAACATTTATTTCTGTCCTCACTGAGAGTCACCTCATCAGTGGAGAGTTATAGTAAAAAGAAACAAGCTCTTCTGCAGACAGGAGCGATGTCAGGCACAAAGTATCAGACTCTCTGAAAACTGGCAGGTTCCAAAACCAGCAGGTTGTAAAAGTGAGAGAGAGTACAGGACCTGATTTGTTCTGAAATGCATTTAGTGACACTGACATCCTCACTAAGTGATTTAGTGGGAAAATAAATTGTAAAGGTTATGCAGATAATTCTAATCACAAACTCAATCCCTATAGGAATAGCCATCAAGCCAAAAAAGTATCTTTTTCATCAAATAAAAATTTGTTTCAGTGTAACATATGTCACTTTTAACTGCTGTAGTTTACGTGAACCCACTGCTGGAATCAATTTTCTTTGAGAATTCTCCATTTATCAAAGTTCTTTTACTAACTATAGCTACGTGGCTGGCTTTGGTGGTGTGGACAGTCTGAAGTTTAAAAGCAAACCTGAGGGAATGGCAAAGGTGTAGAATGATCATGCTGTAAATGCTGCTCTAACTGCAAAGGCAGAAATTGCCAAAATAGCAATACAGCTTTTATGGAAATCAAACAAAATATTAAAGAATGCATTAACCACCCTAGGAAAGATTATTAAGGAGTCAAGGGATGATATTGTTGACAAGGCATCAAGCCAAACAATATTTGTCCAAAGCTGATAAGGAAAGAGGGGTTAGAAATTGGAGAAGCTTAAGTCGATATTTTTATGATTTAGCTTAGTACAAGCAAGATCTCTGAGGACTGGGCCATGGTTAGCATAACCCCATTATTAAAAAAGTGGTCTAGGGATTTACTTAGAAATTATATATCAATGCACTTAGCCTCATATGGGACAAAAGTGTTTCATGAGATCAAATAAAGATATCCTTGGAAAAGTCGACAGCCTGAGAACAGCCACATGTTCTCAGGAAGTAGAGATCATGCTTGAGCTGGTTGGAATTCCTGGCGGATATTATTACTGCAGAGGTGCGGGGTGATTTGCTAGAGTAGCAAACAAAACACACAGAATTTGCAGATCATACAAACATCTTAGAAATTTAAACTGACGTGGCTGAATATTCTTCCCTTCAAGCATGAGCAAAAATGGTTAATGAATTTGTGAATTTGTGAATACTCCTGTTCCTGCACTATTAAGACCAGGAGAAGTGCAAAAGAAACAGGAGGCAAAAAGTACTTTAAAACATTTTAGACTTTCTCCAAACTGTACTCTGCTGCCTGGAAGAGCCAGCAGAACAGCAGGGGGATAGTGTAGTTCGCTAAAGTAAATGGGGCTTTATTTTGGTTTGCTTAGTTTGTGAATTCAAGCAATCTTTAGTACAAGCTTAGCAATGCTTAGCAATGCTCTTTTGGAAGTACGTTTAAGGCTAGAATCACTTCAAGATTAACGGTTTTGTTTTCCTCTTAGTGCACCAAACCGCAACTGACCTACCGGGATCAAGTGATTTCATATTGGCTGCCAGTGGTGAAATATATTCAGGTAATTTTTCTTGGAAAAATGGAATATTAAATGAGCTCACAGAGAGGAGCCAGCTTCAGAGAATACTGAAGTTACAGCTCCAAGAAGAACTTCTTCAGGAAGAGTAAACTTTGCAACTTGGATGACTGTTGAGATTTCGTTATCACCGTAAAATTCCCAGATTGCACAGAGTAGAAAGAAGAGTTAGCAAAATGTACAACTGTCAAATGAAAGCTTCCCAACAGGCCTTAAAGAAAAAGCTTTAACCATCAAATCAGAGTAAGAGTAAATTATTTTATGAATGGCACGGGATTACAACAAGTCAAAGTAATAGTTGGATTCTCAAATATATCCCAAGTTATTTTATAAAGTTCAAGAACCTTTATGTAGGAAAAATACTAGAGATTGTTACTCTAGGAGTGACAAATATATATAATGGAAAGATTTTAATCTGTACATCCTAAATAATGTTGGTTTTGAAATTAAAAAAATACAAAAAGGCAATCTACAAATAGTGATTGCTTCTTCAGTATTTATTTCAAACTCTCACAATGAAGCCTTTACCCATGACTGAAAATTAAGGTTGCTGTTCTCACTTAAAGAATATGGGACAAGAGGCCATGAAATCTCCCCTGCCTTTATATGTATATATAAAATTGTGTTGTAACATGCAAAACAAGTGAAGATTTAAGAAGAGGATTTTTTTTTCTTTTTCTTCTCTGAATGCTGTCAAGGGATCTTCAAGAAAATTAATCCTATTTCTGTCTCCCAGATTTTTTAGGTTTCTTTGAATAAAGCATCTCTCACACATCTCTTTGTCAAATGGCTGCTGGTCTTACCAGGAAAAACAAGTGACTGTGAGAGGCGAGGACCATTTTCTGCTCTCTTCCTGATGGTGCAGACTGGGTTTGGTGTGTGTCAGTAGTGGTGAATGGGAGCAGCACTATCCCTAAGGCTTCGATGAAGGTTTCAGATGAACACTGCAGCTGCTGTAGAAATTTTCCTACTTGGCGTTGGGCTTAATCTTAGTCATTGCAAAATGTCACTGAGGCTCGCTGTCCCTGAAGAAGCCACAAAATCTATAGGTGCAGTCCTATGTTCAACAGCTGTTTTGCCAAGTTTTTAAAGTTGAAATTGTGACTTCTAATGATTCTTATTTTTGATTGAGTCACTGAAATGTTCCCCAGATTTTTGATTTAGCACTAGACTTGTTTTTTTGACATTGCGTATATTGAAGCAGTTAAGCTTGTTAGAAGTAGATGCTAGTCCAGATGGAATTGAAACCAGATTTCTGAGACAAGGAATTTAAAGTAACAAATTATTGACACATTTCACTACTTCCACTGTAGTCTAAAATATTGGACAAATAAGTAATATAAATTCACAGCTTACATAGCTTTTGGAACAAAGGAAGGCCATGAATTCTTTACAGTCAAACATGATATCTAATCACTCAAGTAACACTGCTTTGCTTAAAATACAGATGTCATTTTTGGATTAGATTTTATATTAGGGTTTTTTTGATGAGCAAAATTTGGATGATTTCTTTTATATGAATTATCCTGTGTTACAATCTGACATCTATTGTTGTGGGGTGGAAATCTACAGAAAACTTGGCTTCAGTCACACTGCTCTAATGGCTTAATTGTTATTTAGAACAGAAAATGGCAATGTCGACAGATCAAAGTCTTCTCAAAACTAAAATGAATTCCTTGGATACTCCAGAGATTTGTATCCACATTGGAACATATTATCTACAATTCTTGCAATAATCATTTTATGTCTGCCTATAAATACAGAGCAGATGAAGGTTCTCCCTTCTCTTAATGCCCTTATGCATCCAGCATCAGGAGAGGCTGGCTCAGCGTGCAGTCCCTTTACATAACTTTCTGCATCCGGCAGATGTCATACTGCTTTATTAACCCATTCAAGAGTTGGCCTTATGTTTGACCAAAAGTGGTGAGAAATTCAGTGCATTGTCTAGACAGTATAGAACACCAGAACTTTGATTTGTGGAATGGATCTCTTTTTTTTTTCGTTGAATGAAGAGGCACACCTTCAGGAGGCTAGGGTGAGACTTGTACTTTCCCTAATTATGACAAATTTCATTTCCATGTGGGCTACTTGATCAAAGGTGTGTTTGGAATCAGGCCAGAGACAAAAGCAAAAGCGGGTATACAGCAAGAAAGACATCACACCATGTGGAAGTGAACGAGGATTCCTGCTACTTTTCATAGTCTTCTATGTCATCTTGAGAGCTTCATGATGCAGAGTAGGAAGTTGACTGCACCTTTATGGTTTGCATTTTGATTGCTTTGAAGTAGTGTATTATTTTCAGAGGTGCTCGAGGAAAATAGTGTTTTTCTTTTGGGTGTTACTGAAAAAGATACACAAGAAAAGATGCTCCATTTTACTATGAAATCCTGCATGAGACATTTGATCACAGTAAGGAAAATTTCCTCTGCTCAGCATATCTCTTCTACCTTTATGCAGTTATGATTCTAGTACAGTTGGATCAGTTATGTGTGTATTACAGAGGTGCTAAAATCCGAATATGCTTTCAGTCACTTAATCACGTACTTATGTTGCCTAAAATATAGAGGGAAGGGGCAGGAAATGAAAATTTTCCCACATTTTTTTTTCAGAAACCTAATCATTATTCGTTCTTATTTATATTTAATTGTTTATTTCCTTAGTGAAATTAGGGGGTGGAAAGGGAGGAGTCAATAAAAAAGCAGAATTCTTCCACCATAATTTGAAAATATGTGGACCTTTCATTGGAAACCCAAACATTTCATTTTGAGGTTTTCAGTGAAACCACAAATATTTCGAAAAAGAAATCCCCCTGCCCTGAATATTTCTGTTTAATAGCAAATATTCTGTGAATAGTTCCGTTTTGTAGAAATAGACCAGTATGGTTTTGATGTTTGGTTGTAGTCGGAAGAATTTTCAGTTCCGATTTTTTAAAGCATCTTGGTTAATCACATCATTCGCCTTTTTTTGACTTGGAAACTTTACAAAACAAATCTAGAATAAGTGTCAGATACATCAGTCCTTTATATAGTCATATACTTCATGATATCATAGAAATTTAATATATAGTTAGCCCAGGCCTGTGAAATATGAAAATATAAATTTCCTCAAAAGAAATACTTTGGAGAAAGCTACCATAGCAAGGAATGAAGGTTAGGAAGGAATATTCTTCAAAACTTTGTACAAAGTCACATTTGGACATAAAAAATACCTGTTGATCCTTCAGCCTTACTCTTCTTGTCACAGAAATTATTCTCAATACAGACAAATTACTAGAGATGGAAAAAATAACATATAAGTTTCAAATGCGGGGCATGAGACCATTTCTATTTTATGTCCTACTTTATGTGTATATCTGAGTATTGCCAAACCAATAAACAATCAGCTCACAAAAGTTTGATTCCCTTTTTCTCTCAGTAATAAGCTGCCCAGAAAAAAATAGGGGAGTAAGAAAATGCAGCCGGACACAACAAAAGAGAATTCTGCTAATATGAGTTCTGACACTTAGGTATTAAAGAAAACTAATTGCTATTGATTAATTTTATCCTATTTAAAAGGAAATAATTTTTGAAGAGTCATGACAAAAAATAAGGTTATTCAGCTAAGGGAAAGCAGTTAAGAGATAACTGGTTAGAAATATTTTGCACCATCTCCTGTATGTACAGTTTGTATACACTGTCACATGTATTTTCTGTGCACAGAGGCACGTATGGGAAATATGTTTGCATGTAGGAGACCGCTGCCTGAATATGGTATTACTTATTGTAGGCCACCCACAACAATGCTGCATTGAAGTAACTCTTCACCACCAGCAATGATTCGGTTAACCTTTGATTAAACACAGGAATTTAAACTATGGAAAGGTCTGAAACCTGACACAGTCCTTTGACACCTCGGTGTCTGTCATTAAAGATAATCCTGCGTTATGTACTGATTTCTGAAAATAGAATTAAACTACCTTGGTTTTCAGTCTGAACCCTTCCATATTACAAATGTAACCCTGCTGTGTTAGGAGACTTCCTGAATTACTGCTTCTCCTTTCAAGTCCGTGTGTTTGTGAAGGAGCTTTGGGGGGAGCACAGAGGCCAGTGAACACAAACTGGGCGACTCCGTCACCACCAAATGAAGTGACTGACTGGGTTGCAGTGATCGGTGGACCACAAAAAATCCCCAGAACTTCGAAGTCTGATCGTGTCCCGTCCTTCCTTCGCTTTCCACACTTTATATAAAGTGAGACATCGAATCAGAAAGACAGACAACATGTTGTTTGTTGGTTTTGTTTTGTTTTGTTTTCTTCTTTTCCTTGTCTGAGAGTTACCAATGCCATCCTGCTATTTTAACTTCATCTCTATGGAGATTGCTCCATTTTTTGCCGCTGCTTCTGGTAGGTAGGGCCGCCCTGGGATGATCCAAAAGGTTTGCACTCCCAGATACATTTTTACTCCATTTTAACTACTGCTTTTTTCCCCTCTTCCTCAACTCTGTTTATCCAAGGTACTCAGTGGGAATTTCCTGAAGTTTCCTCAACCTGCTCTTTTTTTCCTCTGTGCTTTGCTTTAAACACTGGCAAATTGTGACATGGTTTAATTTTGCAGTCATCATGTCTCACCTGGATATACAAAATAAAAGCAAGAAGTCAGAGGAGCACAGCTCAGCAGCAGATTTCCACTGGAAATGAGTGTGTGGGGATCCAAAGTTCATACCCTATGAAATATGAGAAAGTCTTTGGATTTATACTGTTTTTGAGAAATTGCTCCTCAGCTTTTTGGGTAGGTCATGCACTGCAGCTGAGCTGGAATAAATGGGATCCTGGCTGAGAACAGCCTAGGCACTAACTGTCCTGCAGAGACAGCTATTATACCTCTAATCACCAGCAACATTGCTGGGAAGGAGGACATCACCCCACAAAGGGACTGATCTTGGAAGTATGGCAATAGTCTGGTCTGAGTAAAGCAAACCCTGGCTGACAGCAGAAGAATTCTCTTGAAGAAAAACTTGAATGCTGACCAGACTCCAGAGGGGACAGTACCCTCCCCAGCCCTCTTCAAGCCACCCCGATGCCCCTGGATGCTGGAGTGCCCACCAGTCTTTCCAAGCCGCTGGCAAACAGTTATGAGACTTTCAGAGAGAAAACTTCCCTTTTTTCTTTTTCCCCAGCAGAAGCTCATCAGTCTCTCTTGTCAGCCTGTACCTTCTTGGCAGTGCATATAGGATGTTCCTGCCTCCCAGCTACGCACAGTAAATTGAAGGGAAAAAAAGGGAAAGAAGAGGCTTTATGCTGTTTTCTTTAAGCTCCATGATGTATGGCATGGAGCCCATGAGGGACAGTTTTGTCCTTGACAAGTCTTCAAGTGACACCTACTTCACTTTGTCCCAAGGGGCTGTAGTGCAGCTGCAGTTTTCTAAAAGTAAAGCCCATCTTGCATGTGTCTCTCTAGCTAAATTTCTGGTTCCTCTTCCCAGGTGTCATATGAAGGAACAGTCAAAAAGTTTCAAAACTATTAGTTGCAACAGGGCTGTTGAAAGTTTCAGTGGAACGGAGCTGTTTTAGGATCATGCCTATATTAACATTTTTAAAACATTTCCACACACACTTTCTAGGATGAAAAAAACCAAAAAGAAATAAAGACAATCTAAAGAAGCTTCAGTTTAAAGCTGATCAATGTAAACAAGGAAAGACAGCAAGGGTTGAAAAGACTCCCTCAGGGATGTGGCCTTTACGGAAGGAAGAAGGTGAAATCTTACCCTTGTCAGTGAAGCTCATTTCACAGTACAGAAGAGGGCATTGCATTTTGGCAGAGTCCTGCTGGCTGAGTATTAGTGCTGTTTATTGTGCAATCATTGTTTCTGATAACAATGTGCAGAGCACTAACTGGAGATAAGCACGTTGGGATGCATAGAGTAACCTGATATTTCCTGGTAGAATACCAAGTTTATCCCTTCCACGACACTGATCTCATCATTCACTCGCTGAGCACTGAAGATTTCTCTTACAAATTAGATCTGTTTGATTATCTATTCAGTGTTTTAACATACTTAGTACATTGCTGTTCATGTTCCCTCCTGGATAACAGTTTCACATGGTGATTTGCAGATGCCAGCAGGAGAGTCAGAAAGGTGCATGCATAAATGGAGTTTCTCCATGTTCCCATTGATGATGCAGGAACCTGGGGGACTCCAAAATCCTTGTTTTCCCTGCCTTGCTCTTTTGTGTAAAAGCCTTATTGAGTGTTGTTTCTGACAAAGAGAATACAGAAAGAAATAATGCCAACTAGCCTTTCTTGACTTCATCTTTGTGGAGAAAGGAGAATGCCTTGTTTTGTTTTGTTTTGTTTTGCTGTTGAAGCAGCTTGGCTGTCCATGCAATCACAAATGTTCATACTTAAAAAGGCTTTACATTGACTTTATAATTGAGTAGGATTGCTGCACTTTAGGACATTCATTTTCTCTTATTCACTAGGTAAGACATGCTCTGAAAGTGCTGGTTCCTGGATGTGTTCTTAAAAGGGTAGACAATTGGAAAATATCCCATTTAAGAAATCGGTGGCATTAGGTGCAAAGATGGGCTCTCCACAACAGAGTGGCACTAATGTTTTTTATAAGACAACAAACTGACATGTAGAACCACATCCTCAAAACATTTCAGCATCTAACTTATAAGTGGAAATATCTACCTAAACGCAAGCATGTGAAATAATGATGCTGATTTGGGCCCCTTTAGAACTATATTAGTGATCCTGAGAAGGGTTTTTTGTTAGTGTGGGGTGTGGTGCCTGATCTTGTTCATGGCAAGAGCTTCCTCTAACCTGAAGAAGACAAAGAGCAGGAGGAGCGACATTAGTCCTTTTTTCACCACGGGGCCCCAGGCTCCCTGGTCACATGCAGAGCAGAGAACTGAACCAAAGTCCCAGAGCACCACTGTCATGAGAAATGGCCTTTCAGCCATTAAACTTCCATTCAAATAACTGCTTTTTCTAAAGGTGCGTATTCTGTCAGCCTGCATTTCTTTACAGAAAGATGCTCAGTCTGAAATCTTCACTGTGTGTGCAACACAGCGCCAGCTCCTCCCTGCTGTACTGTGGGCTGTACCATCTAACCCTGGACGTGGCAGCCATGAGCAAAATGGTGTTTGTGCGTTGTGCGTGTGGCTGCAGGTAACCGAATTGCTTCTGATTTTGTTTCATCTGCATTCATTTTTGTTTCTTCAGAGCTGCTAAGTTCGCGGCTTTTGAAACTCAATGTGGACAAAAGGGCACGAACAACTGGATTTCTCCAGCTTTCTAAATATTGATTCACTTCTGGTTTCTGTAAGAAAATGACATGGAGTCCTACTAATATCTGAGGTTATCTGTGGCCTTGTGACCTGAGAATCGTAACCTCAGAGCAATTCTAGTTCGAACACTGGGAAGTGAAAGGTCAGAGAAACGAGATAGCTTATGTATGGCAACAGGATTAGCAGTTTGGTGTGCTCTGAAGATATTAATTTGAACCATCTTATGACCAATATCACTCAGGTGCACTTAAGAGAAAAAAAAAGAATTCTTGAACTCTTCAAAAGACACAGTATTTTTTGTATTGCTAAATATGATTCCAGAGTAAATAACCACACCAAAATGAGCTGATTAGTTGGGAAGTTAAAAATCTAAAATTGTAAGGATATATTTTCACTTCCCAGTGAATTATTCCTCATGAGTCAAAAGCCCCATTGCAATGTGATTCTTGGACCATGCAATAAAACCAGTGTGTGAGAGAGTAATTAAAGACTTTCGGGATAATGCATTATGCATAAGTTGGCTAAATTTAGGTTGGAAGAACAAACTGAATTCTTGTATTTACAACTGCTAAGGGTTTGTCCCAAAGAACATTTCAATGTGGTTTTTAAAATTTACTTTAGTTCCCATCTTGAAGTATAGCTTTCTTTGCTTCTTTCTTAGGCTTCCTGGTATGTGTGTGCTCCATATACATGTCTCTGGTCTAGTCAAATTGTGGTAAGCACAGTATGACTTTTTAGAATGGTTTTGTGTGATTCCTCCTTCTCCATCACCCATGTTTATTTGGAACAACTTTTTACTCTGTAAATATCATTGTTTTCCTTAGGGAAGGTCTAGACTGCTATAAAATCAATGTATTTTTAATCCATTTGGGATAAACTGAAATCAGTGGGAGTTCAATACTTTTAAAACTGAAAGCCCATACCTAAATGTAGACTTAACTTTGACCATCCATGCCATTTTTTTTAGTTCCTTTCATTTCCTTTTTTTAGATCTTTCATAGCATGTTTAGTTGATTCTGGCAATGAATTAATCTCTAGAAAAGCTTCTTTTTGACCCATAGGTGGCAGCAGACAGCAGAAACTTCAGAAATAAGGGCTCCTCTGTATCTCCCAGTGAAGTAGATGATGGCAGGATAGTTTGCTTTGTGGTAGGATGGGCTCTCTATCGTTTTGTCTCCACATCCAGGGGTTATTTAAACTATGTTTTACATATTTATATTATGCTTAATTGTACTGAAAATAGAAACATTTTTGCTTTTCTTTTCTTTGAGTATTTACATGTGTAAAATGTTAACCAGAAGAGGTTAAAGTCACCTTATAAATCTCCTTTGACTTCATGCATTATGTATTGACTGGCAGCCATATAATTTCATCTATTTTAGACTATATCCAATTTTGGCAGTTTTTCTGATCTGGTCTTTGGGCTGTGGGGCAGCTCACAATGGCATGAAAGGAGATTCAGGAGATGCTGGTGTCGTGAATCTGTGCAAGTGACACAATGGAAAAGCAGCAGTGACAGAGCTGCTGACTCCTGCCTAAACCTCTGTTAATAAACCCATAGTCACAGGAATAGACTGTGACATTTTTCATCTCTTCATTTTACATTATTGGGTACTCAAAATTGCTCTTGCTTACAAATATATTTTTGCAACACAAAGTCCAATGTATTTATTATTGCCTTTTCCCAAAGCCTTGAAAACTCTAAACAAACACCGAAGCTTTTGTAACATGCTAACAGCAAGCATGTCAGTCCTCTGTGACTGACACGAGAAACATCTCCACCTACGTGTTTTGGCAACTGCCACTTTCCTCCTGTGGCAATTCTATTCTAATGGTGGAATAGCCTTTAGCTAATGAGGTGGTACTTCTTAAAAGAAGTTGTGACACGCAGTGTGTCGCCTTTGGCTTGTGCCCAGGCAGTCTGAAGCCAACACCTTCACTCCACAGGGGCTGCCTCACTCTGTGCACAGCCTGGAGGTGTGCAGAGACATCACCTTGTGAGAAACTGCCCTCACGGTGGTTCCTGGGCAATGCCCCTCTCCACCCTTGGGACATGGAGCTATTCCAGCAGAAATGGATAGGAGGGCAGCAGGGGCTCTGATCACTCCCCACTGCCTGGACTAGGGTAGAGAGAGCTCTGATCCAGAGAAATTTGGGCAGCTGCTGGTCAGTGCCCAGGGTTGGGCAAGGATTTATGGGATCCAGGACCTGCACCAAAGTTGCTCCAAGGAGTTCTAAACTCCCTGGAAGGGCTGAATGAAACCTCTCAAAAAGGACAGTATTGGTGCCCGGCAGTGCGATTTTTGCTCTGCATGAAGGCAAAGCAGAAGACTGGAGACAAGAAACACTGCATGCAGAAGAATTTTGCCTGGGGGGTTTGCAGAACAAACAACACTAAGTGAAGCTATCAAGAGAGATTAAATAATCATCTCTGGTGGATGAAAGATGAACTCCAAAACAGAAGCTTTTAAATGGAAAAAAAAAAAAAAGGCAAGAAGAAAGAGAAAGGCAAGAGAAAAGGAGTAAAACATATATCCAGGAGTTCTGCTCCATTACTCAAAAGAAAACAAACAAGTGATTCGACAATGCAGCTGAATAAGATCAGGTCTGAGATTTGTAGTTTCCTTTAGAGCAGACAATGATTCTAAATATAAGCATGAGAGGGTTGCAAAAGGATGGAGATCCACATCTTTTAGTGGAAGAATAAATATTATCCAAAGCTGATTTATCTACTGGTGGATTCTTGTCTCATGCTAAAAGCATGAACTGTTTCTCAGACGGTTTCTTCCTCTAAGAAGGGACTGCTTTTTAAGTATTGCTTTAGATTTTACCAGATGTCAATGTATCTCCATTGCACTGTAAAAATTAAATAAAAGCAGCTAGTAAAATGGTGACACTGTTCCTTATAGGCTTTGGAAAATTAATTGGAGACTAATTCTCCTCTAGTAAATATATTAACAGATTCCTCTGCTTAATTCTTCATTTTGCTCCTTTTCCTGTTCTTTCATCTTTGTCATTTCTCCACACTCTTTTTGTCAGACTGACTTCCTTCTTGTGCTGGCCTTGACTTCAGCTTCCTAATCTTATTCCTGTGTATTTTTAGCTCTATGATCCTATAACAGCCAATTTCTCACTCTACCCCAACTCTTTCTTTATCCATCTCAGTGTATCAAGATTCTCCAGTTTTCCATTCTCTTGTTTCAGAAGTTTTTCCCTCCTTTTCCTACAGGGCTGAAGCAGATGCCTATGAGTTACTCTTCTGGGGTAGGGCTCCTAGGGTTGACCTGGCAAAGCATCCATTTCCTGTTTAAGTAGAAAGAAAGTCCTCTGTGTGCATATGTGCCTATTTTTCCCTCTGTGGCCTTGCAGAGCAAATGACTGTCAAGAAAGGTTTCTTCCCCAAGGTTGGGCTGGGACTGACTTTGCTCTCCCCGTAGGTGATGTGGTTGTGAACACAAGGTTCTACAGGTCTTTTGTCTTCTGTTAAATGTGGCAGCAGAAGGCAAGACCTGCCAGCAGTTTAGAAGGAGGCACAGGGGCATTGTTAAAGTGAGAAAAAGGTGAGAAACACAATGAGAGAAAGAAAATTTATGGTAACACTTTGGGGCTCAAGATTGTCTCTACCAAAACAGTGGGGCTTGGGGATCATACTTACAGTATATAGCCGTTCTTTAATTTTCTTTAATTGAACTCACTGGTTCAGGAAACTCTACATACCATTTACATGGAGAATAAGGTCTGTTCCCAATAGAAATTTTAGCTGGTGGAAGAATAAAGGCTCTAGTTCCACTAGATTTTGGATGGGCATAGGTGTTATTTCCTTATCAGTACTTAAAATTCACACAACAGAATACAGCATTTTCTAAAGCAAATTTTCTATTTTTAAAGGGCTTGGTACAGAGCTATCTTGACATAACCACAAGCAGCATATCTTCTCAAAAATATATACTTAATTGGTGCCTGTGCAAAATATAAAAAAAGCACACAGACAAACAAAACCCCCAAAGCACACAAAAGCAAGTGAAACCCAGAGATTCCCACTCATATGAGCAGGAGCCAGCGAGAAGGGGGTCTGGGCACTGCTGGAGGAGAAGGGAGTTCCTGCATTGTGTGACAGAAACAGCACAGGAAATATGGAGCTGCTATGTCTCACACGTAATCCCTTCCCTTCAACTCTTCCCTATATGTCTGTCTTTTCCCTCTCTTTATGACAGATCCATATCCCCGTCTCCTTTATTTCCTGCTCTTGCTCCCCTACCTTCCACTTGCTATCCCTTAACCCTCCCTTCCTGACGGCATTTGCACTTCTCATTTATTTCATTTTTTGGTTCTTTTGGGATATTTTTTTTTTTGTACTGAGATTACAGTTCCTCCAGATGAAATTTTAAAAAGGTCATTTTGATAGGCTGGGTCAAGCTTTCTTCAAACACATAGATTTGTGTGCGCACGCACACGTGTGTGTCTGTGTGCACGCCACAGGTCAGAGCCAGGCAACACCAGCAGCATCAGCTGCAGTCTCTCCTCAAGCTGCCCCGCTCATGTCGAAGCAGGCAGGTAGGAATGCCTTTTGGCACAACTACAGCACAGTCTGGTTGCAAATTAAGCTTGATCCTACCTAGAGAGTTGAGCTTTTGCTGTGATTGCTGTTTCAGTTTTGTTCTTCCCAAAGGAGAAGTGAGTGCTGTGCCAATCCGAAACAGGGTTACTTGAGGCATGGTCAGAGCTGTGGTTTGAGCTGCAGGTCTGTAGAGAAGAAAGTTGTTACTATAGCTGGAAGGTTTTTTTAAGGAACTGTGTCTTGGGAACCTGTTGCGTAGATGGTTATAAATGTAGATGACTTGCTACTCAATAGGCCAGTACTGAATGCTGGTGCACTTGAAAAAGCATGCATTTAAATTACATCTCCAGCCTTAGAAAGTTAAAAATTAAGGATCTATATGCTATGGAAAACACATCTATTGATTTGTGAAAATTTTGTGTATTCCTGTTCTATAAAACAGGAAGAAATTTACCTGTGAACAGTAAACAGTAAAGTTATTATTACCATTGACCATTGACTATTTTTTTTTAGTATCTTTCAAGGCAAGCAGCATTTTAATATCCAGAAAGACTATTTTTACTAATTGTAACTCTTCAATTCATGCAGTACATACATATTCAACTTAAGGAGCAAAATGTGCTTTTATGTAAGTATTTTCTCATAGCTTTAGTGTTGATTTAAAAAGCTAGGTTGGTCTGAATGAACACAACGAAGAAGCCCAACTAGGAAAAAATTCCTGAGAAAATAAGGATAAATTAACTACAAAAAGATGCTAAAACTGATCCCAGTAATGTTAAAAGGCATACAAATGGAGCAGGAGGCATTTCTGGCTAAAAGATCACTGGAGATTTGTCACTGCCATGGAACATGATTGAATGGATTGATAGAAGAACACGTCATAAGGCAAGAGAAACAAGCATCACACTTCAATTTGTATCTGCCTGTGGAATTCAAGAAACATTTTATTTTAAAGATTGATAGAGAGTCATATGATTTGAACTTAAAATGATAAATCTAGTCTCATGATTTTAATCAAGGAAGTTGAACAAAAAATACTGAAATATGGATTTGAAAGGTTAGAAGTATTTATTTCTGGACAAACTTTTATTAGACTCACTTCCCAGCATTTGTCTAAATTTTCTAATATAGCTTACAAGGAGAGTTGGTGGCTTGTAAAATGTTGTCAGCCTGTCACAGAAAGGTATAGTCAAAGTAAAGCAAATCACAGACTCTGCAATTTTTAAAATGTTTTATTATAAAGGATAGGAAAACAAATCCACATTTTTTCCAAACCCAGATAAATAAACAGTAAATATCATGCTTTTGATTTTAAATGTGTTTTGCCTTTTGCAATAGGATTTGCAAAAATTGCATTCCTAACTTGGAGACCTGCAAAAATATATCTTTTGAGAATATGGAGGAAGACGGACCACATATTTGGCACGTAAATGAAGACCATTTCAAAAAACTGCTGGAAACTGAGACAAAAAAGCTCTGTGAAGAAACTGCTGAGTAAGGAGTAGTTTGGTAACTTATTCAGCAGAAAACAGCAAATTAACCCTTAGGCAAGATTATTTCAAATATATATATAAATATATACAAATACACAAAAACAAAGGTCTTCCCACTCAAAATCAAACAAACGTCAAATTGTAACAAAAACAGAGAACCCTGTGAGGCCTTGTGATCTTTAAGAAGGGGTGTTTAAAAAAATTCAAGCAGTTTTTTTTTCTCTTCCATAGAAATAAACGGCTAAGGGAAAAAAAAAAAGGGGGGGGGGAATAGAAAAAAACAAAGCAATGACTCTGTTATCATCATACTTTAAGAAAGAATCGGGCCTTTGTTGTGCCTGATCTCAGAACAGTTTAATGAATGAAACAAAGCAACAAACAGACAAGCAAAAAACTCACCACATTCATATTTCATGTGTCATGTTGGTCCCAATTTAATCTATGAGAATGTTACTTTTGATTTCTGTGGGAGCAGAGTAAGCTTTTACATTTTATGTATAGCAGAACTAGAATGTCTGCAAGCTACTTTCCCAAATGGACTTTATTCATATGACTAAATCACAACGGAAAGAGTTGTCTCTATAACCTCAGGGGTCACCCAGGTACTTTGTTGCTTGTTGTTATTGGAACTTTATCTTTTCCCGTAGCTGAATCGTGCATCTTGCCCCACACTTCTGCAACATTTTAACATAACAAAATTATTTGTTAGCAACCTGTAAGCACTCTTCCAAAGTTCTTTTAATATTTATATCCTCTTGAGGCTTTGCACCATTTAGTAGGTTCAGGGCTGCCTGTACAAATTAAATGACCATTACAGAAAATATAAACATGCTATTTACAAGTTCACAATTCTTTATTTTCTATACAATTCTGATGAGTAATTTTTATAGTTGTAGCCTAAGCGCTGCATAGAACTGGCATGCTTCTGATATTCACAAAAATGTAATAATACAGTGAAACAATGAAAATTTAATAAAAAAGTAAAATAATTAATGATAAACTGCGCACATGCAAGGATACTGTAAAATGAATCCATTGCCTTAAGCTATGCATTTATGTCATTTTTATATATCCTAACAGTTTGCCTTCCTGTGCACTTTTGATGGAAATATTCCATGCAAAATCCCATATTTTCTTTAGGATAATATTTCACATTCTTTAAACCTTCCATTAATTTTTCTGTGTGACATTCAGACTGCCTTTAATGAAAGAAGGGAAAAACCTCAAAACACAGCTACTTTTTTTAGCACGCTATAAATCTTAGCTTAGGGATTATGCCAATTATCTGATTTACCTCTACAGAGCAACTGAAGAATTTATGCTTGTCACCCTTATCATACTTCATATATTTGACTCAGTTTATTTATGAGAAACATGTCCTTAAAGGATTTAATGAAAAATAATATTTGCATAAATTATTTGACTCTCGGATTAACATAAATCTATCGACCATTAGAATTCAGTTCTTTTAAGAAAAACAATATTGGGAGTGGTCACCTTGATCGCTTTAAGATGAGTTTTAATAAAGGTGTGTCTGTAATCCTTTTTCATGGATATAATGTTGGCATTTCACAGTTGAATAACATTCTACTCAACAGACTGTGGTTGACACATTTCAGTTCTTCAGATTCTGATGCTGTTGCTGAATAATCTAGCATGTTTTTGTATCTCTTATTAAAAAAAAAAAAAGGAAAAAAATAGAATATCCACTGTCAAGCACCAGATTCAGGCAGAATAACCAGATCCAGTTGTTCATCTCTGGAAAATCATTGCAGCCACCTTCTTCTAAACCAAGCCTTACCCAGTCATCAAAACGTGGGGTGACTGTTGAAGAGTTTTTGCAGGCTATGGGGTGATAATGAAGCAACTTTGCATCATTCATACATGTTGCTTTCAAGAAGCCCTTCACCTTTTACTTTCAGATTGTGATAGCGGTGCTGCTGAGGGCACTGTCGTCCTGGTTTGTTCTGGGATCCACAGCTGAATGCCTTTAGAAGTCCAAGGGCCGTATCATCATGGTGGTGGAGCGCAAGGAGTAGCTGGGGCCTTTGAAGTAATGCCACTTGATGCCATTGAGCTTTCCGTGATTTTGCCCAGCTGTGTAGAACATCCCATTGAGATTGGAGGGGCCGCAGGCATCAAACCACCACCCTGAAACCATTAAGACAAACAATTAAACTGCAAGTGGACTAATACTTCTGGTGTGTGTGGGGGGAGGTACTTTTCATATTTTCCTTTTTTTGCTCTTTTGAGTCGTTCTGTAGCCAGCAGTACTGGAGAATGCATGGTTATATTTACAGAGTTGGAGAAGTATTTAAGACCTAACTCATTCCGGTTTCATATGCAGTATGTGAAGCAAGAACAAGAACAACAAAGACAAATAAACTGCTTTGCATGTTTAGACAGTATTACAGTTCACCCATCTCATGTAAACCTCAGAAAAAGACTATAATTCATAAATATTTTGCATAAATACACTTGTTTCATTATTTTGAGCATAAGCATATTTTAATTTTATTTTCTGGTCTTTTTCTGTTGCTTTGACTGTGATTTTTTAATTGCTCAGACAGCTTGCTTTTACTGTCATGTTAGATGTTCTTAGCAAACATGGGTTATGAGTATGGTGGTGCTGCCCTATTATAGTAATTACAACATTATAGTAATGGATAATCAGTATTCAGAATGGTGTACAAGGAGAAAGCTAGACTCTTTCTTTAAGGTTTATGATAAATTTATAAACAAGACTCAGCAAAAGAACAGAAGAATTAAGTGAAGAAGACAATTATAACCCTGTAGGACGCTGACAGTTAGTCAGAACACCCGTGTGCATGGAGAGATGATTTACATGATTCCCTGAGTGTGCATGCATTTAAATGACAGTAAGGCCAACTTCAATCAAGGTATACTCATTGTGTGTACAGTTTGGGCCAGAAGAGTGACATTCAGTCTTAGATTGTATTATTTTGGATGTGAAAACCTATACTGTCTTGAGCCTTATCATCTTGATCTTGAAATGTGCCAAATGCTTTTGGGTCAGCAGTGTCAGGAGGGTCTGAACTCAGATCTATTTGAGATTTACTCACTTCTCTGCAAACCATCTAAGCAAATTCCCATCCAGCACCTAGAAAACTGACAAATGCCCGTTCAAGTTTTTACTTTTTAAAAAGAGGTTTATAGGTACTTTATTTACATGTCTACGGATAGCAGAAAATTACTAGTTGCCTGACTATCATTGACTACAAAAGGATATTAAAAATGTTACTGACTGATATCAAAGAAAGTTGCTAACTGCCTTTTCTTTCTGTTTTTCTTTAACTGTCCTTTCACAGCAAGATGTGGTTTCCTACTCACTAATCCTTTGAACTCTGTGAAAAAATGCATATATTTTATTCTACTGGAAAGACAGTGCAAGAAATGTCTTGCCCAGATGTTTGTGATTCTAGTTTACTGATCCAGCAGCTGCACTGTAAGGCTGTTCTGAAAAGTGAGGTGACACATTTTAAAAAAAAAAAACAAACTAGAACTTTGCTTTGTGAGGGCAAATCAGCAGTCTGCTTTACAGAATGGCCATGTGAACAGTTGTGTTGGCATGACTGGAGCCGTAGTAAACTGAGAAGTTAGGATAAAAAAGAAGTGTAACAGCTCAGGAACTTTTCAACCTTAGTTTTCTTCCAAAGAAAATGCATGTAGAGCCATACCTTTACCTTTGTGAGTGCTCTGTTAACATAGCACTGAAAATAAATCAGAAATATTTTTCGAGTACTTCTGACTCTTACTAATAATGACAGAGTTTTTGCTACCATTTGTATAACTGAATGCAGAAAATTCTAGCTTGCTAGAAACGTAGGTGTGGTTGCTAACCGTATGCAAAAAAAAAAGTCATCTCACCTTTAGACTTCTGCAGTGAAGATATGCATATATGTCTTTAACCAATGGGGAAAAGGGAGTCAGTCATGAAAAACATTATGAATTTTCAAATCTGTTTTAAATTGTTGCTTCAAGATTAAATTAATTGGTAAACTCTCTTGTCTACATCCCCAAGGTCTTTTCTTGTTAAGGTGAATTTTAGATTGCCATGGGAGTTACAGTCTTAAGGAAAACTCCAAATAACATGAAACTTGGCAACACCAAGATTACAGAATACAAATTGATGAAGATAAACTAGGTGACATGCTGACTCCACTGAAAGTAGTGGGAGTTTTGCTGTATGTCTTGATGGGAATAGAACTTTCTCTCCAACACCTTACAGGGTAGCTATGTAATATAACAAAAAGATGCTTAGTTCCGACTAAGGAAGGCAGAATGAATCCCCAGACTGAAGAGAGCTAATATTCCCAATGTCAAAAGTATATTAACCTTAATGGCTAGGAGCTCTAGCTTACTGCTGTTTTTTTTTTCATAATAAGACCCACAGGCTTGGTGAATCTTTAGCACATTTTATGCATCTTTCCATGTAATACGGTTTTACCGAACGTTTGTCTTCATGTATGAAGGCAAATAATATCACAAAGATGAGGTGGTGGCTTTTGCTTTTGGTGGTTAAATGCAACTTTATTTTAAAAAGCTGTTTCAGTCTGCATGTCACAGGATTGCAATCTTCCCGGGACTCCCTGCAAACCTTTTTCAGGTGCCACTGGTAGTGGCAAACTTATCATCTAGTGAGTGGCTACTAAATTCTGCAGGTGTCACTGTGGAAAGAAATGCAGAATTTTAAATTTTCAGTATGTTTCCCACTCTGACTTCTGGAAATGGAATTAAACTAGGAGAAGCTCCTTTTAGACAATGTGCATGGCCCTAGTGAATCCTCCAATCTCCCCATATTCAATGGTTAGCCTTTTATCTACCTATAATAAATGCATTGTATGAAGGTATTTTAAACTATGTCTTACTACTACTGATATGATATTGACCGTGATTAGCATTCAGATCCAGTGCTTACTCTGTCCTTTGTATTCAGATCCATGTAATTTATGTTTCTAGTCTTGTAAAGTAATTTCTTAGATTTTGGATAATACTTAGTGGGCTTTTTTCAGAAGTAACACTTCATAATGAAATCTTGAGGGAAGAATTTATGCCAGATAAATTCTGGCAAACTTCTATTTTGATGCAATTGACCTCCCTTTGATTACAATGTTGTACCTAAGGGGGCAATAACCAAAGAAAGAGAAAGTCATACAGCTGATGTTTTACTGTAACCAGAGTATAATCTTGTAGAAACTTAAGACAAAGTTAAACAGAGAAAATCTAATCCTCATTTTTCAAAGCTGGAACACAGATGCAGCTGGGTTCTGTTTATGGTGTTGGGATGAAGACATGGCAAGCTGTGCTAGTTACCATTTCATCTTAAAGGAACAGCAATAGATGCGTAAATGGGCTTTTTGGGGAGAAGGTTTTCAGCGGTGCCCTACAAGATCTATGTTAAAAATGGAATGAGCCAAGGAAACAAAGAATTTTATAAAACTTTTGTGAGGACCTGCTCAAATGTCTTATCATAGATTTCTTCTAAATAAATACTCTTTTCAAAATGCATTTTAATGAGGATCTTTTTTTTTCTGTTATACTGTTCCTATTAGTGACACTGTATGGATATTTTTGAAGATGCTTCCTAATACTACATTAAAATGTCTGTCTTTATTTGAGTGGGTTTTTTTCACCACAAGGTTATTTCTCTCCATCCTCCCCTGCAGTTCTCTAAAAGCTCTTCATTGTCCATAGTGTCTCAGGTTGTCACAAAGCTTCCTACTCTATATCTCAACACCAAAATCCACATCTTTAAATGAATGCAAAGGAAATGTGTTTTCAGACAATTGTATATTGGGGCAAAGAGTACAGGAAGCAGCGACTTTCTTGGTAGCTTTGTAGGAAGTCAGGGAACATAAAACAAAGGTTTCTGAAAGAGATACCTGCACCACTGTCATTGCAGAAAACACCAAATAGAGGAGCTCCAGAGCTGTGAGACAGTTTGACCCAAGGGAATACTCCCAGTAGCTAGGTGTTCGCTCATTCCCTGGAGTTCACAGGATTTTCCTCCCATGAAGAACCTTGTTTATTTTTCACTACAAGGTAACGGCTTTCCCAAATAAGTAACAACTCTTCTTGGAATAGCAGTAAGATTTTAACACCAGAGATAGCTTTTGGCAATGATTACCATGGGATATTTGAATCAGGCATGAGAATCACGAAGCATGGACATTTTGAGAAATAATAAGTGAAGCAAGATTTTAAAGTGACTAATGAAGTGGTGACGAGGAAGCTTTCATGAGGTTATGAGAATTTTTATTCAGAAACACAGGTAGTTTCTTCAAGTTGTTGTGACCATTAAGTCACTAATTGCTTATTTGAACTGAGGGCCAGTTCACTCTTTTGAGGTTAGCCCACTCCTAATAATTTGTATAGTACAAACAGCACTACGGTCTCTGTTTGCAATAAAGATCCTTAGGTCATAAAGTATATCGTCCAAACAAAAAATATTTTAGATAATACATTGGTAAGTTGTTTGAAAGTTCAGCTATACAAATAAACATGAATCCCTGCTCACGCTTTGTGGAGTGTTATGCTTTGGTTTTTAGTTAGTGTTGCTGTTACTTCTGGGAAGTTGTTAAATTTCATGTCAGCTCTTTTCATTAAATAATTGTATTTTGACTGCTTCAGTCTACTTCAGCCACCTATCACCAGATAGTTCAGCTCCACAGACCTGCTTGTACTATGCCTTTGGTCAAATATGAATATATATTGAGTTAATTTCTACAAGTTCTTACAAAAATCTACCTAATAAAAGAGCATTGCTCAAATGAGTAGTCATATTACAAGAAAAAAACTATGGCTGTCTTTTATAATGTTTTTCTGAAGTCACAAATATAATTTTTATATGATAGAATCTTCTCTGTCAAAAGCAACATAGAAAGGTTTTTGTATGCCAAAGCTAACAGCTTTTCTTTGTTGGCTTGCTGTACAAATTGTAATTAAGCATGTATGTATGTAAAATTCTTTGTTAGTAACCTAGTGCTCATCAATTCATGAGTGAACTGTAAACCTAGCCTGCACTGGAAATTCGCTAATGACCACTCGGGTTTGATGAGAGGTTCTTAGTTGCCTTTTACACACTAAAAGAATAGGTGTCTAAACCAAACACATTTGATGGCAGTCCCTTTCTTCATACATCTGTCTCTGATTTCCCTCTGGAGTACACTGAATGCCTCCAAATGCAGTAAGATCAATACAATCTATTCAATAAGACTCAAAGTATGTTTGAACAGTACATTTGTATGAGTTTCTGGGATAAATGAATCCAATGAAAAGGCAGTATTTATTTCTAGCCCTCTGGGTTTGTCCATAAAGTTTAGTGCATTTGGCAACAAAGCCAATGAGAACAATTTCTAATGCAAAAATATTGAAATAGTCTTCATTGTTCAAAAGGCATAACAATTTATTTTATGAAAGATTTCAGTGTTTCTTTCATTCTGTACTTTAAAGAAGTTAGATGGTAGTACTTAGGCTCTGTTTGACTTTGCATTTGTAACTTCTCAGCTAGAAGACTGGGTGCAGCTTTGGATGACACCTCAAGCTATATGTGGATCCACTGGACAGAGTCCAAAAGAGTGAATGTAAGAGAAAAGATTTAGAATTGTTTAATCCAGAATACAAACGACAGATTGCCCACAATCTCAATTTCATGAAAAAAGCTGCTGAAAAAAGCAGCTTTTCAAAGGAATGCAAAGGAATGTTCTATTCTTTCCAGTGATGGAGGATAGGACAAGATGGATCTTACTTAAATTATCAAAGAATTAGTTTAGTCAACAAATAAAGATTTCTTATATTAAGGGTAGCCAAACTCAGTAGCAGATTATATTATGACAATGAATCTCTTTTACTGCAAATCTTGAAGATAAACAGAAAGACAGAAATAAATAGGTGGAGAAGAGTTTGTCTTAGAAAGGTACTAAATGACCTCTGGAAGTAACTCCCAGGCCTATGTTGTTTTATTTATTAGAGTATTGGAGTGACAAGACTACCACTTAGCAATTGGTACTTGACATTCTGAAGATTAAATCAGAATTTAGCTGTCAGGATATAAGATTAAAAGGCATTAGCTTTTCATATCAACTGGATAACACAGTCCTTTTTATAAGGACCTTTTTATGAGGTAAAAATAACATGAAACTTGCAGACTGGTGACCATGTTCTGATCTTCTAAATATATCAACAGAATAATTTTTAAGTTAGTCACTTCTTGATGTTCTCCTAATACTTTATTGCTATGATCCGTACTTAACCCCGATAAACATAGCAATATAGTAATGATTTCGTTAAAAGTTCTGAGTAGTCATATGCCTAATGAAATATTTCTAATATTTCTAGCATAAATCAAACAATGTTCCAATCACTTATTATCTGCATGGTGATTATACTTTTCTGTCAAAATGTTAAGCAGTATAAATGATACTTCATGAATGGTGTTTTATAAGTAACTTCTTTATAAAAACAACAATATACATAAAACCTAAAAAATTATGCCTTCCTATGTAAGTAGATGTATATCCAGGGGTTTGCATTGGATACTTTTCAGTGTGCTGAGGTTTCTACTTTTGAATTTTTTGTTTCAAAAAAAAAAAAAAAAAGGAACTGTGGCTTTTTTCTGGTTGGTTAATATGTGGACAGATTTCTATATTCATCCACAAACTTCCCTCCAAGTCATGAGAAGAATCCTCCGTAACATTCTTGCCAGAGATTCATAAAATTCACCACTTGGAGAAAAAAGCAGTTAAACAACAGGCAAAGAGTGCACCACTGTTTGGGACTGTCATTGAGCAGTTTCTCACTTAATAGATGAGAAGTCCATTGAGGATTGCTAAATACATGGGAACTGTCTCTGACTCAGGGAAGTCCCTGGGATGCAAAAGATACTGGGAAAATACTCAGGGGAAGCATCGTTTATTTGCATTGTTCTTATGCCTGTCTTGAAGCATCTGCTGCTGACTGCTGTCAGAGACGGGAGACTGCGGCTGGATAGACCTCTGCTTCTAGTGAATAAAAAAAGTTATTTCAATAATCCTATGGTGTTTCAATACTAGGAAAACATCTAGAAAGTCTGCCCATCACTTTGTCAAGCTATTTCAGGGATCAGAAGTTTAGCTTATCACCTGAAACAAAGTAAAAGCCTGTGTGAACATCTCAGACTGCAGCCAATGGAAGACAAAGCCAATCACCTTAAGACTCTTTCACTATGGGCCAAGTTACCATGAGTCACTTTCCAGTGACTGAAAATGATTGCACAAACAATTCTTGGGGCTCAGCTGACAGGTGGTATCCTGACGGGATGCTCTAACGTGGCCTTGTGCCCATGAATCTGATCCAGAAATGTCAAGTGCTCTTCTATTGGAAATCTATCTGAAGTGCCTTGGATATCTACTCAGTGCTTCATTCACGTGACAGTTTGTTACATTTTAAGTGCTGTTTCTTGCAAAAAGCTGTGTGTGTAGCTCACTGGAGTACTCTTCAGAGTAACGCTTGAAATGATATGGGGATATAACCTTTTGTTCGGTTTACTGACCTGAGATACTGTACCAGTTCTTAACATGTATTTTCATGATATAATTTTTTTTTTTACTATTTTGATCAATGATAAGTTTAAATGAAGAAGTAATTTGAATAAATATACTTTGTCTGCCTTTAAAGTAAATGAAACATGCTTAGTTTAAATGTTCCAAGGCACAAAAAAGCAGCTAAAACATTTAATGACTATGTAAAGTTCACAGGGCCTAAGAATCCAGCTCATGCATGTACTTTTGAAGCCGTTCCCTAAAATCAACATTAAGATAGAGTCAAGTAGCATAGCATAGCTCTTGGAAGAAAAAGAAACACACACACACTCACAACTCTGCTGATGCTACTGTATTATTCTCCCAGTATTTAATTTCTTATTCTAGGGAAAGGGGAGGAGAGAAAGGAGGAGAGAGAATGATAGTTTTGATATAGACCAAATAAAACTGACAACTAGTAAGATCACAGAGAAAAATGTGTTTTCCTTACATTTTTATTTTCAGCCTTGACTATAACCATATCACAGTCTTGAGCTTCAGCTTATCTCAGCCTTTATTCCTGACATAAATATATTTGGTTCACCTCGTAGAGATAACAGGCTCACCCAAACTGTCAAGATAACTAGGAACCTGCCTGTAGATTTCATATCATTCATCATTAAAGAGCTCTCTGTGATGTTGCCAAAACTAACAGGGTCTGATATCTTTTGGAAAAAAAAAAGAGGTTTTCCAAAACCTGTTATCATTGCTACTTTTCTTAATTAGTCTTTGTCTGTGGTACGAAACTGAAACCTACTCATTAAACAAATGTTTTGGTATTTAATTCAATTTCTGATATTTCTAAGGAATGAGAAAGTAATTTCAAGGAGCAAAGAGTAGCAGAGTGTTTGAGGAGAACTCTAGCAAGATTAAAGTCTTTCTCTTCCTGAAGAACTACAAATTACTCAGTGCTGTACAGCCTATCTCCAAAAGAATAGTGCTCAGAGTCCAGTCCAAAGGACTAGACTCATCTGTCTCCAAAAGCTCACTGCATCTCCTTTCACTCTACAGTGATTTGCTCTATTTGTGGTTTCCTCAGCCTTTGGTAATTCCCTTCCTCCTTATTCCTTTCATTTGCTAGCAATATATTCCAATATGTGGTTTTTCTGCTGATTTACAGGACTGCTGCAGCAAAATATATGTGAACCTTGTGGAATAGTTGTTCAACAGCAGGCTGACCTTAGCAGGGCACTGACCTGCCACAGAAGTCAGGGCAGGAAAATAAACAAAACCCTCAGCTCCCAGATTTAGCTGTCTGGGAGCAGAGGTATTTCCAGGCAGCTCAGATACATGAATGAGTCTGCACTTCTGCACACAACTCAAGTTTGGGAGCTTCTCACTAGACTCCGGTCTGCCCTGGAAGTAAGACATTTTAATTCAACATGGTCTTTAAAGGGAAAGGTCAACAGTTTTGATTAAACTATTGACATCTTATCCATTATCTGTCTCCAGAACAACCTGGTTAGCTTCTTTTTTTTTACAGAAAGGTAGTCTCTGATCACCTCTCTACTGGAAGAAGCTTCCCACGCTGACTTTTAATAAGATATCACTAAAGCAAGTTAGGAAAGTTGGAAAATTTGGCTCCTTAAAGACTTTCCCAGCTGGGACATTTCCAAACAGCAAAAGAGAATGGGAAGCTAGGTTGTGTATTTGATATAAACTCCCTGTGATGGGAACCCATCTTCTCTTAGCAGATGATAGCTTTAGAAGCTCATATATGCCTGAATGTGGCTTGAGCTGGATTCAGTCAGAGTGCCAGTAACCACAAATAATAGCAGTTTAACAGTCTGATCCAAAATGATGAATAATTTATATGCTGTAGGATTTTTTCCAGGAGAGTTAGAAATCACTGAGGGAGAGTCTCCGAAGAAGATCAAATGTGAAGATAAGAGCCTTTCTTGGTCATACAGTCAATAAACAAAAAGAATCCCAATTTAAGCTTTCTGCTTTAATGTGGTGTCCTAGAGATCAAAATGAGCTTACCCATATAGGGACTAGGAATAAGTATCATTTGCCAGAGAAAGTTCTTTCTCTTGTGCAGAGCTTTAGGTGTCTGTATGGGGAGATAATCTCAGATATTCCTCCTCTGCGTTGCAAGGAACAAATGGCAGCCATATACCTGCTGGCTGTCAGATTGACTTGGAGTTTTAAACTGTCCCAGTATAACTTCCCTGTGCTCTCCTCCACCTTTACTCTTCTTTCTTTCCTTCTGCAGTTCGACTCAGCTCACCAAGGATATGGTTTTAAATCTTCCAGACTTGCTGAGTGCCACAATTTGAACAGGGGGTTGCAGGTCTAGTCTTTCACAGGTGAGTGAATTAGCCTTTACATTAACTATGTCTATATGCGTATATGCATATACACATTATGCTTGTATAAGACAGAAAGCTGAATCATTATAATTATTTCAAGAACAAAATCACACCCCTAAGTGAATCATATAATGTATTCCAAGACCAGATTCTGATTGTGTTTAGACTGTGCCTTCTATTATCTGTTTCCTTGCATATTCTCTCTTGTCTTTCTGGCTGATTCTCCCACTTCTCACAAATTTTCTTCCCCCCTTCTTCATCTCTTAGCTTCTTCTCTCTTACTTTGCCTGTCTTGCCTCAACAATAACACTAACTTATGCCTTCCCCCTTGACATTGCAACAGCTTCAGTGCGGAAGTATACTGACTGCATCTCCGACTAATCCCTTCCCTGCTGTTAGGAATCTTGAGGTATTGGCACTACCACAATATATGTACAGAAAAGAGTAGGAGTAATAATAGTAAAAGGAATTTTCACACAGTACTTACACATCCATGAATGCAACTTCATCCATGGTTGCTTTAGGAAAACACAGTAGATTCCTGTCTATGTATCACATATTTTCAGAGTTGTTGTACTCACCTCCGGTCAACATGAGAGCACATTTACACATGCAGTTGTCGTTGTCGGCATCTTTTGTACTGAATTCAGCACCATGTAAGATCAGGCTACTCTGTTTTCCAGCTGTTCCACTGTGACCTTTTAAATAAAGCCTGAAACAGCAAAAGAAAACAATCAGGGTCACCAAAAAAAAAAAAAAAATCCAGATATCTTTCCACATCAGAGGTGTGTTGTATGAAGTTCACCCATAAAATTCAGAAATGTCTTGTGTTTTGGTTCAATGTCTTTGTTGTTTCAGGTGTAAAATGGGGACATTCCGAGTTTTTCAAGGTATCTGGGGTAGCACTTTGTCCCTGCCCCAGAGTAGAACTAAGCACAAGGAATCTACACCAAAGTGGAAAATGCAAAAAAGTGGAGGGAGTCAAACAGAAAAGAGAATGAGGAGAGGTGCCCAGAGATCTGGAATACACTGACAGAATAATGGAGTATTTGAGTAGCTGGTCTCTTTACTGTGGCACAGAAACAGCACTCCCAGTTAACAGCAGCCACATTATTAATCCCTGTGCTCGAAAGAGGATTTCAGCAGTTTCAGAATTTTTAATTCCACTAGTTACAGCACAAGCCAGCAACCCAATTCTGCCAAAGCTGTCTCTGAGTGATGAATGGAGAATAACTTAGAGTTCAAGCCACAAAAGTCTTCATGATTTGCAATGCTAAATATCCCTTTTCTTAAGGAGCCTTGTCAACTAGTTGAAACCACAACCATGAGCTAGGAGTCTGAGCCCAGCTCCAGCAAGTAACAGAGAGTTGGTGGTGCTCAGTGCTGTAATGTCCAAAGCCAAGGGATGCTGAATGAAGTGCCTCTGCCCCAGCAAGGAAACACTAGGGACCTGGGCATGACTGACCTGAGTTGGCAATTGCAGGGACATGCAGGAGAAAATGCTGAAGAAAGAAGAGAAAAGAGGAGAAGGGGGGAGAACGGAAGGGAAGGGAAGGGAAGGGAAGGGAAGGGAAGGGAAGGGAAGGGAAGGGAAGGGAAGGGAAGGGAAGGGAAGGGAAGGCGAGGCTGCACACAGCTGTTTCCTTTGGTTTTGCTTAAGTACCTCTGTGAGACAGACATCACTGGGAGTTGGATGCTCATAGTAAAAACTACTTCCTGTATATAGCTACCTACATCAGACATCTGACCAGTATGTTCTTGGTTTTTTTCATAAAATATTGCTGGAAGAGGAAGGTATCCTTTGCTATAATAGCTTCATATGCAGGAAGGAGGAGACAGGATCTCAGTGTCTACTGGAAAAATATGAAGTCATAATCTTTACATCCTGGGAGCAAGCCCTAGCCACTGGAGCAAGAGAGAGGGAAAGCAACATCCCTCACCTGTCTCAGTGAAGCTCTACAGGCAGGAATACATGAGCCACAGCTAACCAAGAATATGATTTGGTATCTAGTGGGATAGACTTCTCCACAGAAGAGAAGGTGAGAAACATCTGTTCTGTTTCTTTTAGGTTTATTGAAGAGGGCCAAGTATATCTTTTAAATATCAAATATAAAATGCGTAAGGATCCACAGGAGAAGAAGCAGGACTTAAGTGCATAAAGCAGGAAAGATGCCTCTTTCTCTCTGAGATTTACAGCTGGGAGTGGTATCCTATAAAATGCCTTCCACACTTTTTCCATAAACACAGTGAACAAGGACAGCAGTCACTGATTTTTGTTGCTGCCTCTTAAGATTGTAGTATTTTTATCCAATGACTTTAAAGGAATAAAAAAAGTAAATGCCTTTACCAGAGTGTCACTCCTCCGTTTGTTTAGATGAAAGAAAGATACTTTGCTTCAAAGTGGTCACAGTGTTAACAGCAGGAGTAAAGAGTATCCCTAACCCCTTCTAGCCTACACAGTAATAGTTAGGCTATTGGCATTTTTCTGAGATAAGGAGGAGAGCCTGTCCCCCAGACTGAAATTTAAATAAAACCTGGTTCTCCCACAGAACTTTGGGTTTGGAGCTCTGCTCATGACAGGGAGGAGACGGGGGACATAAGCACGGTGTGGTAGCTTTCCTTAATCAAGTGCATAGCTGCTGATTATTTATTTATTTATTTATTTTTGTCTTTCATGCATCTGTGGGTCAATATTAGACCAAAACAAAGCCAATCTGATTAAACTTGTCATGAAAACTCATTACAGAATAGCCTTCTCTTGATATCCCATCTCAAGATGAGAAGGCACACAACCAATACTTGAGGGTCTTAAAAAGTCTGAGATTCACACTTTCAGACAGACTTAAACTTCCCCTAATATTTGGTGAGATTCTTCCTATGTGTCCTTTCTCCATCTTTAAAAATTGAGACAATAAACACTAAGCACGAACATGTTAAAACAATAATTTATCAAGAAAATAGAACTGTCAGGGATATTCTTCCAAAGTAGTTATACTGCCTACCTTCATTTGATTTTAATGTGCATGTCACCTGATCTGACCCTGATGATTAAATACCTTTTGACTTAATCTTTAGAGCAAATATTATAAATAGATAAGTACACAAAAATACACATAATAAAATTCTTGTATTAAATATAAATACCATGGTAGTCAAATACCTTTGGATAACACAAAAATGCATAATAAATAAAAGATCATAAAGATTCTTAAAAATTTAACAAGGAACAGCCTAGGAAGAGGAATCTAGGAAGGTCATTGCATTATGCTATTGTCTAATCACAGTGGCACTTAGCCCATAATTACCATGTTGCTCTATCAAAGGATGCTTGTTTTTGACAAGATTAGTCTAAGATCTGTCTTTGCTCATGTTCATTTCTTTGTTCCATACAAACAAAAGGCTGGAATTAATCCCATCTTTATTCATTGGACTTTTGCCTTGTTTTGCAAGCTGTGCCTAAATTTTTGCAGAACAAAATAAACTCTGCTGAGGTTGTGTTGATAGAAAAATTACTTTGTCACATGATATCTGCAATCTGAGTTTAAATGGCCATACATCCTCACTATATCAGCAACACCAAAGCTCACAGAAGCCTCATAAAGTCAGTATAGAACGCAAATGCTGTTTACTTAAATCAGACAATGTTAGTCAGATCTTTTTATTAACAAACAACACTATAAAACCCACTTAGTCCAATAAAAAAAAAAATCATATAATGTAGGAAAACAATAAAGAAGTGAATAATATTTGGTGTGCAATGTTTTCCCCAAAGGGGTAGGGCATTAACATTATTTACAAGCTCATACTCTTGCCCTGATATTTTATAAACATTCCACTCAGCACAGATTTAGATCTTGCCAGTTATGTTTGAATTTCCCTCATCACAATTGGTCTACTAGGTCTCCAGCGACTTTAAAAGGACAAAGCTTAGCTCTGAACTCCAGTAGGCTTACCATACTGCAGCAGTGTACACATGAGCCGTAGGATGAAACAGTAATTGTCTTGCTTTGGGCCTTTCTCCCTGAATAGATGTTGCCCAACAGTCTGGAAAAAATGATATTGCAAAGTAGCAGGTGCCAATCAAAAACCAAAAATTGGTCATGAAGCAGTCAGTTGTTCTCTTTCTGAGCTTCGGTTCAAGCCACAGGGGTCCGAACTAGCCCGGCTTGAGACAGCAAGTCTGCATAGCACTAGGGCAACTGACGAGCCTGCTAGCTCCCAGGCAGCAGTAGGTATCTTACCACTTAGGCTTAGGGTGTTGGGGTTTTTTTGTATTCTCATATTTAGATTGGTAGGATTGAACCTTTAAAATAAACTCTAAATAACTACCAAGACATAATTTCCCCCACTTAGAAAAGATGTCGATTCAGACTGGGGTTCCTCTTGCTTGTTTTAGAAGAAGACAAAGAAAAGGAAGTTAAAAATAAAAAGCAACTCATTCCAGTCAAAAGTCCGGGGGCAGTTTCAGGACTACATCTCCAGTCTTCCCACTTGCTCACAGCAGGGAAATTCTGAAGATCAAGGAAAGCAGTGGAAACACTGCTTAGATTTACAAATTAGGTGGGAAAAGCAAATTCATGCTCAATCAAGCAAGGAGAATAAGTCTACTTTATCTGTATACAGTGGAATTAAAATAGCGACAAGCTATTACTAAGTGTTAGCAAGTAAATCATGAGTAAATAGGAGTAAGAGAAATGCTGCATATGTATATTAAGTTTTGAGAACTTCCGATGACATGTTTACAAAATTCTGAAATTACTACAAGGAATATAGCAGTTGATACCATTCATTTAGAGACTAGCAGCTTTCCTAGTCGATGGACTTAAGAAGAACAGCACAGTAAAAAAAAACCCAACAACTGTTACCTCTTATCTAGTATGAGTGTTAGAAATTCCCTTTGCATTTTTTCCATGCGATATTGTAGCAATGGCAGCTTGGGATCTATACACACAGATGGTGAGGAAGAACTCTCTTAAGAATGTTTTCGTCTCACCATTCCTACTGTGTGACACAACTTGACTGTCTCCAGTGCCTTGAAACAGAAGGTATATTTTGTGGAAAGAATAGTTCTACAAATATTACATAAACAACTGCAGGGCAGCCTGAAAAGCTATTTCAAATTTACACTAGAAATTTTTCCTTTTGAAGTGATCAGATCACTTGGAAATCTTCTTTCAAGTATATACAGCTTAGGTGTGTTCACACCATGTTTTATGAGTTTAACAGATAAACATGGGATAATTCCACATAAATTACAAAAAAAAATATGTATATTTCTGCAACATGCAGTTGTGAAGATTGCAACATACAGAATCAGCTATTAAAAAATCTAGGAAACAAATGCAATCATAAATCCATGTGAAAAAGTTTTGTGCTAAATATTATTAAAAGTGTAAGAAATGGTTTCTGCTTCAGAGCTTGCATATAGGACACCTGACCTTAGAATTTCTATTTATTTATTTATTTTTACTAGAACCAGTGGAGGTCTGTAGGACTCCCAGAATTTAATGTTAGCTACTTCTTTCTCTAATCTTTTTTCTGTTGGAGTCATTAGAGATCACTCAGTCCTTCATTTAAAGCTGTCCCTCAATGAAATACCTAAGAACTCATATCTTTGTTGATGAGTAATGCATACTATGTCTGTAAGTAAACGAAAAACATACTAGCTTAGTGCAAACATTAACAATTATCATGAAGAGATACAGAGTACCATCTCAACTACCTCAGTGTGCACGGTCTTAAGTAATTTAATGAGTTAAGATAAGATCAAATTTCATCAATGCCACAGTCCTAAAAATTCGAGAACAATTCTCTATGACTGGAATTCATAAACATGAGTAATGGCCTAAGATTCTTAACCATTAAATAGAGAGAAACAGGAGTCTTGAAATAGGATTTAAAAGATTCAGCATGATGAATGGAGAGGGACACATCAAAGCTTGACTTTGGGAAATACTGTAGAGGGATGCCTCCAAATTCCCACCTCCCTTTTGTCTGTCTCTTAAAGCTAAAATGTGTCTCTCTGCTGCCTGCTTATTCCACGTGGCTGGCAGGAAGGAATCCCAAATTCTGATCACTTCTTGAGAGAGGCGTTGTTAATTTTGATGGAAAGGGTCGTTGAATAAAATGAATGCATGTGGAACAGAATCCTATGCCCAGAATTTCCTGTTCTGAGCCCTCTCCTCACTGGGTTTCCATTTTTTCCTAACTTCAATAGGAGCGGAGGGCACCTACATCTCAGACCTTCTTCTAATCCACTGGTCAACACTTACACCTGGTGTGTGGCAATACGGCTACACAGATAAGTGTGGACAAATACAAGCTCACACTGAGTGTCCTCCATGTTAAGCATGTGAAAGGCATCTTTGTTTTTAAAACCTATATGACTTATTGCGGCCTTTCAGTACTTAAAGGGGCCTACAGGAAAGATGGGAACAAAATTTTTAGTGATGCCTGTTGTAATAGGACAAGGGGTAACAGCTTTAAACTAAAAGGGGGTACATTTAGACTAGATATAAGGAAGAAATATTTCACAGTAAGCCTTGTGAAACACTGGCACATGTTGCCCAGAGAGGTGGTAGATGCCCCACCCCTGGAAACATTCAAGGTCAGGTTAGACGGGGCTCTGAGCAACCTGATCTAGTGGAAGATGTCCCTGCTCATTGCAGGGGAGGTTGGACTAGATGACCTTTAAAGGTCTTTTCTAACCCAAACTATTCTATGATCCTATGACTGCCATTATTTTGTCCTCTAATTTTAAAATGTCCAAGGTTGAGGAGGCATTTAACTTGCATCTTCCATCTAGTTCACATTTGCATCTAAACTTTAGAAACCTACTCCTAAAGACGCTGAATTTGGTAGAGTTTTATGAATTGCTGTGTTAGTCAACTGAATTCCGTTTGTAACGATATTTACCTGATTAAGTCCCTTTGTGAACCAAAACCCACTGGCATGCAACCATTCAGGAGGACCCAGTAAGAGATTATCCTCAGGTTACTCTTTCAATTCTAGACATTAATTGCAGTAATACTAAGTAAAGAACAAACCTCAAAAAAACCTCAAAACACCAGATAACAACTTTATTTTACTTTTTTTTTTTTTTTTTTTTCCAAAAATGCTTTGATTAATTACTAGGGGGTCACAAATCATTTGTGATAAAATGTAATGTCTACTGAAGTAATATCAAATGTTGTTGTCTCCTTATAAAGATTCCCAATGTGCCTTTTCCTGAACATATTACAAAATTGCATGGTCTCACAATAGTAACAGTTGTCCCTGAATAGCAAAAGCATCTCTGTAATAAAGACATTTTCCAAATATTTGATGATAGATAATGTGTTCTGAACAGGGGACAAAATCTGAGAAAAATTCCTGAGAAAAACTGCTGTCACTGATGTTGAAGCTAATATGTTTGCCAAAACCCTGTTAAACATGAAACTAAATATAATGTGGTAACTATTTGAGAAGTCTAACCCTGGTATTCAACCTTTTCATCATTTAATACTCCCACTAAAGTATGAAGAGAAATATCCCTTGTGTGTCCTGATTCGTAAATTCAGCAGAACGACCATCTCCTTGTTGGAGATAGAGCATAAGCCATCTGTAGTGATTGGGGAGATCCCTGTGACTTTGAACTGTTCTGGGTTGCAGAGCAGAAGGCATCATAATCAGTGCTTTTGTCCCTCAGATTATGACTAGATTGCCTGGGCACCCATTTGCATCCTTTTCTATGTTAGGAAATAAAGATTCTTCTTAAACATAACATACTTTTTCAGGGAAAATATTTAATTTAGGTTTTATTAAGCAGTGCATACTGTCTTTATGAAAACAAACAAAATTAAACCAAACCCCAATATTTCATCACAAATCAAGATTGGTTAACTAACAAGACCTTAACACCAGATGAGGTAAGTGATCATTAGAAGTGAAGTAAAAGGCACTCTCAAAGAAAGGAAAATATTTTGAAGAAATTGAAGAAACTAGATAAGGTGGAGGGTGACAAAAACTTGTTTAGTCACCACTAGTCTCACAAAATTTTGAGTTGTTGCTAGCCCATTCATCTGAATTGCAAGAACAATTCACTGCCTTTACCACTGCTCGTCCTTGAAGGACCAATGTAATATTATCAAAGAGAAGAAAGAGAATGTCACAGCTGGTGTCTGACTGGAGAAAAATAGCAATATTAACTGTAAAAGCCTAACAATACTTAAATTTTCCCACTCCTAACTTTAATCCAAACTTGAGAAACAGTGTACATGGTAAATTCATGGACTCTATTTAACTTTATTATATTACTAATAGAGTTTGTAACTCTGCAAACAGTAGGCATGATGGTTCTGCAAACTGTCTAAAACCTGAATAATGCAGTAAGTAGCTCTGACATCTTGAACAGAATTTTAATTTGTCTTTTAATATTCTTGCTGCCAGCACATGAATATAATTTCCTCCCACAATTCCTTAAGAAAAGCATAAGGCAAGATGACCTCTGTATTTTTCCTTTGCTGCTCTGTAGCAATGACTCACTGCTGTAATTATTAAGTTTGACATTACTGCAACTCCTTGCCCATTCTCCTGTTGAGACAAGTGAATTTGCCAGCCAACAAAATATTAATTCAGTATATCCAGAGTAAGAACACGTATCTTCCATTTTTAAAGATAAAATGATAATATTAAATACAACAATAAATGGAAATGATCAATTTTTTCTTTAGGATTGTTTCAGTACAGCCTGTCTGTGGGACAACAAACACTACATGGTAGAGAGTTACTTCCCTGGGACTGCACACTATTAACAGAAAAGCTTGTTTTCTCTCTGAAGAGCTCCTTCTAACTTTAGCTTGTGTTTGAGCCAGGCACACCTAACAGGTCAAAGGAGAAAAGTTTATTGTGGACAGTGAGCAAGCAAACATAACCCAGCCATGAATAAGAAACGCAGCTACACCTTACAGCAAACTATACAATATTCTAGTGAGTCTTGCTGTTGTACTGAATGTGAATTTATACAAATAATACAACAAATTTGCTTTTTCTATATTAAATTTCTTTAATAATTGACTAAAGAGCTGTACTAATTGGGAACAGCTATACTGAGCAGGGATAATTAAAAGACATCCAGATTTACTGTCAGAGAATTTTTTCCTATTATAAGGCAAATGGACTGTCATACCACTGTATGCAGACAAATGGGGCTTTGTCACAGCTTACAAAAATGTTTAAAAATATGTTTATTCTGGAGAGTGAACAAGCAAACATATGCTTCTACTACTTGAAATTCATGTTACAGAAGCCACAGAAACAGTCAGTGTGGCAGTGTGAGCTGCTAGGTTTGCAGCTGATGTTAGTAACTTAGTGGTGATGGAGAGGAAACATACGGCAACACTGGTTTTTACAGCTAACAGGGACAGAAACATATTTAAAGGCTACTATCACAATGATGTGTTGAGCAGAAATAATTCCCTCTACTCTAATCTCTCACCAAATACAGCACAGAAGAGATACATTAATCTGATATCACCATTTTCTGTTAAAACTGTTTTTCAACACAATAGTTATTTAAACAAAATCACCCACCATTTTTTTTCTCATGGAAATCTGATATGAAACTTTTCAGTTATTAGATTTGTTACTTTTTTTATTAACAAAAAGTTAAAATCTTGCTATAGAAAACAATAAATCTCACTCTCCCACCAGCTGTATAAATGCTAAGACTTCCTCTTGCTTCAGAAACTACCACTTTTGTTCTGATTCATGGCTGCATAATACATAATATGTTAATTTAGAAAGTTTAGGGACTGTATTAATTTCAAACTTGAAATAACTAGAGATGATCAATGTTTTAGACAGACATATAAACACTGAACATATACTAAAATGATAATGCAAATTGTTTTGATAGCGCTGAAGATGGATGAACTTCTTAAAAAATAAAATACAAAACTAGAACTTATCTGAACATTTGCCCAGGATGCAGGCAAAGCCAAAGTTAGAGAAATTTGGTTAAGTTAAAATGTAACTTAAAATGTAAAAATGTTTTTCTCCCTACTCAACTACACTTCTTGGGTTTGGCTGAAGCCAGGAGCAGAAATGCCAAAATTGATTCTCAAGGGATTTTTCAGCACAGAAATACAGGGACCCTCCAGCAAAACTCATATTTTAAAAGTTTCTTAGGTTTGTATAAGTAATCAGACTTTCTGCTGCTTATCTTTCCTGAATTGCTGAACCTTGTGATGTTTGTGTATTTTTATTTAAGGATCTGTTTTACAGTATTAAAGCTAGTGGAAAAGTTCAGTGAACATTAGTTTGAAATTTTATTTATCTGCAAATTGATTAATCCTGTTTGAAAATCCAGCAAAAGAGACTTACAGAACTCCAGTAAAATTTAAACTTAATAATTCTTCCAAAATATGTTTGAAGTTCCAAATGTCTCATAAATATAGTTTGTTGAAATCTGTGGAGATATATTGTAATAGTGGATTTCATAAATCTATGCTTTAGTTGCACTGAGGCTGACATTAATTACCCACTGTCATCCACAGAGGTTGTACATTATCCTAATTAACTGTTTTAGATAAAATAGAAATGGAAAATTTCATGTATCAGCATGCTGTTAGTGCTAAGTTTACTCTGATGACTACTGCAGAGATACTGATTTCTTGTTACACCACAGTGTCACTGAAAAATATCATTTACAGGCCACAGTAAAATATCTATCACACAGTTTATTTAATTGAAAGTAATTAATCATAAGTAACTGTAAAAGTTACAAATATCATAGATAGACCTATGTTAAAAATTTATATAAAACTTACGGAGATATGTTGGGGTTTGGAAATTAATGTGCTTAAACAGTATATAATCAATGTGGTTTGGAGAGGGTTTTAAGGTTTTGATTTGGATTTTTTGTGGGTTTTTTGGTTGTTGTTTTTTTTTTTATTTGTAAAGATTGTCCTGGAATTATGGCTGAAATTAGCTACAGTTGTGCTATAAGCATGTTATGTACCACAAGTGAACCTCTACTGTTGGATTATGCTAATTAAAACTTTGCTACATTGTGTGTTATATAGAGATGCAAAAGAAAATACAACTAATTGCATCTTCTTTATTTTTTCCCCAGTATTTGCCTGAAGCTATAATATCAGTAAAACCTATTTAAGGATGCCTGTTATTAATTTATAATATCCTTTTACAAAATAGAGTTTAAAAGTCCTAAACCCCTAATATTTTCAGAAAAAAATGCATTATCTGTGCACTCAGCGATTACATATTCTCACAGTTTTCAGATTCACTGGAATAACAAACTGCGATGCTTATTACAAGAAAATTCAGAGGTTTATTTACAGGTAAGATTTTTTTCATTGAAAAGTCACTGTCACAGAACTGGATGAGTTTTGTACATGCCTAATGCTTGTGGTTCCATATGTATTTCATTTTATTTTTTATTTTTATTTTTTTTTAAATTAATAAGCAAAATAAATAAGTTTCTAAGTGGAGACAGATTGGTTTTTCTACCTGGATACTGGACCTTCACTGTTTTCTTAATGTTGGAGGTTCAATCAAATGTTGGTACAGCTTAGCAAAAAACTGCAGTCTACCTGAAACAAGTCACTATCTCAAGGATTTGGACTATCTTTCAGAGCAGAAATTGAAGTGATATTTTAATTGATATCAGCCCCTTCCTTAATATTAGACTGTTTCTCTAAAGTTCCACGGTCATGATAACATCTCAGGTCACAAATCAGGCAATGAGATAACTAACCCTTAAACAGGTCTGCCCTGAAGGAAAAACAGATCAAGAGTACTACCACAAACAATTCAGTTTGCTATGAGAGAAAGTGGTAAGAGTCAGATCAGAGAGGAGCAGAAAAACAAGAGCAAAACCAAGGACAGGTGGTGAGACGATGTCTTTAGATTCCAAAGATCTTGCATAACACAAAATGGGACAATGTCCTTGAAATAACCTGTTCCAAAAGTGCCACTGAGGCTGAAGTACCTGCTATAAGGAGACAGCTCTCGCGATTCACTTTATGGAAACATTTACAATTCTACACAGTGAAAAGTAAAATGCTGCCATTCTGTTCAAGAATTATGCCTGCTTCACACAGGCTTATATTGCTTGAAGTTGTGTGTAATGGCTAAGGCTGTTGGCTAAAAAAGCAATGAGAGGCACACTAGGTCATAGAATTCCTGGCTTGAAATACGAGTACCGAACTTTGTTTTTCTCAAATTGAATGTTGAATGAGGTGTAACCTGTAATCACCATTAAGAAATTATTTAAATACTGAATTGGACATAACATCTAGATTGAATAACCTTTTCCCCATGTTTCCACTGGCACAATAGTTAATTGAAACTGTGTAAGATACTTTAACATATCTATGGGTGATTTTTCTCCTTGTGAAGAGCTTGAATGTAAGGAAATGAATCATTATTGATAGAAGTGGAAATAGTCTGCAATTAATTTTTCATCAATTTTTTTGATTGTTTATACTTTATTCTGTGCTAGCAGTGCAATCTTCTTTTACAATTGCGCTCCTTTGGGCATTTGCAGATTCAGTTTTTGAATTTTTTCCAGTGTTAATGACCTAATGACCCTCTCAAATCGTACTACAGCATAGCTATAATGTGGCTGGAATGGAATGAGTTTGCAGCTGCCAGAAGACTACGATTTAAAGAAATAACTTAATGAATAACACATTAAAATAAATATTTTGTGTTCTGCATGAGATTTTCAAGATTTATGATGGGATTCGTGTCAAGAGATGTGTGCTTCCAACTGGGTGAATCCCAGAGGAAAATGCAGGGGTGTTTGGGGGGGATATTATTTTCAAAGCAAAATGTTAATCAGGATTTCCATTCACTTACCTGTGTTTCAAACTGTTCAGTCCTGACAAATAACCCAGTTCACAATTTATCAATTTCTACTAATTAGATTAATGGGTTTAATCTGGTGGCTGTGTACTCAGAGTGATGACATCAGTAAACAGTAAGGGATGTTGAGGAATCACTTTGTGGAGATGACAGGAAATGCAATCATTTCCAAACACGGAAACAATATAAGTTAGTATTAATCACAGCATAATTGTCACGATCTCTTTCTGACCATAATATACATATATTTTTTTTTTTTTTTTACATTTTCATGTCATCTTAAAGACTGTGCAATGGTAATGGAACAAACGACTTGACATTCAGTGAGCGCTCTGGTGGCTCCGCTTCAGAAAAGTACTTAGCATGTGCTTAAAATAAAAAAAAAATGCCTAAGTGCATTGCTGAATGAAGGCCTAAGTACACTTCAAAAAAAAAAAAAAAAAGAGAGGAAGGCAAAAAGGAGAAAAAGGTGGGGAAGAGAAAAGAAAGGCTTCTTTTATACATATAGTGTAATTAATGCCAAAAATATGACAATTATTCTTTTGATTAAAGGTTTATGATATTGAAAAGAGGATGTAGGACGAAAATAGTTATATACTCAAGCACGTTCCACCTCCAGCCTGAATAATATGCAACAGGTCTGGCTTGATCCCTTTACACATTAGTGGCTATATTGTACAACATGCTATGCTCATCCTCTGGCCTTTATCTCCATTATCATATAAAGGTTAGGCTTTCATTATGAGGGCAAGTATCTAGGAAAAGGTAACAAATTTTAAAAGCGACTGATGCACAGAGAGTTTCTGTGAAATGTTTATAGTTATTTGAAAAATAAATATTGGCTTCACTGTTTGCTTGGTTTTCTTAATGCAAAATTAAGTTTAAAAAATGCCAAAATGAGTTATGTGGCACTAAGACCTCTGTAGAAAAATATAAACAGACTGTTAAAACATATTTCAACTCCCTTGGCGTCATTTGTGGCCGATAAACAGTCATATATGAGTGAAAGGTTCACTGACTGTCACCCATTTATGATCCAAGTTCTTTGCTGGTGCCACAGTGACCAGGCTAACAGGGATCAGCATGTCTTACATGTTTTTTTCCCCCTAAAACCCCAGGTCACGACCTTATAAGAGCTGCGATTCACAATAATGACTTCTTTGGTTCAAATGGCATTGAGATTGGTACAAAGAGGTTTTACTTCAGTGCAACTGAATTATAATGCTAAGTAAAAGAAAATAGAACACAAATAGTGCACGTGCACTTGGGTCAAGTGTGGTGAGCTTTTCCAGGACTAATTTAAAATTGAAAACACATCAGCTTCTAGTATCTGATGAAACAGAAGACTGGAGACTAGACTCTGGGTGGCACCAGGCACTCATTTGTCTTTTTCTAATTAGGCTTCCATCGTTACTGAGTACCTCATTCTTCCATGATAATAAAGGTTGTTTATTTAAACTTTCCAGACCAACCAAACAATAAAAAGTACATGGCATAAGATATCACAATACTTCTGTGCTCTCATGTTCAAAGTTGTTATCATTTTGTAGATTTATGTAAATTGGTAACTCTTTAGACACAGTGTACACCTCTACTTTGTGCTCTATCTCATCTGCTGCATTGCTGCTGTGAACTAAATAATAGTATCACTTTTTATTTTCATTACATTAGAGAGAGACACAGAAAAATAAAATAAAAAAAAGGTGTGTTTCCATTTGATGATAGGGAAAAACCCCAAAACACAACAATAAAAAACCAACAAACTCTCAAAGATTGATGCAATGAATGACTGGAAAAATCTGGGATGATCCCTTTCCCAAATTCTCTCCAAGCCTCATAGGTACACTTGCCTTTTTGACCCGTGAAAGAAGCAAACTCACAGAAAATATCACACCATTTTGCTGGTATTATCCTGAAAATATGGTGAATCAGTGCAGAAAGTGCTCTCAGAATCAGGATCTAGAAACACTTGCCAGTAGAGCTGTTAATGGTAAAAGAAGGGCAGGAACCCTGGAGTTGGTTGGCTGGGCAGCTGGTAGCAAACTTCAGAGACTTTAACCACAAACATACTAGATTAAATAAGGGTCACTCTAAGAATTTCTGCATGTTTTTTTGCAGGCAGATGAAAGCTTGCTCTGTCAGGTCTCTGAGCAGACATGAGCTCATTCTGCCCACACTCCATCCTGGCTGGAAGCTGTACTGTCGCAATAAACGTGACACCAAGCCTACTCAAGGGCAGGATATATTAGCTTGGGCTCAATGCCACTTTGACAGGTCTACCGAGCTGCTGTTTAGCTCAGAGAGTGGGCAGAGAGTCAAGAGCTATGTGGGCAGACAGTGAACATCTCTTTGTTAGAAACTGTACAGAGGGGCCCTCTGGATCCCTTTCTTCTTTGCTACTACATTGTGGAGAATTTAAGTTTGAATTTTTGGCTAACAGTGAAAATTGTGGACATTTTAGAAAATCTTCCAAGCAGCATTTTTTTTTTTTTTTTTAATCTGGAGATATTGTCACTAGTGCTAAATACATTCATCAGAATCTCCTAAACACTTAGTGGTCAAGTTCACTCTGATGGAGATCTTGGTCACCCACAGGAAGAATATGATTTTTCTAATTGAAATCAGAAACGCATCTCATTCTTTGTATCCACATTTCAGCCTTTTCTGGACTGGCATTTGGAAGCATCAGTTTCTTCGGTTTTGATCAAGGTTATGACAAGAATAATGTCCAGGTTAAATATTCTGAGCTGGACCTGAATTTGGATCCTGAAAAAGTATTCCACTTCCCAGCATTCACAGATAATAGTGAGGAGAATGATACAATCATGGAATCTACATTAAAGAAACTGATCCAATACATAGATATTTTGTAATCCTGAATTTTATTGAGATATTTTTTCTTACTCTGTATTTTACTTTTGCATTAGTCTCTCACAGACCTTTACTGTTTGCACTCTTAAACTTATAGATCCATTATGTTACAATCCTAAGTCATCAATGTATCAGCAATTAGCAAACATTAGTGAAAGTCTAAATATTCACACTGTGATGTTGTATCCATCTATAACTTTTGACGTGTCCTTACACATATCTCTTACATTTTGTACACAAATTTTCACTATACTAATCTATATTCTGATAATTATTATAAGTTGTAGAGAGTTTTAACACTTATGATGTTATACAAGAACTAAGTAAATTTAAATAGTAAAAAAGTGATAACTGGACTACTCAACTGCTGATGAAAAAAATATTGTAACATTTAAAATTAGCTTTTGTGTTATTTAGTTTTTTATAGAAATAGAGCCAAATATCACAGCACTTATGTCCCTGTGATGGATAGCCTGAATTTAAATGCCATCGGATCTTGGAGCTGTCTGGATATCCTACACACAATAGTTTGCTGTCTGGATATCCTACACACAATAGTTTTGATATAAAAAAAAATCCTCATGGGTGGCAAATATGCAGAAACCTCTCAGCTTCACAAGGTTCTTTTATTCAGGAACTGTTTCATGTCAAAGCCCAGGGGAGATGAAGAAGCAATGTTACTAGTTTCTATACTAAGTTCTACACTAATACAAACATCAGTAGGTTTAAGCTCTTTGTAAATGCTTTGCCAGAACTAAATTAAAGAAACATAGCTCTTCTTGGTGTTGTTACTGGCAAAAGTGGAAACTCTCACCTTGGGGACAGTGAGGTCCATTCACACCAGGATTTTATAAACTTTGTTAAAATACTTGGTTGACATTCTTTCTTAATATAAATATGTAGAGGTGGCATAAAGCAACAGAGGCTTAAAAGAGAGCAACACTGTGCAAGAATAACAATATAGATTACTCATGAAGATAATACCAACAAGATGAGAGTAGTCATTTTACATTGGAGCACCAAAAAAAAAAATTGCCTTTACCTTATGAAAGCCTGTGCAGCTTTCTCTTAGGTATCCTGTCATGCTCTGCTTGTCCCTGGTGAAATCACCACTGAGCTATAATACGTGACAAGTAAGATCACTACCAAGTTTCCATAGAGGTTTTTTCTGCCAATACTTACATGCATTAAAGAGTTCTGTCGTATTAGTGTGCCTGTGCAGTAGCCCTCAGCACGGATTTCGTTATACTGTTCTTGCTTTGCAAGTTGTTCTCACACAAGCCTACTAATTATTTTTTTTCTGTAGAGATCCTTACCAGGTAATAAGTAGTTGAGCTACCAGTGGTTGTTCCTGTCCACCTTTCATGTAACAACTTGCTGATCTGAGAGCTTACCCACCATGTAGGAGTTGTGGTTTCTATTCACTCAGCAAGAGAAAGGTTTAAAACCACAAAGCTTCCCTCACAACGGTGCCATAACCAGCAACATGGGTCCCACTGCAAAAAATTGTTCAAGATTCAGTGAGCCTTAGAGGGAGTACAAGTCTAAGCCTGCTGCCTAATTGTTCGTAGAGTATTCAGAGTTCAGGGATAGTCCTGACAGCTTCATAACATGTTTGCATCATTTAATCAAAGCCTATTTAATTAAAAATGAAACATAATCCATGGAGCAGGGAGCATAATCTTAGAATTCCCTCTCGCACCTCAGTGACAAATGACCTGTTACCTACTCATTCTCTGAGTAGTGAATTCTTCCCTGTGCAGTATCAGAGCTTCATCGACAAGTCTGTTCCTCTGCAGCACGGATTGCTGCTTTCTCTTGGGAAGCAATAACTATGGTCTGGATCCCCTCCGGTGAATGAATGCATTAACCCAGGGTCTTTCACTTCTTTCCTGAGTAAGACAGGACATTGTCTCCTACCTTCAGGCTGTGGGCTGTGAACCGTCAGTGGATATAAATGGGTGCCTTGCTATTTTCAGAATTTCCTAATGGTTAACTCTAGGCAGCTCTCTGCTCTGCGTGTTGCCTGATTTGGCTTCCATCTAAGGAGCTTATCTCTCGCCAGGCATGCACAGAGAATCGAGTATCTCAGCTAGGGTCCTGCAGTCTGCTCCAAGGGCCCAACAGCTTTGATGTTAGCACTGAAAATCTTTATCTCACCTACCTGTAGGAAACCATGTCTGATTTGTGAATAAGCACTTAAATTCATTAAATCCAGGATGATGCTTGTCTAGTAAATTGTTACAAATCTTTTTTTTTTTCCTTGCCTCAAGTAATCAGTAGTTTGGATTGATGTGTTTATTTTATTGTAGATAAGCTTTATGGGAAAATAAGATACTTTTGTTCTTACTCATATATTTTCCTTTTCTTAAAAAATGAATCTAGGATTCTGGACAGGAGATAATGACATGCCCATTATGTCTCATAGCGATAGCTGTGGTGGAACATATTGGAAAACAAGCTTCTCTCCAGCCGTGTGGTGGAAAAGCCCTGAAACACTAAAGAAAATAAAAGTTTCTAGAAACATAAACCACAACCAAACTTAATTATTGAAAGTTTCTTATCAATAACCTATCAAAACCCTCTAGAAGGTGAGTTCTGCAGGTACATGGAAATGAATTTATGGAGAAGAGTTATCCAGTGTTGGTGAAGGAAATGTATCAATCTGGAGAAGGCAATTGAAAATTAACCAGTTGAAGGAAAGAGATAGAGAAAAGCAAGACTGAAGACAGCAAAAACTTAGAGATGGCTTGAAACATCTACTAATGAAAATAAACTAATAGATATCTACCTTCTATTGATGAATATGTGGTCACACAGAAATGGTTAGGTCATTGTTATCTCAGACATATTCTGAGTAGCTCACACTGGATGCTTTGCTTTCCTCCCGGAAACAGCCTATACCTTGTAAAGCTTGTATACCAATACTTTTCTAAAATGTCAAGCAAAGAATTTCCCAGAGCTTATGGAACGTCTCTGTTGGTTTCCTTCCATATCCTAGATATTGGTGCATCAAAGAGTTCTAGCATTATTTGTGATCAAAATGAAACACAAAAGCAATGTTAGGGGCTTTTAATGGTGTTTTTTAACAGACACTGTCTGATAAATTGTATCATTTCTGGGCTGATCTTACATATATGAATTGGCATTTGACTTCTCAAAATACAGATTTTCATATAATCTGAAATGCAATTCACGCCAATTGATTTAGAAAGGTGAGGAGGTTTGTGCTCTTCAAATTATGTTACTGTAACTAGGTATGTAGATGCTCTTTCTCAAAAGGGCCTGAAGATTAATAGCAGCACCCATTTTATGTGGAATTGTTTAAGATTAAGGTGGCTAATGATGAAAACTGAAAATACCTAAGTCTTTCAGAGGAAATGATAAATCTCCTGTGTATGAAATTATTTGTGCCAGGTCACCCATAATGAATGACATAATACAATTCCAAATTAAAATTACTAAATAAACTAAGAAAAGTAATCAGTGCTTTTCTGTCATGTGAACTACAGAAGTACATTGGTAGTTCTGTAACAATTTGTACCTCTTGGAAAATCAATTCTTATACTTCACATGGAGAGATATAGTTTGGTATTGAAAGTGTGTTATAGCTGGGTCTGGTACAGCTGTGCTTTCATGGCTGCAGCCTGTGCTCTTTCCTCACTCAAACATGGCAGACAGTCGCTAGATTTTGCAGAGCTGCAAGATATGAAGTTTCAGGGGGATAACGAAGTGTTGCATACTACTTCATGGAGGGCCTATTTTGATAAAGTGAACCCGTATTCTTGTTTCTTGAAGGGAATACAAGTGAAAAATGCTTTGGTGCTGGCAACCGCCCCCCTGCTCCCCAGCCAACTTTGCACCAAAATGGGCATGTGGTGGGGGAGAGTGCTCTGCTAGTCCCTAATCCACTCTCCAACAGAGCCCTCTGCTTTACCCCTCAGGAGCTGCACATCAGCCCTCTTCTATCCATTCCCATCATTCTCATTCAGTATTCCCTTCCCCTTCTCTACTCAGTCGCTCCTTTATGGTATTCGGTGCATAGGCATTCCCATTATCTTCAATAACACAGAAGAAGAAAAATTCTGTTCTTACTTCAGGATAGTCACAGCTATTGTATAGTGAACTACAAATGAGCTTCAGATAGTTAGAGGTGGGAAATGATCAGCTGTGGATGGATCGTATACATAGGGATTTATGTGGATTAAGTTAAATTTTATTATTCATAAACTCCACAAGTATATTTGCATCAAATTTCAGTTAGTCAGAGAAAATGTTATATTTCATTCCTGCTTACATTTAGAAATAGTGCAAGGACTGCCAGTGAGCTTTAGTCACTGATATAATATAACAACACTGGCCTGGTTCCAGAAAGGCCTCTGGTTAATGGGCATCAGACTGAATCCCTTCACTTCCAGTATTTAGACTTCATGGAATATTATTGGACTGACAGTGTTCTTAAATAGAATAAAATTATTTCAGCCAGATATTTATATATACATAAAGACATTAAATCTTTTTTCCATATTATCCATTTTATACTATTGTTTGGTGAAAAAATATTAAATATATTTTCAAATCATGGAAAGTATGCATACCACAGATATCATTCTGTCTGTTAATAGGATTTTGCATGGATATTTCCTCTGAAGTAGACTCGCCAATTGAATTTCAAGCTTCCAAAGAAAAGTGAATTACTGTGGGTTGAAATCTGTGCACTGTGTCTACTTTTTTGAGTCATTCTGTAGTTTTCGTATTTGATAAGAAAAGTAGAGGGGTCTGGGCGGAGGACTGAGTCTCAGAGGATCTGTGTTTATTTTTGTGCTTTGCTACAGATTTCCTACGTGTCCTCCACTGTATTTTTTCTTCCCCATCTAAGAATGGTCCCTTTGAAGGTTGACTGTGATACAAATAACACAGAAGAAGCTAAGCAGATGGCTCAGAAAAACTTACAACTCAGGCTTGTTCCCTTTTTTACCTAAACTACTAAAATGACACAAGAAAGCAAAGGCAGCACTGAAAAGTCTGGGTAATATCAAAGAACCACACCAATATTTAAAAATGAGGTTTTGCACGCTGAGGAAGGTGACAACGGCCTGTTAATGCCCTGCTGCTGGAACAGCAATAGTTTGTGGAATATATTTCTAAATTAAAGATACACAAAACCAGCTGTCTCCGTAAAAATCACACTCTCAAATAATACTTCCTTTTGTGTCTTACAGCATTTTCACTAATACAATTTAAAAGACTGTATAAAAAAATATTTTTTCTCTGCTTTACAGCAAGAAACGTGAGAAATTTTTGTAACAAATTCCAACATTAATTCAGCAATGGTTATTAAAAAAATCAATAGCCTCCACCTTAAAAAATCAGAGATTAACATTACATCAAGGCCTCTGGCTCCAGGCTACCTACCTAGTTTGCCTAAGAAAACAGAGAGAAGTAATACTATTTCTGAAACTAAATATACAAACTCTTAAACAAGCAAGACCTAAAAAATCCAATACTCTGGGAAGACATTATTGCAGCCTTTCAATATTTAAAGCAGGCTGATAAGAAAGATGGGGACAGACTGTTTATCAGGGCCTGTTGTAATAGGACAAGGGGTAATGGTTTTAAACTAAAAGAGGGAAGATTCAGACTAGATATAAGGAAGAAATTTTTTACAATAAGAGTGGTGAAACACTGGAACAGGTTGCCCAGGGAGGTGGTAGATGCCCCACCCCTGGAAACATTCAAGGTCAGGTTGGAGGGGCTCTGAGCAGCCTGATCTAGTGGAATATGTCCCTGCTCATTGCAGAGAGGTTGGGCTAGATGACCTTTAAAGGTCATCTATTCTATGATTCTATGTTTTTATTATTATTTTATGGTTCTATGACTCAGTGAACTAAAAATTCTCTGCCACCAGGTCCCATAAAGTCTAAGAATTGTTAGTTTATATTCAACAATTGATTTGGTTTCCCAAAGTAAAGCCTGGAGAGAAACAGTATTTTGGAGAGCTTGGACACTGTGCTACATAGATTTGTATGAATCGCAGGACCATGTCAGTGAAGTGATTTGAATCATTTCAATGACTCTTCTTCCTGTTTGAAACGAATTCCATCAACTTCTTGTCTCTAAGGGCCCATACATCTGATTCTTCACTACATAGCTGGTATTCTTCTGTTAAGTTGTCTCTTATTTGTTCCACTAGTAATGTGTCTATATTCTTTCATTTTCTTATAAGATTTGCTAATCTCTTTGTCATGTTGGTTCCAATATTCCTTAATTTTAACTATCAAAGGTCAGCCATCACCTTAAGTACGCTCACGGAATTAAGGATGCAGTCTGTCCATCATCAGTTTTCACCTATACCCACCCACAGCAATTCCAAAGTCTTGCTTACTTCAGCAGCACTGCCTCATTATTTAATCATATTCCTCCATGGATAGGACCAAGGGTAGTGAGCCATTGCAGCAATGGAAAGCTTTTCTAAATAAAAGAATGGTGAAATACTGGAATATATTGTGATAGGGAGATGAGGCTATGTTCAATCTCTCTAAGGGTTCTGAAATACAAATAGCTCAGCCAATTAAAAATTGTATTTCCCCCATTCTCCATCCCTTGCATTGCCTGGAAGTGCCGCTCCTGTATCATAAGTAACAAAAGCAGATGTGTGTGCAGGCTGAAATTACTGCTGTTCAAAATCCAGCATCAGTATATCTGCTTTGATTAACTAATATGTGGGATTATGAAGTGTGGTGCCTGAAATCCCAACACATGGTTACTTTTCCTTTTTAATTCTGGAGGGTCTGAGGATACAGGTCAAAGCAGCAGTCTGTTATAGCTGTACAGCTGACTTAAGAAAATAAAATAGTGTCAAGAGATGATCAAGAGTGGGCTAGATAGCATCTGCATAGTAAAAGAGGAGAGGCTATGTATTTTCTGAGAGTCTCAACTTCTGTTTTTATAGTTCTATGAATAATTCCTTTGACTTAAACTGAGAAACACTGCGCTAATTGGGGCTTGCAAGATCTGATTCTTCTTACTCTATGGAGATTTTACTTGCCACAGTGGAAGCCTTGCAAAGAGACTGGAAGACGTAGTTTTCATCATATTTACAGACAGCCCTCTGAGTAATCATTTTGTGTAGATAAGAAGCCTAAAGATGTTCTAAAGGAAACGAATCATTTAGATAATTCCATGATATTGAAGGTTTCACATGTCCTGCACCATTGATTTTTTATCATTCTACATTGACTGTTTCAGTATCCACCTTCTCATCTCAACTTTCTTCTATGCAGTCATCATCTGGGATAAATAGATTTTATTCTGCATTCCCAGAAATCCTCTTGGAGCTGTCTCATTTTGAAAGAGAAACAAGTATATTTTTAACATACATGTGTTCGGCATTACTCTTTTTAATCATAGATTCTTTAGGCTAATAAAAAGTAGTAAAGAGAATACAAACAACCCAGAGAAAAAACAGAACCCTTCTGAAATCACCAATTGGGAGTTATCCAGACTGAATCGAACTTTGCATAATGTTGGGCCTGCATTTTGGAAAAACAGCATGAAAATGATGTTCCGTGTTTTCTCAGACACATTTTATCACTTCATGGTATTTTTTTTCTTTTTTTTTTTTTTTTAGTTTACTATATTCAAATGTGAGACCTGGAACCTTAATTTTTTTTTTGTGTCTTCCAACCATACAAGGTACTGCCATAGCAAAAATGAAAGATCTCTAACTGCTTGAGCTTTTCCTTTTACTTCAATACCCTTTCTTTATCTCAGATCTCCTTGATCTACTGCCCAGACCAGCTTGGAAACTTGTGTCTTTACTGGTTATTCTTTCTTAGTGAATTTGTATTATTGCAAAATAATGTAGAGTGCAGCCAGCCTACAATTACTTATTTTTACAAACAGTGTTGAAGAAGCAAAATTTAATGTTGGTCACGAGCAGAAAATCCTAACAGCTTCCAAAATAAGAGAATATCTAGCTTGGTTGGCAAATTTATTTCAAATGAGCAGCAACTAAAGTTTTGAAAAGGTGCGCTGTTCTGTGTTTGAGGTATTGAAAGCAAATACGGCAAATGCCTGACAACTATGAAGAAAAGGCACTGCGAGCAGGAGGTTGGGAACTGTGGTTTTCAGCTTCAGAGGAATCATTTAAATTCTTAATGGCAGTTCCTCAGATAAAGAGAAAATAGCATTCTCTGAAGGGTGGCCAGCCCTTTTGGACTCAATAATCAGGCTGTTATTTGGCCTGCCTTCTGGAGTTCTATCACAGATAGTGGTGCTGGCAAGGAAAATAAAGAGTTTTTATGTCATAGGATGCATTCCTGTAATAATTTCTAAAAGACCCAAACATAACTTTGGTTTGCAAAATGTCTGTTGGACATACATCTGTCTGAACAAGGCACTAGTGCATTTGTCAACCACGAAAAACAGTTTAGATTTGCATGTGGCTTACACTTCATTTTTTCCAGAACTGTCAATCTGTTACTCAGTTATTTGCTTTAAATATCCAATATGTGTGAGTAAATTTTGAGGAACTCATCTGAAACCCAAAGGGCCAACAGAGATGGACAGAGCTTTTTTAGCTCTTCATGTTTCTCTCTCTGTTTATCACAGAGTAATGTGAATGGAACTGATTCTCTGTTCACTAGATAGAGGAGCTTCAGTTCCTCAGAGAAGGCCACACAGACAGCATCAGTAGAACACGTTCTGGCCTTTAATTAGACTATGGAGTAGAACAGGAACCAAAACGGCAGTCATTAGCCCCAAGTAAAATTCCTTCTGATTTTTGTGGAAAAATTACTTGAACGTGTATAGCATAATTTATTCCTGTTACTCAACATTATACTTTTTGAGACCTGTACACCGTTTCTGATTTAATTTCTACAGTTTTGAAATACATCTCTCTTGGTTTTGTTGTTCACCAAGATGAATTTTCATTGATCAGTTTTCACAATTGTTTCCATGTACAGAAAATATGGTTTATATCACCCAAAGATCTCCCTTTCTTCTAATGAAAGTGAGTTCCCTTCCCTTCCCTTCCCTTCCCTTCCCTTCCCTTCCCTTCCCCCCAGTCTACTTAGGAAATCTCCAAGTGCCTGTGCTACCAGCCAAGGCAAAGAAGCAATGCCTGAGTCCTTTAAAGGCTCTTTCTTTGAGGCAAAGTTTATTATAGATGACAAAGGACATATCAAATTTTTAATAAAGTTTATATCTTGGGCTAGAGCTTGCTCTTTGGCCATCCAGGTTAGTGGCACACCACTATTCATGTCTGTACGTCTAGGCTTTCTTCCCCAACAAACTAACATGGACTTGGTCACAACACGCGTTGGAAAAAGTCCCCGCTTCATGGGATCCCACAGCTGTGTTCAGGAATTGCCTGGGAAAGTGTTAATTGGATTGGGCTAAAACTGTGCCAGGAAAAGCACAACCAATTAAATACACGTAGGACACTACATAATTTCTTAAGCTTGTGTCCTGGTCCTGGTTGGTATTTAGCACCTGAGGTAGCAGAGTTCCCAGACTGTTGGAAGGAAAAGAGTGCAGCCCCTCCCCAAAACTCTGCCTCTTCTGCTCTGGGTGTGTTAAATGGACTTATGATAAGTAGAAATTCCTTAAGCATTTCTAAGTTGCTCTACTGTCTTACTACAAATACAGTCTAGCATTTTGAAACAAAACAAGAAATTGTCTTGCTATTTTGCCATGAATGAACCCAGATGAGTCCTGAAAAGAAATTCTCCCTTAGCATAAGCTTTAACATAAGTTAAATTTTCAACATCCTTCTGATTCTTCAACTATACACCTTGTCCTTATTCAGTGCAGAATAAATGTAAGCAAAAAAGACACTGTTTTGGTTAGCAAATTCAGGCATCTTAATTCACCCTTTGAGTAACACTCCCGATGTCTCTAGTTTTCATTGTAATTTTTAGAGCTATGTGTAACTCTGTCCTTTAACATTTTTCCTCACTTGTCAAGTATTTGTCCCACATTTTCCTTAAATTTTTGAACATCTATGAATGTTTATGACCCCAGATGATCCACTTTTACACTGCTGGTTTTATGTTTTGTGTCAACACTTCTAATTTCCTTTACTTATATTTTCTCTTTGCCTGAGAGAGCTTCAGAATGGGTGCTCCACTTTCCCGAATCTGGGAAATGGCATGGCATGGCTGGAGGCAGTGGAAGGCAGAGCTGTCCTTTGTGTGCCATGGGGTAGTCCTTGCTTCACACAGGAGCTAAACTTATACTGGTTACTTCTGGTTACTTCTAAATGCACTTCTACACTGTGCAGTAGTGCCCTCCGACAAACCCCAGAGGAGAGGGGCACTACTTTGTGTCTCACCTGGGCAGATTCCTGTCAGCAAAAAGAGCAAATTGATCTCACTTCCATTTCTCTGGAGGCCCAGGGGAAAGGGAGGCAATCAGCATTTCTGAGAATCAAGTTACTTTAATTTAAAAATCTGAATACCAACCTAGTTTCACATGTTATGACTTGAATCTTTGGTTTTACAATATATTTGTTTCTCTCCTAAATCTTATGCTAACTAGATGTGCTGCAATAAATAATTCAGGATATTGTTCTGGCTTTCATTTTCTTCCTCCAGCATTGTACTGTTTGTTCAGATGAAGCAATGTTTAAAAAAATAATTATTAAACCACTTAGGTCATCCATAGCTCTTGTGTCTCCAAAGTTTTTGTTCTTTTTTTTTAATAAGCAGATTTAATTTTCCTACTTTTTTATCTTAAAAAAAAATATGGGAGAAAAACTTTATTGGAAAAAGTTTTAATTTCGTATGTCTCTTTTTAACTATAAGTGGAATACTGCTGATGATGATGAATTAAGGCTATCCAGCACCTGACACTTTGTTTTGTGTTTTGTCTCCTCACAATAAGATCCAACATTCTGTTTTTCCTCTTGATTTACACTGAAATTTTAGTTGGTAATATCAGAAATTTTAACAGCAATTTTGGTCTTTTCTTCCCATGTCCATTGTTTCAGTTTTATGCTTCCGAGGTAGAAATCCTTCAAGTTGTAATGAAGAATCCATATCCTTTTTCTATTCAATCAGGTTTGAGTTCTGAAGGTTTCAGATATGCTAAAAGTTATACAACTTTTTTAGCAGTTCTACCAGCCAACACGATTAATAATTATCCCTTGTTCTCAGATATGTTGGTTTTACTCTAACATTCCATCACTGAGAAATCAGATTTCTATTTTATTTTTACCCTCTATATTCACTTTCAATTAAAATCAGTATCATATTATTGTCCTTTCTCATATTTAACAAGGGAACAATGAACAATATTTATCACTCAGCAGAGTCAAAAGAATTTTAATAGATTCTTACCTGTAATTCTGCTTTTCATTTCCTATGTGAAATCTGTCATACTGTGAATATGCTCGGTTTCCTTCCCAGTCCATTAATTCAATTCTTAGAGAATATTGCCTCTGACTTGTTATTGCAAAGATAAATTCATTTCCCAGCCAATGTTCACCTGAAGGGCTACCAAAACCCTAGAAAAAAGTTGGCAAAATAACTAGATGTAATTATTGTAATTGGTAGAATCTTTAGACAATAATAAAACCATCATTACATTTTACCTATACATTCTAATTACTGGTCATAGCTTTCTGTGCTCCAGTTTGACTATCTATAAAATGAATCAACTAATACGAACCATGTAGGAGTGTTGTGTAGTTCAACTGATACTTGAAAAGGCAGTTGAGGTTATCAGTTGAAAATCACTTTCCAATTACAAGATATTAATAGTATGATGCTGCATTTGCACAACCTTCAATGGGAATACTGGGCTTAGTCATATTCTATAATACATTTCGTATAGCATTAGTCCTAGTTATCATTGAGACAATTAAGGCAAAACAGAATTCTGCTATATGCTATAAAAGATTAAAAAGACTTTACATTAGCCTACACTACACTGAATTCAAGTTAGTGATGGATAATATCTCGTGCTTTAATCTCTAAAGAAGAATGGACGATTCCTTTCCTGTCGAGTTTCTGTCACAACTTAAGGAGGGAGGGTTTTATTTTAAAATCCTCTTCTGCATATAAGACCTGTGGGATAGGACAGGACAGTGTCTGTGAGTGATCCTCAGTTGTAACATTTATTTATTTCATTCTTGATCCACTAAAGCTCATATTAGCCAAGATTTTGGCTACTATGAAGTTATTACTTTCTCACCTGCTGAGGTGAAATAAGATATCTATATATATTTTGATGCTTTGAAATCTTTAATTTAAGAAGTTGGGAGTATTCATAGATTATCAAAAGCACCGGAGAGGGTACTGTAACTTTATTTTCTAAGAATGAAAAATAAACAGCAGTAGAATATTTAAGGTACCTAACTCTCCTCATATTTCATATATTCAGATGATCTTATTTCCAGTTAAGCAAACTATACGATTTTCAAACATAGAAAAATAATAATAAAAAAGTATAACTAATTTTCAAAATGTATTCCTAGACCTATATTTTTGTGTATCTTACCGGTTTTTAAATTTGTTTTAATCTTAGTGAATATTTTACTACATTAAAGTTAGGGTTTTATTTAATGTAATTAATTTAATGTAATATATATTAAGATAATTCTTTATAAACTATTTGTTCCTACCTGAGAACCCTTAGATCCATTTCTGGTCTCTTTAAACAACAACAAAAAAAAATTAAACTGTAATCTTTACTTTTGAAGAACTATTTCAGTGTGACTATACTTATTCATATTTCTTAAGCTAGGAAAAGTGGGAACTGGAAATCTCCTGGTTTGCTTGCACTGATGTACTGGCAGTGTTTTAGAAGAGCCTTGTGAAAATTTCTGGATCAAATTAAATGAAAGATTGGATGACTTTCTGGACTGTGATAAAAATTCACCTTCTGTTACTAAGCTGTGACTGACAGATATAGGAAAGAAGTAAACAATAAAATTCTAGTTTGGAATAGATTAGACTGTACCCAATCTCAGATATTTTCACTTGTCATTCCCTATAGGAAGTTACTTTCCCTCTATAGTGCCCATCATGGTATTTAACAGACAACATTTGCTTTCAGGTCATTAATTAAACTATGTGATGTGCCATTGATTGAGTCAGTGTAATTTTCAAGATTAAGTTTGAGCCTTTTCAAAAAGCACATATTTATTAAAGGAGGTAAAATTAAGAGACTTCCTTGGGACTAGAAGTTAGGTAATGGGAACTGTGTCCATGAGACACATTGGCAAGAAATCTATTTTCTCTATATGATGTTTCAGTCACTCCTAACGTGAGACGGAAACACTGAAAGTACAGCCCTCTCTCTCTTCCGTTTTTTATTGCATTGCCCTGCCTCCGGCCCTGACTAGTTGAGTCCGTCAAGGATGAAATCCTGCCTCCCCAGAGGCCATGTGGCAGCTGAGTTAAGCTGCAGCACAGCTAATACTGTGCTCAGGCAATGAATAATTATACCAGCTGCAAACTTCTAAAGAAACTTAATTTAAAACAATTTAGAGGCTTAACATTTTATGACTGGATCAAAAAAAAAAAATCAAATGGAGGAATTTTTTGTTGTTCCTACAGGGAATTACACTAGAAAGCACTCTACTCAGGGGTCACTTTTGTTTTAACTAGCCTACCTGGGCAGATATTTGGTGCTCACTGATACTAGAGGCTGAGAAGACGTGCCATGTTTGGCTACGCTGAGCTGAGCGTGCTGGTTTATATTTTGAATAAGCATGTCTGCCTTTTGGCTCAGAGACCATCAAGTGATACCCATGGACAAAGTGTTTAGTCTGCAAGAATTGAAATTCAGAAGTCTGTGGTGAGTCTCAGAGAAGACTCAAACTGAAATATAGGAGGATACTATTAGTTGGCTTTTCCTTTCCTGCACATTATTTTCTTATATGCTCTTTCTTCAGCAGATGATTTCCTATGTAAGTCCCTGTAAATACTGGGTGTAGCTAATACTGGTGGTATCTTGCTTTGATGACATCAGTCTCGCAGTGTGAGCTCCCACTCCTCAAGCTTTCCCATGATGATGTTTCTGTATCTCTCACCTACTGCTCTGATCACATTCACATGCTTATTTGGCTTCATACATACCTCCTAAAATACAAAAAGCTTCCTCAGCTGCATAAACCCTGTCTACAGTTGACATACCCCTTGGTAGTTTTCACTGTTTTCTGTCTGTTCCTGTGATCCTTCCATCTCCTTGCCTTGTGTCTCTGCCCTATGACTGTCACATAGGGTCTCTCCTGTTCTAGTAGCTTTGGTAGTGTCATACCAGAGCAGTCAGTGGTTTGTCTCTGACATCCTCTTTCACCACTGGTCATGCCCACTCGTCTCAGAGGAAGGGAAAATATGCTCTGCGGTGACTACCTAACAGGCAGATTGTCTCCCTAAAATCCAGAAGGCAGAAGTTGGAGCACAGGTGTTTATATACCAGCCAAAGTATGCTTCTTTGCGGTCTACATGGTTTCTTATTCAGAGAAGATATATTATTATGCTTATCAGCTGTCTACCTTTAAAAGTAGATTTTCAGGAAATCCTTTCTGCCTTTTCCCCAGTGTTGGCAAGCTGAGGGGACTCCCCTTTGAACTGTGTCTCTATTGAATTATATTTGTCTTATCTTATTTAGATTACAGCCTGTTCAGGATGTAATACATGTGGCTTTTTTAACATTATGCGTTCCCATATGTGTTCTATATAAACTCCAGACACCATATATAATTATTCTGAAACAATAATAATTTTTCTTCTTCACATTTACACTTTCTTCTCCCTTTTCACATGTGTTATTACACTAAGATGAAAATCTATCACTAAGTGGTTTGCTCTCCTGACCAGAGGAAATGAAGTTGCAGCAAAAGGGAACAGAAGGAATATAAAAAGGAATATAAAAAGGAATATAAAAAATTATGAGGAAAGCCACCACATTAGTTACAAAAAACTGAATCCTATTATAAGGAGCTACAATACTCAAACTCAGATTAGAAATGCCTAGACCAAGAATGATTCTTTTTCTTTTTTCTTGTCAGGAGCAACTTCTTTTTAAACAAACTCCTTGCTCTGATGAAAAGAAAACCAAGGAAGTAAGTGGAATATAGAAGGTAACTTTGAAGCAAGGAATGTTCCTAAGGAGAAGTAGTGTATTTTATTAAACACCTAATATGGCTGGAAAAAGAAATAAACAAACAAACAGGCAATCAAAACTTTCATAGATCTAAAACAGAGAGGAGCAGTACATTTCTGTTAAGGGCAGAGTTGGGAACAATTTCTTCAAGCATAATTTTATTATGCCAAACTCAACTGTTTCCAACCTGTATTTAGTCTGCAGTTTACTGCCTCTATTTCAGACCTGAAGAAAGACTTGCACGCTTGCTGTTTTTTCCAGATACTTTGGCTGCCTTAATAACTACACAGATTTCCTTGTTTATATCTTACTCAGACTGTTGCTGCTACAAGAACACTACTACTTTGACAAGATATGTAAGCTTTTGTGTGCAGAAGAGACAGATTAGTAGACAGAAAACCCCTGAAAAACGTGATTTAACATTTCATTTCCATTCCAATGGTGAGGCTGGCAAAGAAGATGATTGTGCCAGGTTATTTTGATTCGCCTTCAAGATCTTTACTCTTTGATGTACATTTCAGAATTTTATCTTCAAATACAAAATGTTTTGGCTTTTTTTCATCAGCCAGAAAATGTAAGGAAACAAGCTTGTGCAATTGTTAAGCCCACTTGTCCTTTGTTTTTGTGCAATACTTTTTGAACACTTTTGAGGGTGGGATAGTAATCATACAAACTTGAAGTAAAACAAGGTTTCAGGAGAACTGGTGCCTGGGATGAGTTGCCGCTGGGAGAAATGCTGAAGCAGAAGCTCAGCAGTTGCCTATTCCAATTGCCTTTTGGCAGGCACAGACCAGCCAGCCAAGCTCAGACGCTGAGCATGTATTGCCTCGGAAGACCCTTAGACATCTGGGAGAGATTTGAGGGATATATAAGGGGAACTCAAGCTATTGCCACAGAGAATCTTAGAAAATAATAGGGATTCAGGAGAATATTAGTAATGAGAATGGGACTTTTATGTGGGACACAGGACAAAAATCCACAGAAAAGCACGCCTCACTAATTTTGCAATACAGTAATTGTTCAGTAACGAAAATTCAGTAATGACATCCAAGCATTTTGGTTAACAGAACATTTGTGTTTATATTGCTGCTCAAATCTGTGGGGTCCCAAGTGATAAGATGCCTTTAACCTTGCCTTAGACTGTGCTTGTCATGCCTATGAACAAGCAGTTTGGTTTTGAGAATGCCTTAGGACATATTGTTAGCTTTTAAAACTTAATAATAGGAGCCACCTATTCCAGACCCATAGCAGTCATTAAATGTGTTTGTTTCCCAGTACATATATACTTTGTCTACATACTCTTTTTTTTTTTTTTTTTTTCATTCTTATTGCTATAACAAATACTTGCAGAATCATTTGTGTTAAAGTTTTGTACTTAAACTCAAGGAGGTATATGAGGTGATCCAAGTCATCCTGAGCTATCAATCTACTAGGAAAAGGAACATCTGTATTTCACGAATGTGTTTGTAGTTAACTACATTTTAAGTCCCTCTGAAACCCAGTGGATTGTAAGCACAGTTCCAAAATTGTATTTTAAATGACTAAAATAAACTATTTTGTCATTAGCTTTCTATATTTTGTTCATTGTACATTTCCAAGTAGAGGAATAAATTCTTTAAACTTTACATTTTATTCCAAAAATATTCCTTTTGCTTTCCCCCTGAAATTTGCACAACATTCTGGGATAACTGGCAAATCAGAGGCTTAAAGTTCCCCAAAGAGTACTTAATGTAATAGGGAAAGGTAAGAAATTTCCAAAAGTTTTCAGAGGTCTCCTACACTTTCCTCATTACCACTCTCTGGAATTTGGGAGAATATAACAGCGAATATACTTACATCATCATGGTATGTTTTCTTAGCTGTCCCTTACTAGCTACAAACAAGATACACAAATCTTTGCACTGACCTAGCATTGATTATTTTACGGTTTCATTTACAGAAAACATTTATATTTTTGCTGCTGAAAATTGCATTAAGATCACATTTTGACAAAGTTTGACCTGAAATAAGCAGTTAAAAAGATAGAGAATCACAACTGATTAGTAAAATAGGTTTTTCATCAAGGAATAATAAGGTGATGTTTTGTACTATATTTAGAATACATTGTTCTTGTAGACATGATAACACTTGTTTTCAGAGCAAAGAAATGACACAATATAGAACCTTACTGACAGTTTTAATCCCATTTATGTACTAGGATGAAGCAAATGAGTTTTCTGGTTCTTTATATGTATAACTACACAGTAAATTGTGTAAATTCTGACATAGTGCCCAAGTGTTATGTAAAAAAGTAAATAAATACTAATTTGTTGTTCTTTTGTATGCATTAAAGTACTTAGAACAAGGAATCACAAACAAAAGTACATGATTTTATAATATTTACTCTAGATGACATCCAGGTTCTACACCACCTCATTTCCAACTGCATGGTGATTAACAGAGTCAAAACTAATAAAGCAGTCATGAGTACAAAGAAATGGACTTCAATGCCAGTTTTAAAAATGACCTTAAGAATTTACAAAGTTGATACTTATTCAAAAATAATAAGTAGGGTGCAAAAGAGTTTTATTAGCTTTGGCAAAATCTGTGGGGGTATTCTGGTTGAACCATGTTACTCCAAGTTCATTAAACAATTATCTCTCTTACTTTATTTATTTTGTCTGATAATGCTCATAGGAAGCTTTGACTTTTTATAGACAAAACAAAATTGAAACCAGACACAACCAATATATACTAAGGGTTCATCTCCTGTCAGACAATTCACTGAATAAAGCAGATAACTCAGTGTTTTACAGCAGCAGTGTCTTCCCAGAAGCCATAAAGAATATTCGGCTCCTTTTGCCTTAGCTGAGAATGTGGAATGGATTTTGTTTCAGAAGATAATTTCTAAAAAGGTCAGTATACTTTTTCATTTCCATCGTGTTCAATTATTCATTGCATTATTTGAAATAAAGATGTGGTCTATACAAATGACTTCCATTTCCTCAGAGAACAAATATGTTAAGTAATGTTAACTCAAAAGAGAATGGGAAAATAATACTAAATATTCAGAATTATTTCTATGAAACAATAACTATTATTTAGTGGCAAGTTTTAAAAATATGTTTAGATTGAAGCCAGAGGTACCTTCTCAAAAGACTAAACCAAAAACTAAGTTATTGTCAACTTAAATAAAGATCTACATTTTTGTATAATTACTCCGAGTTTGAAAAATATGTCTCAAAATCTTGTTCATATCCTGCAGCAATTCAGGCTTCTGCGCTTCATTCTGCACCAAATATATTAGTAGACATACAGAAGTTAGGTTCACTTTTCCCTTTTTCCCTCTCAAACACTCACAGAATCAATAGTAGCAGACTTCCTGATGAGGAAGAATCACAGCAACAGAATTCAGGCTTGAGATGCAAACCTTACACAAATGTTACCTCTGGGTACGCAATGGGCTCCAAACAGTTCAGTTTCCTACAGTGACCCCTATACAACAGCCAGTGCATCTTCCTCGGGCCTGGATCTCAACCTAACTTCCTTACTGTTTAACTAAAACCAGGAAAGTATTTCCTACTGAGACAAATTACGTTGAGAGCCTCTCTCCCAAACCACCTTCTTCAGTCTAGGACAAATGGATCCTGGGAATATACAGACACTTAATGCTGATTCTATTAAAAGCATCCCAGGGAAGTGGGTATGTTTGAAGAAAAGAAAACTCAGTTTGTGTGTTCTAAGAAAGATGAATTGGCTGGTTAAGAGACCTTTCTGTTTTTTTGGTGTTTTTGTTTTTTTTTTCAAAGAAATATGTTGTATGGTTAAGGGCTAAAATTTCAAAGTTTAATAAATAAATAAATAAATAAATAAAAAAAAAGCACTTTTGTTTCACTTCAGGCAAAAAGAAAGAACTTTTAGAGGTAGGACTTAATTATCTTTTCAAAAAACACAGATTCATCCCAAATAGCGAAGATGCACCTGACTAGGAGCATAGATGCTGCAGGAAAGACCAACAGTCAAACCGTCTGTATGTGAGTTTGAGCAGGGACTTGAATCTCAGCCCCATAATCCATCTAAATACCCCAAGCATCAGACTTATGGGTTCCTCTTGTCTCTCTTTCTTGGGCTCAGCTGCTACACTAAATAGCTGAAGAAGAATAGAAGATGACTGACACCAAAGTCAAAAAGTTCGAGTGTTAATTTGACATGAGCACCAAAGTGAAGGGCTGCTCTGGTGAGTCCCAAATGGAACAGATCAGGCAGGAAATGTTCCTTCCTGAAGAGAAAGCTGTTCCGTGATGAGAGCACACAACTATCATTCGGGAGGACCTCTGCTACAATTCTACGGAATGTTCAAATCACTAATTTAAAAAACAACCTCTCAAAATCTCACCTGGCTCTTGTAAAATAGCATTTCCATCTTTAGGTTAGAAAATTTCTTTAATAACATTAATCTTTCTCATGGTGCTCTGCTACAAGCTGTTAGCACAATTAAGCTGAGTCTTGATATCATTACATAAAATTTATTAAGTTTTACATGGAAGAATACCTTATATGGTTATATTACCAGCCTTTGGAAGACCACATGAGTCTTATCGGTATACATTAATGGCGTTAAATTGAAGCACTGGTGGCAGAGTAGTATATGGCCATGTGTCAACACAACAGTTGAAACTGATGTTATCCAGTAACGTTTGCACAGGGAAGACTGGGCTGACTATAACACATTTAAAACACAACTGTACTCCAATAAAAAAATTGTGTATAGTTTTACATCCAAAATTATTCCCCAAAATAAAGAAGATGCTTCTTTGTGTGGCAACATCCTCTCTGGTGCCCAATCTATTGATCCAAAGCCCTCTCAAACAAATATTGTTTCATTCTTGCTCCCTTAGATCATACTGTTGAAATGCGTACTGTAGATTAAGCCTTGGTCAGGGCCAGAATAGTTTCATGAGCATGTTTCCATAAAAATATGGTCTCTCACCACTTTGGTATCATGTCTGTCTCCACTGGACATGCTGGATTTAGACCTCAGGAGAAGCAGAGAACACGTTGGCTCTTTTTATAACACTGATGAAAGTGACAATTATCTGAGTAACAGTTGCAGTCAGAAGTGACTTTTTATTAAACTAGCGTGACATGTCATTCTTTATCACAGAAGAGTGGGTCTCCATGAAAGGCGTTACTCACACAATATCTTAATACACATTCCAGTCACTAAAAATCATTTCCTTATACCCAAATTACTTGGTAAATGTTTGAAAGAAACAAATGACTTCCATGTCATCTAGCCCAGTCCCTTGAAGTAAATGATTTTTTTCAGATGTAAGCAACTTATAACTCATGACTTTGAAGGGTACTATCATAAGAAATGTATTTGTGACTATATGTTACAAAATTATTCATGTCTGAAGAGTCCCTTTTTTATCCCCTTGTAGTCATAACTCACTCTCATAAACTTATTCATGCAATGTAATGATTCAACACCACCACCACTCCCAACCCGTCTTGTTTGTTAACAGTAGAGAAGCAACCTGCCTTCTTTTCCAAGGAAATGTGTTCCCTAGTTCTTGCCTTTCTCACAGGTCCACCCTGTCCTCAAATCCTTCATTTTTGCAGGAAGGACCATGCTGATATTGTAAGACACTTTATAAAATTCTTCATGCTACTGGCAGGGAAAGAATGTGAAGCTGTTTCTGCAGAAGGAATTATGGGATATACCTCCAGGTAGTAAGCTAGCTAGCTAGATGGATGGATTTAGTACAGATAATGTTATGAAGGCTCAGGTCTTTCCACAAAACCTTCTCCGAGGTTATCTTCAAAATGCCTCCGCATGTTCTCTGAACCAACAATTCTTTCCCTCAGAACTGTTTCACTAAGCCACAGGGGGAAGGAGAAGCTGTGACGAGTGCTCTGAACAGCCCCTACTGCTCTGCTAAGCAGAGGAAAGCAAACCAGAATAACCCATGTGCTAACAGTAAAACCTTCTCAGCTCTGAAAACAGGGCAGCCCTGTGTAAACTGCCATTTGAGAATGGCCTATTACCCCTAACTGCTTGGGCATTATTTGGGGAATGTTATTTGAGTTAGACAAAAATGCCACTAAAATCTAGTGATGAGGATCTTGTGTCACAAGACCGTGTTCACGCACAAACCATGGCCCTGTTCAATGTGCTGGTACAGGTATGGCCTAGTAGTTGAGGAAGAAGGAATTGAGTCAAAGAGGAGTAGGATCCCCATCCACTGGATCCCTCCTGTGCAAAACAGGGAAACAAAAATACTGGAAGGAAGACACGGATTCTTATTATAAAATCCAGTTAGCTAAGTATCAGGAGCGGCTGTATATCTTTGCCCTTGGGGGGATCCTTCGTAGCCGAACAATCTGGGGGTAATAACAGTGAAGATGAAAATTTATGTCCATATGAAATCAATCACCAGTCATGCTTTTAAGGTTTACGTATCTGACCATGGGTACATTAAGTCTAACTTTTTTTTGTTTTGCTTATAATTCTTTGAGTTACTGTTTGTGACCAAAAAATAGATTACTTGAATATAGCTCAAGCCAAAATCAGTGGAGGAAACCTCTTACTGTGATAAAACCACACGCCTGTTGGTAGCTAGGAGTTTCTCGCTAACATGTGTATGTATATTTTCCATATGATGATAAAGGTTTCCTAATTTGAAATTCCTGCCAAAATTAAAAATTGTTATCTGAAAAGCTGATGAGTGTTTCAATTCCTGTGAACAACAGCAGCATCTTTCTAAATCTCCCTAACAGGAGTTAGGCAAAATTAGTTTCAACAGCCATTTCCGTACTTGATGTCCTGTGAACCCATGGAGCTGCATCGTGTGCTTGCAGTGGAACGTACTTTTCAGCTCCCAACAATATCTTTTCTTTAGTCTAAAGGGAAAAATTTAGCATGAATGAAGATCCAAAAAATGAGCTTTTGACAAACTCATTTAATGTGGAATAATGACAGAAAGAGCAGTTACCATCTTCGGAGCTGTTTGACTTTACTTGAATTGTCTTTTAAAGAACACAGGAACATGGCAAATGTATCATTAGTATCAGACAACTGTGAATGCAAGAAGTGTGAAGACTTTGTGGCCATATTGATGCATAACTTAGTTCAAGTACTTATAATCCAGAAAAGGGTTTAAAATTAATTCAGAATAGCTAAGTTTAACAAAACCAAGGCTTATGAAAGATATTGTTTGTACAATACGAGCATTCAAATTATGAGCAAATTTATTTTTTCTGTCAAGAACATTCTCCTCAGTCAAGCCATATGGTTTATGTAATTTCTGTCTAAAAAAACACACATCTGAAGTTGTTTTCCACTAAAATAGTGGGACAAGAATCATGAAGCTTACACAAACAATTTAAAAATGAGCTTTGTGCATTGCTTTTTATGCAGTCAGCTGCTCACTTAAAAAAGAAAGTGATTAACATAGTAATCCAATGTGACTGAAAATGGTTGGAGCTTCGTCTGTAGTTGTTTGATTCTTCAAGTGTTGGGGGAGAAAATAGAATCTGCACAATCTTTCTAAATGGACAAAACTACATTAGAGAAATATCCACCATCAATTAATGTTCCAAAAGGGAACAGTACAACAGCTTGATGTTTTGCCTCTTTGCTCAGGTCAAACACAATGCTAATTGTGGTGAGGACCTATTTTGAAAAAGAAAAAAAGTGCAAGATAAGCACTATACTGAAGCATTATGGAACAAAAAACTGTTTAGAGACGGGAAAGGTGGGCAGAAAGAATGCTAACAAAACTGAAAACTGGGACGGAAACTTTCACAAGAGAAATTAAAATAAGACTTAAAACAGATGGAGACCATAAAAGGAATTAGGTGACCACATTCTAAAACAGGAGCTGGACACTTTGCAAATAAAAGTTAAATGTAAGTAACATCTGGAAGTTTTCAGAATGAACTGAAAGACAGTACTAAGAAACAAAATCTTTGTTGGAATGGTAGCTCTTGTTATGAATAATTCAGGTAGTTCTAGACACCCAAATACACAACTTGTAGTCTGTAGGACTTGCAGGGACTGGTGATATGAAAACACGGGGTGATCAGCAATTTGATTGTCACCAGCTAGAAGGTATTCCGGGGTATGGCTGGAGGGCAGCCCTGAGGAGAAGGACCTGGGTGTGTTGATTGACCAGAAGCTCAGCATGAGTCAGCAATGTGCAATCGCAGCCCAGAAGGCCAACCGCATCCTGGGCTGCATCAAAAGAAGTGAGGCCAGCAGGTCAGGGGAGGTGATCCTGCCCCTCTACTACACTCTCGTGAGACCCCACCTGGAGTACTGCATCCAGCTCTGGAGTCCTCAACATAAGAAAGACATGGACCTGCTGGAGCGTGTCCAGAGGAGGGCCACAAGGATGATCCGAGGGCTGGAGCACCTCTCCTATGAGGAGAGGCTGAGAGAGCTGGGGCTGTTCAGCCTGGAGAAGAGAAGGCTCCGGGGAGATCTTATTGCCGCCTTCCAGTACCTAAAGGGGGCCTACAGGAGAGCTGGGGAAGGACTTTTTACTAGGGCATGTAGTGATAGGACGAGGGAGAATGGCTTTAAACTGGAAGAGGGCAGGTTTAGATTAAACTTAGGAAGAAGTTTTTCACTTTGAGGGTTGTAAGGCACTGGAACAGGTTGCCCAGAGAGGTTGTTGAGTCCCCATCCCTGGAGGTGTTCAAGGCCAGGCTGGACATGGCCTTGGGCAACCTGGTCTAGTGGAAGGTGTCCCTGCCCATGGCAGGAAGGTTGGAACTTGATGATCTTCAAGGTCCTTTCCAACCTAAACCATTCTATGATTCTATGATTCCAGGAGATGGGTGGGACCTATGATCACACTAGAGCTTAGTCACAGGTATGAACTGTAGGAAGTACATCAAAAAGGGTAAAAACCATCATGCCTGGAAGGAAATGAGAGACTTACAATCCGAAGAGGTGTTCAGATGTCTTTTAGGTAAACAGAAGACATGAATCAACAGATGTTATACTAGTTATAATTAACTGAGGCTCAGAGGAAAGTCAGATTATTCCAGATAACGTAATGTAAATGCCCACTAGAACTGGATCCAGAAATACTTCCTGAGAAAGTTCTAGTAACTATCTCTGTGGTCCAGCTCTCAGTGTGCTGCAGAACTTGAGCCACAGAAGAGCATAAATTATCCTGCTTTGCCATCATATCATGTTGGCACTACAGAGCTAGCCATCAATTTGACCCAACAGCTTTAAGGAGAGAAGAAAAAGAAGAAACCCCAACAGAAATGGAAATGGTTCAGTAGATGTGCTTTTCAGGCACACACAAATGCTGGTGATGACTTGTGAGATAAGTCAGCAGCAAACTTCTTTTAAGCACTGAACTGGTGTTGGACTCTTAGATGTTAATCAGGAACATGAGATTAACGGGGTGTGGAATTTACCACTAAACTTCATTCTTGCCTCAAAGAACCAAAAAAAAATCGAGCTGCTGGTCAGGAAGACAGGAGGTGGTTGCCATGAAGCTTAGAAATTCAGATGTGAGTCTTAAATGTACAAGTGATCCTAATCTAGCTCATGACATTATGAATGATTTAAAAAGTGATAGCTTTCTTTCATCAGAAAGAGGAAAATAACTATACTGTAGCAATAAAGGCATGCAGTACAATTAAATACTGGCATGCAGGGAACAAAAAAAATGGCTAGGAAAAGGATTGTTGTGGGCTGGCCAAGGCACGTAATTTGAAATACCTATTAAGAGTCTTTCTGCAATGACAGAAAGCAAGAAAATAATTTTAAAGGTCTGAGGAAGCCCTCAGTAGACTTGACCCCCAAGAAGCCCCCTTAGGAAACTGATAGTGAATGTTGGGTTGTTGAGTGTGGAATAACTTCTGTGAAATTCATGGGAATTATTAAACTAGACATGCTAAAAGGCTAGAGAATAGGGAATCCAATACTCCATCACCTAATTTGGCAAAAATGGAGACAGTGACTGGGAAAGGTGCATTTGTCCAAGAAATGAAAAACTGGAATTTGAGCAAAAAATGTTGATAGCCAAGTTAGCACATGAGCTAATAATTTGCTTGGATTTCATTATTGCTAATGACTGCCTAATAAATGCCAGAAACTGTGTCTTAGAGAGTAAGCTTGTAGAAACCCCCCTTCTAAAAGTGGCTCAGGTTTGCAGATGGTAAGCAATAGTTTTAAAAATCATATTCTCCTCCTAGAGGCCAAAAATCTAATAGTGTTTTACATTCCCTCCTCAGGCAAGGCAATGTGAAAAACAGTTGAAACCTGCTTCAGGGTGATCTTAGCTGTTGTTAAAGAAATTATTTACTTACTAAATTGCTTCACTTCAGATTTTTTCTGATAAGCAACAAATAGTATAATGGAAAATCCATGGCAAAATGTGAAAGAGTGGATATAGTAGATAGTAACAAGAAAAAGATGGGGGGATAGACTCACGGGATTTCCTCTGAATGTCTTCCAATCAATATTGAGTGTACAAAACCAAAATGGCCCAAGAGATTTCGTAGTCAGAAAGGAGTTCTTAGAAGCAAAGGCACAAACTACACTGCATAGGATGAGACCAATAACAAAACTGAACGATACTGGTAAGCACATGTGCCACTAAGGAAGAAGATGGCATAATCAATCTTGCATAACAATAAATCCACATAAAAGGTTTTGTATTCATTACCTATTGGTTTAAATACCAAAGAAAGAGTAACTTTATTTTTCAGAGTGGAGACTGCACGTTAATGGAAATGGAGTGAAAAGAACAAGGAGAAAAAGTTAGGGCCACTATTACTGTAGTATCACTGACTTTGCGGTAATTTATGTATGGATGGAATTGTATATTTCTTACTTTCAAAAGATTTATGGCTACTTTATCTCCCTCTTAACCTGTTTCCTGTGTTGGTGTCTGGAAAATATATAGAACAGGAATTGAAGTACTTCCATGTAAGCTGAAGACATCAACACGAAACTGAATCAAAGACAAAGATTGTTTCAAGTTTTGTCTGCAGGGTGAGTTGGTGCCAGGAGTCTCCTGTAACGCAGCAGTGCTGTCACTCTGCTTTGCAGAGAATACTCCATGTGCATCCTTTCCGAGCTACCTGCTGTAAGGATTGCAGCTTAGAGACAGAGAAAATGTGCAGTGGCCTCATAAAACTGGAACAGCCAATAACTTGTGAGGGCACCAGTGGTACTGCAGGTTGGTGGCCTGAGTCCCTGTCCGGCTCAGAAGCTGGCAGTCAGTACTTGCTTATAACTGAATAACTTAAACAGTTTTCCAGGTTCTTTTCCAATAAGAACTAAATGCACTGAAACTAAAAGAAGCCCCAGAGATTTATTATTACTGCTATGATATTATTATGATATTGATTAGTTCTGTTAGATTTGGGGCCCTAGTGAAATACAAGCACAACAAGAATGTCTTAGCAAATCTGGAAAGCTGTATCTGAACAGCCGAGAGAACACGTTTTAAGTTCAACCACTCCAAGTAAGACCAAATACCATTGTGTCCCCCACCATACCAACTAGATGTGTCAGGAAGGAGAGGGGATGTGATCCAATAGACACTGGTCACCCACACAGAACAATGAGAGAATTAAGTTAGTGGTGTCCTTGTCTTGAAGCTCAGAAGCTGTCACGCATTCCAGTAATTCACAGAGCATCCATCAGACTCTATCATCCAACATTTGGTGATGTAAGGTAATCGCAGAAGGGAGCTTACGATAGTTACTTCAGTGAAACGGTTCACAGAAGTAAAGACAAACCTAAATACCATGTTTTCTCATGACTTACTTATAGGATAGCTATCAGTAAAAGTCCAAAACAGATCCTTTTTATTTGGCAGAAGTAAATGGCCTCTTAGAAGACTATAGCATTCCTAAAGAGAAGCAAAATTAATTCAGACTGCTTGAACTAGACAAAACCAACATAATCTAATCCTTAACAGGCTCACATCGTTGTAAAGGAAAATCTGAGAAAAATGTTTGACTAAGCAAAGGGATATATATGAAAACAGATCACATGGGAACACTTTGAAAAGAAGAGCTATTTTTATTAAATGGTCTAAGAAAAAGCACAGGAGAGAAAAACTGAGTAAATCTCAGTAATTGGTATGGTACGGATAAATTAAAACAGCCCATATGTAGAGAATGAGTATGTTGCATATATAAATTCTAATTTCCTTGTAAGTAGAACGGGTAGAATCTTCAACTTTTGGTTTCCTCAAAATGAATTGATGTTTTCTATTTTATTTTATATATTTTATATAAAACCAAAATAGAGCAAAAGAGTTTTCAAGTTTCCTGCTAAATTAAAACTTTAGGAAATCTAAAAAAAGTTTCCAATTTTGAAAATCCATTAAAAATACCTATTTTTCATTTCAATATTATTTTTGCTTCTCATATATTATGAAACAGATTAGATCCTGTGGTTATCCATAGTAGCAGAAGTCTGACCCAAATGATTAGTTTTGACCCCTACAAATTATATTTTCAAGTAATATAAAAATATTGAAAAGAAAGCATCCATAAAATCCAAAATGGCCTTTAGGTTCAATAATCTTATATTACATTTATTTCTGAAATGGTAAGTTCTGTAACAGAACTTTTTCCCATAGAAATTTTTACTGAACTGAACTAGCTTTTTTTTAAAAAAACATTTTAAATGCTATCTTTATTTAGTGCTTTTTGAAAACTGCTGGAAGAAAGTTTTTCCTCTTCCAGGCTGATAACATAGTTCTGAAAATTTCACTGGAAATGTCAATGAAATCCAAACCAGTCCTCAGGGACTCAGAGAAAGAAGCTCCATCAGAAAGTTTGATCAGGCAGTGAATGAAAAAACTCAGAAGTTATTTAGATTGGAGTAAATTTTTTTTGAGTTGGCAGAGGGAAAATAGCCTGTGAAAGTCATATCATCTGTAATTTGGTAAGTTATTTATTTTCTCTTAATCCTATTTGAAGTATCAACATTTCCAGTACATTGGCTTGATTGGCAGAGGTGCTGTATGGCTTGGGATAAACCCCAGTAAAACTTTTTGAGATGCTCCAAGTTGTGAAGGAGTTCCTCTCAGCTGAAAACATCCATGCAATAGGAACATCATCACATGCCTATTAACCCTTAACACCACAGCAAGTCAAAACTTCAGAGGGACAGACAGCAACATTCTTTAGTGCATGTGCCTTGGCCCAACCTCATTTTAACCTCAGTAACTGATCTGAAAGAAACTCTAAGTCATGGGAAATAATACTCAACTGATTGAGTAAAAAGAATATTATGATTTTCAAAGTAACAGGCATGACAAAAGGTAGCTCATAAAAGACCGCGGGACCACACCACATCACTATAGGCAGAACTATCTGCTTAAGATAATAGGGAGTACTATTTGAAATCTAACACTTCTATGAACTGTACAGCTATTCCTATTTTTCACCTTACCATTTTGTATTCTTTCCAGCTTTTTTGAAAATCCAGACTCCCATCTTCTCGATGCTGTATAACCGTCCATCCTCCTCCAGCAGTTTCCATATTGCAAAAGACCTATGCAGTAATAAACAAACAAAAATCAACCCAATAAAACAAACTTGCATTGGAATCCTGTCATCTTAGGCGGGGGAAGTATTTGTGAATATTAGAACTAAGGAAGCCTGTTTTCCTATGGATTCATGCCCTGTGCCCTCAATGGTGTCCTCGACCACTTGATTACAATCAGAGCTCTCCTCATGTTCGGCACAATTCTCCCAGTAATGTCTCCTGTTGTTTCAGCACATTACTCAAGAACATCTGTCCATCATCCCCCTCTGCATTCTCAGCTTTCCTTTTCACATTCCCTCCATGCTCCTTTTCTATTTTCTCTGCAGTGCCTCTAAAATCAATCCCTTTCACTTAACAAAACGAGCATTTTTTTCAGTGACAATAATGTTTTCTATAGCTTTTAGCAGAGTGTGATTCTGTCTAAGAAAGAATCTTCAGGAATCCTTGCAGAAAATACCCATTCAGGTAGTCCAAAATGTAGCAAAGAAGAGATTATTCTGTTTTATTTTGTACTGTAATGTTACCTACAGTGTGCCTGGCAGTGTCCCAAAACAGAACCATTTGATCTTAGTCTAAGCTGCCTTACAGCTGACAGAGGACAGATAGCAACAGGCTCAAGAACAGAGGTCAGTGGGACAAGCTCAGAAGTTAAGACCTATCCTGAACATGTAAGATCATACCCTACCATCATCACACTAATAAAATTCTAACCTAGATACTGAGATTCTGTATATTAAGGATAATTTAACAATTTGGCAATTTTGCTGAAGCTTGATAGAATACTGCGCCAACTGAAATGCATTAACAGTCTTAAATAATCCACATAATAATTAAAATGGATGGTTAATTTTCATTCCTTTTCACTCTTTGTACATTATCTTTTCAAAAACATAAAAGATAAATTATGAAAAAATGCAAATACTTCTTATCCATTCACTTTTCTTGGTATGTAGCAAGTGATAGTATTAATTTATGTTCCTATTTTTGTATAAGAGTTGATTTTAAGTTCCAACTGATTTTCTCAGTGCTGCTTAAGTGAATTTTCCTGATTTTCATTCCTGTGTACTCATCCGTGCCATACTGGCACTGCAACTATTCTAAATTTCATTTGTCTTTACTCTTGAACAGTTATATCCCTCTTTTTAAGTAAGATGTCAGTATGTAAGAGGGTTGAAGAGGTGTCACCCATTAGATTAGCTTTTGGTATTCACATCAACAAGAGTTAATCCATTCAGCACTTGTTGGTAATTTAAAGCTTTAAGTCACTTTGCCAAATTGAAGGTTACTATCCAATCAAGTTAAATAAAAATTTGTCCCTCAGTTAACTAGAGAACAATATTCCACCCTCAGGCAAATCAATTCCAAATCTTTCCTACTCATAAGCATTGTCATAGTAATCCTGTGCAAGTGCTTATGTTTTAATTTGCTCCAGGCATGCCGAGTGAAGTCCCTGTGTAGGTACAGGAAGGAAATAGAGTACTGAACAGAGCAAACATGTGAATTTGATTTAGGGTAACCGCAAGAAAAGCCACAATTTGCTAGACAAACATTTTCACCCTATTCCTCCTTGAGGGAAGACACTGTGAGTCAAAACATTTATCTACAGGATTTAATTTCTTTAGTCTGATTTACAGTGAGAATTTCTAAATGATTGATTTACTTTCCTTATAAGTCATTTCATGCTCCCATGAATCCACTGCCAATATTTAAAGCATTAAATCCTCAACTGTATTAAGACTACTCATTTTAAAGACACGCACAAACAAATGATGGGGTTTTCATGCTAAAATATAATAAAATACCTATAAAAAGACTTTGATGTTTTCTGAATAATATAGTAAATTAAAAGAGAAAACTGCACAGTGAAAGAAAGATTTACAGCAGCACATTACTCACTAGCCATCATTGTGTGGTCTGGCACTTTCCACGGTGGTAGACACAAACACCTGCCGTATTAACAGGAGTGCCAAGCTGATTATAGATGTTCATTGTGCATAGCTCTAGCCAACACATGTCCTGGACTGGCTTCTGTCCCAGACAAGGTCAAGGCACTCAGCCATTAAACACCTTTTAACATGTTCTGATATTTAACCCTCTACCAGGGAAGAAAAGGATGAAGAAAAGTGACTTTGAATTTATATACATCTTTAGATTCTGAGTTTGTTGTCAATAAAATAACCCGATTTAGATTAAAAGAGCATCCAAAGCATTGCGCTCTTGCCCTTCTTTAAATACATGGGTAAAAATACTCAAGCTACTAAAAGGCATGTATGAGATTATTTATACATATTTTAGCTTTATGGATGAAATTAGTATAAACTTCATAATAATCTTTTAGAGATCAGCCCAATTTTAAAGTAAGCAAAAGGAGGGAGATAACCACACATTGCATTTTAAGTGCATACGCTCTAAGACATCACAAGTCTACATTGTTGGCATGGAGTAATAAGCTCAAGACCAGCCACTTAAGATTTAGGGAACGCATATCTGCTAAGCAGAAACCAAGCATAAAGGTAACCATGTTGGGATGACAACCTCCACAGCATATGGGGCTAGCACACATTTAATGGGTTAAAATTCTGGCAGACATGCTCAGAGAGACCATCGACACCAATTTGGTAGGAAGTCCACAGGCAGAATGTGGAAGGAGTGAAGGCTGCATTCGTGGCAACGGTGGCAATTGGTTTTGCAGAATCATAAAGACCCAGATATATAGACCCCACTGGCAATTAATAACACTATATTTTCAGTGCAGTGCACCCAGAAATTGGTAGAAGTCATGCTTGTGAGGGCATTACAGGAGACAGTAGGAGAGTCCAATACATTGATCCAAGGGGAGATACAGAGATTCTGTATGTACCCAGACCAGTCCTCCTGGCCTACTTCAGCTCCTAAAGGTGACATACTTCTTTCAGCTCCAAAATGGTGACAACCTCACTCCCATTGCTCCTCTGCCTCTGCTTCGCCTGTAGCTGACCACACCTCTGTAGGAGACTGGGAGGACTCTTCTTGCCTTTGCTCTCACTATGGCCTAGGGACACTAATTTGTCAACACCATCAGGCATTGCACACGCACCCCCCCCCCAAAGTAAGCCAATTAATTAGCTTAATACTTCAAGCCTATCTTTTTCTCTTCCCATCTCAAAAATATGGAATATTACTAAGATCCTTTTAAATAGAAATGAATCACTAATTTTTGATGCAGGTTTGGAAGACTAATGAATTAAACCAATGAACTGTTGAAGGTAGGAACGTGAAAGAAAAATTACAATCTAAATTTGTAAGCATATAAAAATGAGGCGTATAAACGGCATGGAGCTGTAAGCGCAGAGGACACTTTTCTATGAATATATGAAGGCAAAACCAGCAAAAAATGAGCACTGACAGTAACATTTGTATATATGGCAAATGGATACTTTCTGTTGAATGTCAGGATTCTAGTAAGTATTCCTTAGGAAACGTAAAATGAAATTAAGGTATATTTTTGTGACCTGAAGTATAAAATTACTACAAATGAGACAGTTGCCAGTGGCTGTGAGTATTACAGAAGGTAACAATATATTAGGCCTCTTAAGACACGTCAGAGTTGTGCATTGCATTGTGGTAATCCACATAACTAAGCTGACTAAACAAGCGGGTATGTCTCCATGGAGTACCTATCAGGATATTACTTAGGGTCCCAGAGCAATCTAACTGTGTCAACATAGTGCTACCTCTGAACTAATTAGTCCTGGCACAGTACTGCACTGATGTGATTTTGAAGCTGTCTCAGCTGGAGCTAGTTCAGCTATCTCTGCACAGCACTACCTTGTAGACTGTTAATACGACCTTAATGTCTGAAAAAACATCTGTTAAAAAAATCACACTCCTCACGTGTCTGGGATCAGCTCTTGCTGTGTTATCGCCAGGGCAAGACAGAAACAGGTGGTAGCAGAAATGCCTTCAACATGCTCCCTCCCCCACCCTCCACCCCCAATTTTCTTGCTAAAACAGGAAGCTTCCCGGAAAAAATAATGCAATGATATCAGCTGAGTTGTGCTGCCTGTACTGATTGATCACAGTGTCAGCAAACAGGGATGTAGCGGAAACACAGTTGGCTTCCATAGCGTCTCTGCCCTTGTATTACAAGTGAAGCGGATTTAAGGTAAATATACCAGAATCATCGGTGCCACAGTGTTTTCTGGCAACTGTTGTTCTTCATTGCAACCCAGGGATGGTTTATGAACTTTAATAAGGCTAAGAAAAGCCACCGACAATTTGAACTTTGACGATACATCCCTGTTTTGAGTTGAACAGCTTCTACAGAACTGCTTTTATTGTTCTTGTCCTGTTCAGTAGTGCTTAAAGGGGTCCATGTATTTTATGTCATACCAATTATTTTTCCATTCACTTTCACCAGAGTTATATTGATCTTTGCCTATAGCACTCTCTCACCCCCATTCTATGTATGGTTTAGCGAACTCTAATTCCTTAGTAAACAATAACATCTTGACATCTATGGGCTTCCAAAGGCCTTGAATAAAACCAAATTTAGTTTAAAAATAAGTTTTACATTTCTTAATATCATTATGAAATGGCTATAGACCATAACATTGGTAAAACTCGTTATTGCCTTTTTCTGTTTGCAGGGTTACTATTTTACTGCAGTAAGAATAAATTCTCAAGACACACGTGGTTCCCTCCCTCCTGTTTTCCCACAGTCTGGACACCACTGTATTTTCCTCCTCCAGGTAATCAGCTCTTATCCTTCTTGGAGGCTGCTCCCAATAGTGCCTCATCTGAGGGACAGCCAGCATTCCTCCATGTGCAAGGCTTAGGTTATTCTTTCATGTTCCTAGCTTCAGCTGACTCGGGTACCTTAGCACCAAAAACCTTCCAAAAAATTAGTCTTCTACAGGCTAAGGTTTCATTTTTATCAAAAGAACCTCCCAAATATATTTTTTTGAGAAGAACAGGATTATACACGCAAAGAGTGCAAATATTCAGCGTCGT
>NW_009650064.1:725156-772230 GCF_000708025.1 Charadrius vociferus | reverse complement strand
GTGTTATTTACAGCCAAAAAAACTCTTCCCTGCTCCCTACAAGAGAAGAGGATTTTTGTAAATCTTTATCTTTAAAAACTGCTCATTCTGCTATTTCTTTCCCTGTGCTACCAGATAATCTTGCCATCAGCTTTCTCATTATAGCGCTTTACTAATTCTCTTCTAAACTTTATCGCAGATTTATTTGCGGTCATAGTCTGATTCAACTGAACTTGCCAATTGGGAGGAAGTGAGTCAACTATTGAATGTATGTTGGAACTTAGGAAGGATTCTCTGTCAGTGAGAAAGAGGAATGTCTGGAATAATACAGTTTATCATTTTATTCACTCAACTGTATTTTTTTCAAGAATGAATACAAACCAGGTTATTTATACCAGTACAACATTTTGCAGAACGAGAACTTCAATAAAGGCTTTAAATGCTCCTTTAAGGCCACAATAACATCATGTTAACAAATAAGAAAATAAACCAAAAATTTACTTTACCTTTTTAGGATCTGACACATTGTTAATATAAATAGTGTAGACCCCACTTTTGTTAAAACCAGACTGGTATACATCTGCACAGTCTCTGAAAGGCTTTTCTTCCTCCTTTTTCGCATTCTTTAGTAAAACTGCAAAACAAAAACCCCATGATAATGTAAGTTACAATAGCAATTTTAAGCATTTCTGTATCAAGAAAGTCCACTTTTGCACATTGTATTCCTTTTAAACATACACAGTAATAACAGCACTATTGTCCTTACACAATGCGTTTGGTAAATTCTATTAAAGAAAGTATGAAGCTTTCAGACAAATGGCAGAGTAGGCACCAGCAGAAGAAAGTCATGATGCAAATAACTTAACAGAGCATCCTGTCTACTGAGAGGTGAACACAGCACATTCCTTCTGACTGCAAAGGTCTGTGCAACTGCAGGTGTTACCCCTGACTCAAGCTGTATCTGGGAGGCTGCCAAAGAATGCCCCAGAGATGGCACACGGAGGCGGACAATCTTGTTCAGTGTCGTGATCTGATCCAGATGCTCACCTAAGACAGCAAGGCAGAACCCTGGAAGGAAAGAGCTTGTGCCCTTCCTCCATGAGGTACTGCCTTTTGAGCTGCCTAGAGGTTTGGGGCAAGGGAGATGTTTGCTTAAGATTATTTTTTTTGGTAGAGAATTACCTGATTTTCGTATCTACATACATAAAAGTTACTAGATAAAATTATTAGAAAAAAGAAAAAAAATCGGTGCTACTGAAGTCAGTTGTTTAGAGTCATGTTTTAGTGAATTTATTTTTGGCTCAGAACAGGAAAACAATTAATGCTAGAACATCAGTGCAGATCTTGATTGTGTATACTGCAGACAGACCACATATATGAGCCTGGACTGAGAAAACGGGAGGACAAGACATTTGAGGATCCCAGTCTTGGAACAACCAGGAGATTCCCTGTAGAAGGAGTAACATCTGAGAGTGTTCCTTCACTTTCACAAATAAAAGTAGCATGACCCCACACGTTACTGAAGGATATGACTTCATTCCAACAACACATACTTTAAGCACATCAGTATTCCCATGGAAATCCATCAGTCTACTCAGATTCTTAAAGTTAAACATGTCCTTAAGTGCTGTGCAGGGCTCGGGCCAGCACTTCATTAATCCCTACAATAAGGAAACAATATTTAAGTCCTCCAGACACACTCATCGTCTGGTGACAGACACAACTTTTTCATTTTTGGCTTGAAAATGTGAATTATAGGTACAAAAGGGACTACGCCTTATTCAGTCTCGGTGAAGTGGCCTGTGCTGCAAAGCTGGTGCCTAACAACAGTGGTGTGTAAAAAAGCAACGGTCTTGCACAGCACGTGGGACTAGCCAGGCCATAAGATGGTGTGCAATAATGCCAAGGTTTCGTAGACTGATATACTATCTCCCCTTTGAACACTTCAAATCAGTATTTCAGGATTGGAAACTCCTGCCAGATCAATTGGCATTAACACCATTTCAAAGATGGGGAAATTGAGGAAGAGAAAGGTTAAACGTTTTACCTCAGTGATTCTGTGAAAAGATGAAAATAGTTAAATAGTGAGAAATCCAATTCTGAACTGAAAGACTATCCTGCTCTCTAGGTAGACATTTTACACATATATTTTTTTTCCCCTTGTATGTATTTTATTTTTTTGTTTTAAAATTCTATTTTAGCAAACAAAACCCTCTTACTTCCCCCTTTCCATGTATTTGCTGCATATTTATTAGTTTTATCCAACACCATCAATAAAAATAAAACCTGGTTCATATACTTGCGTATGAACTTCAATTGGAAAATCAATGGCTTTTAAACTTGGCCATATGTGGAAAAGGTAGTGCTGGCAACGCAGTAGATGACACGCTCCCCCGTGAGATGGCAGGGAATGAGGTCCTCAGCAAGGTACACACCAACAGTGCCCTCTCAAAGGTGCCATTTTTTAGATAAGTCATAGAACTGAGGCCTGCACGATTTGAGTTAATTAAAGATTTCATGGTACTTTCCTGTAAGCAGATGGCGTTAGTATCAGTGGCCAAAGTCCAACTTGAATAATTACTTGGGGCTGGAGCCAAAGCCTAGAGGAGTTAAAGCAAAGCTTCTCATTGATTTCAGGGGCTTTAGATTAGATCCATTCTTCCTGGCCTGAATTTCTCTAATACTGTTGTTTCAACTGCAGGCATCAGTCTCTCTTGTCTAAAAAATATATATAGTTGTGCAGAGGCAGAGTGTTCATTTCCTCGAGTCTTAAAGTACTTGTATTTTAATATCTACATGTAGTGAGATTATTTCACCTCTCTTTAACTGTTATACACACATTGAAAACCACTTGGAAGTAACTACTTAAGAGTCAATCATGGAAATTTGAATTTGGTTCATTTTTAATGGAAAGTTAGACAAAAAAAAATCATGAGTATATCCTAAAGTTCATATTATTTAAACTTAAAACAAGGTAAGATTTTGATTTCACACTAATTAGAACAGATTTGAAAACAATTTTCTAAGGAAATGGATCTTTAGGAAGCATACTTAGAAATATTTTTTCCTTATTCTTAAGGACTATAAAAAAACTCCAGTAAAACTGCTGTTGATGGAAGAGATGAAGGACAGATAGATGCCATAGAATGCCCAGTTCTTTCCATCTCTGTATCAGACAGCTGATATACCTGAGATCACAGACAGCAAATGTGTTAATTTCCTACAGACTAGGTAATCAAGTACCCTTCTTTTGCAGCAGTGGGTTCTATTCAGCGAACCACTGTAGCCAGAATGGCTTTTCGGGGTACCTCTCATCCCTCTCTCAGAAGCTGGTGCTCCCACTGGAAGTAAAGCTCAGCTCCCTGTGAAGGAGCTGAACTATTACAGATTGCAGCACAGTATATTAAGCATGACCAGCGCAAAGTTCAGTTTTTCTTAATACATCAGACTGTAACTTGCAAGAACAGCCCAGAGTTATCAGAAAATTAATACTCAGGAATGTTACTGGTAATGTTCTTTTAGGGTAAAATATGTTTTTTCTATGGTTTGCTGTTGTTTTTCTAACTTAATATTCCATACAATTTCCAAGCCACTTCTACCTACTATAGATCCAGACTGTTTTTTCTCTAACATTACATAGACCTTGAATCCTTTATACATCAAGTGAAGTTTCTGAACGATGCATAGACTCACATGTGGTAGATGTCTAAATATTTTTTTAAAAAAGTAACAAGGTGCAAATAAAGTACTTCTAAAACAAAATACGTAGCCATTACATTGACTTTAAACAGATTCCTAATGTCAGTTTGGCTATTTTCAAATACAGTGTTTAAGCCAGAGTTTTATGTACCTGAAGAAAAAGATAAGTCTACGTCAACCAAAATAATATTATCATTTTTTAAACCTGAAAGCTTAGCCAAAATTTGAAGCCCTGAAGGGTTCTTTTGATTGCCTTTTGTGGATGAAATCATGCTCCTTTGAAGCAATGATGCTTATGTGGAAAATCCTGCTTTCCTGAACAGAAGGAGAATTAACAAGAGAAATAAGTTCTTCTTTCATTGCACTTCCGAAAGTATTTTGGTTAATTTTTAACCCAATAACTTTCTCCTTGGGCTACACTACCTGTGCTTCCCTACTTGATGAATTATTTCTTTTGGTTATCAGTCTTTCAGCTGTTTCTTTGCTTCAATGCGCTGGACGATGATTTGAGTCCAGACAACACAGCAGGTACCATCCATAACTTTCCAAAGCTCTATCAGATAGCCGCTCCCATGTAGAGGCAACAGCCCTGGCAACGCAACTACTCTGCGGCCCCGTGGAGGAACAAGAACCCAAATCAATGCGGTTTCTTTTAACCCAGAGGCTGTGAACTGCCAGCGCTGAGCAACTGTTCTACTGCTCCTAACAGGGAATTAACCTTCAGTAGAACACCAGGTTCAGCACCCGAGGTTGTAGCCTCTTCAGTTTTGTTAGAAAGGGTTACTGGAGCTTGTAAGTGAGAAAGCTTAGACATGTAGGGCCTTTTTCCCAAAGCAATGGTCAGGAAAATCCCTTAACTGATTGTTAGTTGTGTGTGCCTCTGTGTAGGGTGAGACCATTTTTCTGCTATCAGTCATGAAAATAAGTCACTAGTAAATCAGTTTACTGGTTCCTAACAGCTATCACAGATGAAGGATGCCTGCTTTTCTGCCTGGGTTTAAAGAAATACAAACTGACTACTAAGAATAAATGGCTTCTGAAATATTTAGTAATCTGAAGTTCTCCTCTAGGAATATGAAATTTAAAACATACAATATTTATGTTTTTTCCTAGCTGTATCAAAATGATGTAATTTCATCTCTTCTAGAAAAAAAAATATTAAAAATAATATAGTTTTTTAATTGAGATTTCTGATTGTTTTTGAGAAAATTAAGATATTATCTCATTGCTTTTCAAGTCTCCATCAGAGATAATGCTGTTTGTCTGTAAGCAATAAAGAATGTTGAACTTCAGTTCATTATGTTGACTGAATCAATAGAATCACATTCATATTTATGAAATTATTTAAGATCTGAACTGCCATATCTGTGAAATCATTTGAGACTGAATTAATCACTAGCGTCTTATGTCCTTTAGTGATACCGCCAACAAATGGAAGGCAGCTGTTGGGATTTTTTGTATGATAGTGACTTATTTCGACAGATATGCAGAGATTTCTCTAGTGTCTTAGTGAATTATTATATTTTCATTTTTTTAATGTTTTATTTACATGGATCTAATTTTCTTATAGGACTTGATAATCACTATACATACCAAAACACATTAAAAGAAAAACCTCTTCATGCTTTTGAAGCCAGGAAGGAAAAGTCTCTCCCCATATCTTATTGGCAAACAGAATTGACCTAACTTTTAGCTGCTCTATCAAAAACATCTGAAGTGAAAATTTATGTCCCCAAATGAGCAGCTTCTAAAAAATCGGAAAGGAGAAGGTTGTAAATTGATGGCTTTTACCTATAACTGCAGCATTCCAGGACAGGGTCATTCAAGGACTACCAAATGGCAGCTTCTGTCTAGATCCAGACTGCAAAATAAATTTTGCCTCGATCTTGTCATGGTTCCAGACACATGGTGGGGAATCCTCCATTTCTATGAGACGCTGTATCTCTGACCTCTTTCCCAGCCATTTGGGTGCAGCTGCTGTGCACCACCACAGTTCCAGTTATGATGGCAAATAGCGCCTGGCTCGCAGAGAATCAAATCAGAAACTGTTTGCTAATGTTATCAAAAGGATGTCAGTCAAATGTCCCCAGTGAGGAGGCCTGGAACATGGCCCGTACATGTATATATGTTCCCAGACTTAGCAGCGGGAACCACAAACAGATCTGACAGAGAAAGGATGAAGATTATTTTTGTTTTGAGGAGGAAAAATATGCAGAGAGTCACAGCCCCTCAGTTTTTGCTGACTTAGGGCCAGAGGTGTAGCCTGTTGCTTCAGTGGCCCAGTCTTGCATACACTAATCTCCACTTGAGAACAAACATTAAACTGCAACCTAATAGCTGGCTGTGATGTGACACTATTCCCTGCAGCAAGACAATCCTGTGACAACACAGTTGTGCTGCAATTCTTACACAAACCACAGAGAAAGGCACAAACCTGGTGGCCGACTTCAAGTCAGATATGTTCTCCAGATAACCATAGTGTTGCCTACAAACTAAAAAGATAGCTGTGTAGGAGCACATTTGTGTCCCTGTCAAAAAGTACTTGAAAAGTGTGCTTTCTGGATTCTAGACTGTTCAGGTACATAATACATACTACGTGTTTTTCCTTTCCAAAAAGTATTTCTGGATTATTAAAGGTACTACTGTCAACCAATATAGCTAAAGTGCAAAAGAATTAGGAAATTACAATCCATTGAGAGGTATGAAATTAAAAAAATATTGCAGTTATTTATTATTGATAAAACATCAGGAACTTTTTATGCATCTAGCCTAGTTAAAGTTTTAATGTGAACTTATTCGCATTTAGTACCAAATCCTAAACTATTATGAAGGCAAACTACCACTACCTGATTCAAAACTTTCTCCAATGTCAACTTTATTTCCTCCTGTATTAATACTATGTTTTATTTTCATCTCCACAAAACCTGAATATCATCTTAAAAAAGAAAGGGAGGGGGATAGTAATATGAAAGCTGCTTCTGGATGTCTTGGAGTCCAGCAGTCTTCTCAGATAAGTCATTGTTTGTGCATGTTTGTGTATGCACGTTTGTTTCTTAGGGAGCTGTGATAAAGTTTAGGAATGGAGTTTGGACATATATATTCCTTCCAGTAAAGTATTCACTCACTAAAATGCTTTTCAAAGTAATATTTCTTTGTGAGATTGCTCTTAATTTGACAAAAAGAGCTGGCCAAAGGCAAATTGGGAAAAAACTTCATTTTGACACACTGGAATAAATTATTTCTGTTCTGGGAACTATTGCTATTAAGTTTATAGATTATAAATTTGCAGATTCTGATTTATAAAATTTTATTTTCAAGGCTCCCATTAATCCCAAATGAAGTTAGGAGAGTGGCTATACCAGGTTACATTGCCGCTTCAGCCTCTCCGGTGTTCAGTCTCCAGAATCAGAGGCCCTAGAAGTCATCAGGCTTCCTCACCAGGTTTTTAACCCTCACTGGTCTTGTTTTCTTTTTTGCTTGCACTCTCACAATTACTTATTTTGTCCTTATTTTCTTTTCCCTTTAGGCCTTTCCCTCTCCAGTAAGACCCTAAGGTTTTACAAGGGCTGGGCTAACAACTGGCCCAAAAAAAGAGCCTTCAGTAGGAATAGATGTCCAAAGCAGATGACTGGAGAACAGCAGAAGAGCAGGCAAGCATATCCAGGAATTTACAGCATAGGCGCTTCCTCTGTCAGATGTAATATCTGTATATTTAATAGGCTTTGAAAGAATTTGCTTCCATTAATTTCTCCAGTTGTTTTTTTGGAGTCACATGAATTTTAATCATTCACAGCATCTCATACCAAGGAACCCATTTCTCATCCACATACCATGTGAAGGACAATCTCCCATTGTTAGCTTTCAACCAGTGTATTTCAGCTGTTGACCCTTCGTTCTTAGCTGAAAGCGTCAGTAACTCTATATCCATGCTCTACAAGCCACTTACGATTTTTACTGCATTCTCCTTCTATTATCTTTTACACTGCCTGAAGTATCTCTGATAGTCAGTATCTCTCTAGTCAATGTATGCTATTTCACATCTTTGATCATCTGTCTTTGTAGATTTTTCCATCTTTTTTTCATTTTGTTTCCTTTTTTTTTTTTCTTTTTCTTTTTTTGAGACCTGGGATATGGTATTTTGTACAGTATTTGAGCACATCATGAATTATATTGTGGTAAAACTTTTTCTGATTTCCTTTCTTTTCCTTTGTAGTAATTTATAAAATACCACTTTCATTTTGACCATTGCCAGGCAAGTAGCCCCTCCTGCATCTTTCAATCAAGATTTCCTTGGGAGCTTAGTTTGAACTTACATGGGTAGTTTAGAAGGTGGGACAAAACAGAAGTGTAGAATTCCTTCCTCAGGCATGCCTGTCTGCTGAATGATTAGAGTGGGCAACGCTGGTCTTCATTTAAGTGTTCAGATTTTATGGCAGTATAAGTAAATATATATATACACACACACACACATTTTTAATGTCTAAAGGAGAACTTACTCATAACACGAACTGCAATGCAATGGCAGTGAGCAGTGCTGCTCTTCCCATTTCTGTTGGCTGAGGACTGTCCCCAAAGCCACAGAATGAATCAGCTTATAGAAGATCTGGCAGAAAGTGTTTTGGTTTGGTGCAAGGGAGGAAGGGAAGAGACAGGCTGGGGCATTTTTTTTTTTTTACTTGGTTTCTTTTGTTTTGTTGTTTGTTATACAGGTTTATTATTCCACTGGAGCAGCTCAATGATCTGAGTCAACCTGTGACCCTACAATCACTAGACTGGATGGAGAAGGGGAAGGATTTTGTTTCCAAGGAGCAACGACAAAAGCAAAAATAGCCCCTTCACCATCAATCCCTAGGCCTTGGGGGCTGTGTGCGGATCACCTACTGCATGTGGGCAGCCTGAATGGATGTGCAAATCTCTCTTAGGTACAAACCATCATAACTACCCACCCATGCTGAAATGCAGTTAGTAGGGCTATGATCATAGAATCATAGAATGGTTTAGGTTGGAAAGGACCTTGAAGATCATCGAGTTCCAACCCCCCTGCCATGGGCAGGGACACCTCCCACTAGACCAGGTTGCCCAAAGCCCCATCCAGCCTGGCCTTGAACACCTCCAGGGATGGGGCCTCAACAACCTCTCTGGGCAACCTGTTCCAGTGCCTTACCACCCTTAAAGTGAAAAACTTCTTCATAATGTTTATGATGATTATACCAGCCTAAGAACTAGTCCAGTCTCAGATTCATTAGGATCACCAAGGTCTATTAGATACAGGAATTTCAGTTCCATATTTTTAAGGTGGGGAGCAAAGAGAAAAGGTGTAGCCAATTCGACGCCTCCCATTAACATTTACAGAAATGTTTTAGCAACTAACAGAATATTACTTTTCCCTCCCACACACTGTTTAAGAGTCTGAAGTAAGGAAGGCAAACAATTGCATAGCAAGAGCACTCAAGCTGTCCAACTACTTATTAAATAAGCTATTTAAAGCAGAATTTCCCTCCTATGGTGCTGCAGGAATTGACTCTGTCTTGGAAAACGATGTTAACGTAGTGAGTTTTCACCCTCTCCAGGGCATAATTATTTACTACCTAATAAATTATCAACAGTTATCAAATTTGTTTCCCAATAAATCCAGCTTTAGTGACCGGTAAAAACAATAATACTTCGATTCACTGTGCATTTGAAAGACATCACTTAGGAATACCATAAAGTGGTCCTCATTAGTGAGCTGAAATAGCATGCCTTATGGCCCATTTACAAAGAGATAAAGACACTTAATTATCCAGCTGCAATATAGTTCCTTAATAGTTTCTGTTTGAGACAGCAATTTTGCGAGTAACCAGCCATTCACTGAGAGATGAGAACTAAAGAAGTCTTTCATGAACTGCTACAAGAGAGATTAAACCATTGGCTTTGTTTAATATTTCTAGTGTCCATACTTCTTTAATTGATTTATATTTTTCCACACAGGCACCCTAATGTGCATTTAGTGATTCCAGCTGAAGAATGGTATGCATACAAAGAAATTTTTCACTAACAAGCCATCTGGGTGACACCGGCAGTGTTGTTAGTTGGTTTATATATGCTGATATCCCCTGTAATATCATTGGTGTGAGTGAATAATACCATTTTTGTAAAGCAGAGTGAAGAGAGATTTGGCACTGATGTATACTCTATGACTGAGGGTGGGTAATTGATTTCAATATTAACAATCAAGAATTTAAATGTAAAAATATGTACTTAAAGGATTAATTTTTCAGTACTAATAAATATTGAACTCCTGCTGTGACCATCAATAAGGTAATAGGGCTAAAATATGGTAAAACCCAATTCTGTTTTGAAGAGTTTCAGTATTTTCTCACTGACATAAATGTCAAACGCTGCACATTCAAATTGACTTATTTTAGTACTGAATCTCTATTAAACCAAAGTCTGGCCTGATCCTAGCTAATAGTCTTTGTTGCATTTTATTATACATCATAACTTGGAAATTAAGGTATCCTTGCCTAAGCAAGGTATGAAAGCACTGTTATTTTTCAGTCATGATGATTTGGGATTAATATTCTTATTTATTTAGTTTTATAAAATAAGAATATAAAATTAATCTGTCGCAATGTAGATAAAAATCATATAAATAGCAGCACTAATATGTATCCCTCTTCCATGACAGTACGTGTAAAATTAAGATTAATTTTTTTCCTAGCTTTCAAAATATAAAGGCAGACCAAAAAGAGGAATGCATCTTTATAATAGTGAGCTTTGTGAGTTGCTGGTGGACGTTTTCTGATAGAGATCATAGATGAAAAGCATCCTGTTTTGTTATTACATTGCAGTATGTTATAACACATTGCTAATAAAAATGCAATTTTAGGTATAGGAAAAAAAATGTCTGTCACTTTATTCATACATTCTTTTCTTATAACCATATTTCAAGCACACTCCTGCTCCACCTCAACTTGCAGCCAAAGTTGGCAGAAACTTCTGTGCATCTAGAAAAACTCTTATTTTGTTTGTTTCTCTGTTCCAGAAGAAAAATAACAAAGTGACTGATATGCCATACTCTAGGTTTCTGCCTCACTGGTTATGTTTCATCATGTTGAAAAAAACCTTAGCAACGTCAACGAAGAGGTACAAACAGGAGGCAAGTGTTTAAGAAATTAAAAGATATAGTTAGGGAAATGGTACCAGACAAAACATGCTGTTACGTCAAAATACATCTCAGATGAGTACCAATATTATTATTTCCATGCACAGAACAAAAATGACCAAGAACTGTATAACACAACCTTATTCTTCTACACTACTGTCTAAAACGTATTAGATTAAAATATCCTTGTTATTGTATTCCAATATATGGCTGAGTCTATATAATATAGAAATGTTGTCTTGCTGAACACAGTCCAAACATTAAGATTTAAAATTACCTTTCAGGACACCTGAATCTGTTATTCTACCCTGGGGTTCCCACTGGGATTTTATTTTATTTTTTTAAAACTACTAGCTTGTATTATATAAGGTGTCTTTGAAGTCTTTCTAATGAAGTAGGCCAGCATCACTGCTGGGGTAATTCTGCTTATGTCAATGGAGTTTCCCCTGTGCCTGTAACCTTCAGGTCATTGCTTTGAAGTTCTCATTCTGTTTTCACTCTCTTCGCTTCAGCACAAATTTTAACATCGTAACAAATGTGGTCTAAGAAGTGGAATACACTATTTAGTGTTTAACGTTTTGAATAAATTAATTGCTATGCCTTTTAAAAATGCAAATTCCATTAAAATAAATTTTTGGAGATATTTATTTTTCCTGTACAATTTTCTAAAATATGAAAGCTACCCATAACCGAGAAGATTTATACCTCTTCAGAAATGCCAGAGCCACTAACCATGTTATTTACTTCATGAATTCAATAGGCACTTCCGGGGAGGTAAATTCCTAGCATATATGTGTATTATTTTGAGAATTAAGCCTAGCTTCTTGTCAGCATTCAAGAGGAAGCTAATGCTTCATTTCTCTCCTACTTGGAGGTCACAAACCCAGACATTCATGACAAAACTTTCTCTACTGTTCCATTAGTCCTCTGAAGTACACAAGTTTAGACCAAACACTTTAACAAGGTATGTTGTTACGCAGTCTGACAGACAACATAAAAAACAGGAAAAGGAAAACAAATTTATGGTTAAATATACTTTCCCATTGAATTTTTACATTCCCTCACCCTGTGGGTGGGAGGACTTGGGCAGCTATCCTAAGTTATGTAAATTAATGTTAACACAATAGACACTCTAAATCTATTTTCTTCAACTGGAAAACAAAATAATAAAAGGACAATGTATTTGAAAATATATGTGACTTTTGACTGGGCACATTTTCTGATGTTTGCCTTGAATAGTAATTTCTCACTGGACCAATACAATTTCTAAATTACTTGGTTTGAACTTGTATATGCTTCTTTGATGATGATATTATCTATTGCTTAACATAATTTGTAGTGTATTCCTTGCATTTTACTTTTTGAGTAATATCTGCATGACTCTCTACCTAGCACTACATATCCCTTTCATAGGCAATTTTTCTGATATAGAAGCTTAGAAAGTGTCACTAAACTAGTTACTGTTACACATTTATTTCTTGACAGTGACAACAATGTGCCAAAATGTTTTATCCGTTCTCAGAAAAACAATATTCAAAGTATTATGAAGAATGAACAGTTTAAAGAAAACAATAATCACAAAATGTTTTACGATCTTTGCAAAAAATGATGTGTTCTCTATCCAACTCTTATCTTCTACAGGTAAAAGATTTCTACAGTCTTGGAGACAGTAATGCAAAATCTCTATGGTGATTAACTAAGCCTTCACCGCAATGTTTCTATTTCTCTGTCTTTTGCTGGGGAAAAGTAAAAGTTTCAAGCATGTATCTGTATTTGAATTTGGACATTACTTAGTTTTTAAAAAGTTACTTTAAACTTTCACCATAATGAACAATAATTTCAATTGGAAGGCTAGTGTCTAAAAATACTGCTTTTTTAGAAATTCTTTTTTAGAAATTTATTGGCAGCCACTGAGAAGTTTGTTGCCCCTGCCTAAAAAATACATAAACAATGTGACAAATCTGTTTTGCCACAGACACAGGCCAAAATGGAGACATGTGAGTCCCCATGGTATCCTGCATATATTTGACTCTCTGTAGGCTTTGTGACCTATTGGAGTGTCTATTTTAAGGATTATATGCAACTGAAATCTGAGAATCACTCACACTGGGACAGAGGTGGGTGGTATTTTGGAAAGCAAACTCACAAACAATTCCAAGATTTACAGGTGGCCCGTATCCCAAAACTGGTCTGTACCAAAACTGACACTGAAAGTGGGATCTGGATTTTGTATTTAGGTCCATCTATATTTTAAAAATTTATTCTTTGGTTGTCTCTTACTTTTCTCTCTTCCTTATTTGTCTTTATATCCTTTGGAAGTTCTCTGAAAGTTTGTCTAGCAGTAGTGGAAGTACCAGAGTAGATTTCTTAGGGTTGTCATTCAGTACTAAGGACTATGGTAGCTAAGCTTCTCAGAGTGTAAAACTAAACAAAAGCAGTTTCTGTTGAGCCCTGTATCTCTACACTGTTCAGCTATGTTATTCACAGGCTCCTACCAGGCAAACTTCTGAAAGTTTCCCAACTTATTTAAATTATCTAAAACTAAATCTTCTGATATGATGATGTCATTACTGGAGGAAATTTATCTGATATTTCGTAATCAAAAAACAGTGGTTATCACCAGCTTGGTTTCAGATGAATTTTTTTTTAGCTGTATTATTATTATTTTATAAAAAAAATAGTTTTTAAATTACTAGTTTCAGTTTCATAAATTGGAAAATCCTGAAACAATGAAGAACATAATTTTCCCATCTGTGACTTCTCTTTGGGGAGATTTTTAGGTTTCTTGATACTGATGATAGTTTTTAAAAATATAAAGGCTTACATGTAATATAAAATATATCTACTTACATTTTTAATTTGTGGTTGAAAACCCAACAATAGTACTTAAAACCATTCTCAAAATGCTGCAGGGTTTAGACTTTGCAATTTCTCTCAACTCTTGTGTTCATCCTTAGGAATTACTCATCTTTGATAATCTGGCTATCTAGACCAGATGCCTCACTTAGGTTGTGCTTCCTTTCAAACCTGAGTGTCCCTAGTTAAAAGCCTGAAGTTTTTAAGGTGACCCATCCTTTGCTGGCTCTTCAACTTTCTAATAATTCAAAAATCTTTATCAATCTCAATGATATCTAGCAACCTTTACTTAACTTAATCAAGTACTATCTTTTACCAGTGGAAAATATATCTCAATGTTACTGGTTGTTCCTTTTCCCCCTACAATTAGTTATTTTGCGTGCTCCCATAATAGCATCCCACATACCTTCTTTCACATCTAATAGTTCTCTATGTTACAGCTTTCTCTCCTCATATGGAAATCATTCCAGGTTTCTAATTATTTCCATTGTCCTATTCTTTTCTGGACCATTTCCATTTCTGCTATATCCCTTATGAAATTAGATGACTAAGGTTTACCAAAGTATTAAGACAGAAGTGGTGTCACTGATTTATGTATCACATTTTGTTATTCTCTATCTCCAAATAAACACCAGTTCTCACAGTATATTTTATGTTTTGAACATTAGTGTATGCATAGAGACTTGTGTAAGACTATCTAAACTTCATATTTTTGTGTGAATTTAGAGTAGCTCCAGTTGAACTTCCAGCGTGTATACTTTTCCATCTTCAACATGTATTCGCACAGACTGCAGCTGCTATTATTTTTTGGTACAACCAAATGCTTTAATATTCAGCCTTCATTAGAGTGGTCTTGTGCTCCAGGATAATATTATTATTTTAACTTAAGCTCTCTGGCTCCTTTTTCAGCTGTGAATGTACTTAGCAAAAAATGTTGGTCAGCTAGGCTTGAACAGGTAGTTAAGTGGAAATATTTCTGCAACTATTTCTCTTTAAATTCTTCTCTTTAAATAAAAAAGGTATCCAAGGAACATTCCAAACATATTAATATGCAAAAAGTCCAAAATCAAGAGTTTGAGTTAGGCTATTAAAATTATATTTAGGCATTTAACTGTGCTGAGCATCTTTTGCTTCCACAGTTCCTCAGAAGTAAAAAAACCTGCTGAAAATTCAGGTTTTCAGGCACCTGAATTTGTACTCAGGAGCCCAATTTTAAACATTCACTTCTGTAATCCTCACTCAAAATTCTTATAAGCAGCTGAGGAAAATAAGTTTAAGAAAAATGTTGGTTTGTTTGTTTTATTTTCTTTGAATCAAAATCAAAATTATTAGAAAATCTGTCTGTAACCTTAAAAAGAGCTTGCAGTATATCTCTGTATGAGAATAATATATCTTTCATTTTGATATTAATTTTAAAGTACTCCTGAGCTCTATTAGAACACCCTGGACACATCTTTGCCAGGTTTCTTTGCCAAAAGACCATAAAACATAATAAAGGATTTGCATTGCATCACAATGTTTCTCTACCGATGAGAACAGCCTACTATGAAGGATGTTATTTAATTCAAAATGCTGGGGAACAGTATAACAGAATAAGCAGAAGGGAACATTTAGAATGAACGTGAGGGGGAAAAAGAGTTGTTTTTTTTTTAAAAAAAAAAAAAGTAGTCTATCAACACGGCCCAAGCACGCAACACTTCCAAAGGAAGAGATGTAATCCTCGTCACTGGAGCAGTTCAGATTTAAGCCACACAAGTTGCATGGGAATATATAATAGAGAGAAAACCCACACTGCCTCGAGCGGAATAGTTTGAATGATCTAATATGTCCTTCTGCCTCTTAAACAGAGCATTGAAAAATGATGCAGGTGACAAGGTTTTGACCAGCGGGCTAGGGTTGTTGTTTGGGGGTTTAGTTTTTTGCTTTTTGTTTTTTAGATAATTTATGGCACTTAGAGCTCTAGAATTACAATGAGCAAATATGCTGGGCTCTTTAGACTGCTGGTACTTAACCTTGCACAGACCTCTTTCATCCATACTTCCACACTCACTGAATGACTAGCACAGTTTGCACATCTACAGTTTCTCTCTAGGCTTACCCTGTACCCTTTCTCAGAAGGGTTTTGATGGCTTCTTCCCAGATGGATATTATTTTCTTTCCTCAACTTTATTTCCCGCAGTATTTTTAACCCTCTTCATACCACACCAGGCACAGCTGTTAATCCCCTTTTAGCTGTTATTCTTCACATATGTCTTTTCTCTTATATCCTCCCTTTTCTTCTTCCCTCTTCTGTATGACTTTGCCCTGTTTTCTGCACTTACTAGTTTATTCTTTCCAGTGTCCTATTTCTGTCCTTTACAGTGGTCTCCATTCACCCATCTCCCTTAAACAGTTCTGATGAAAGGAATTTCTTTCCAGAGACATTCTGCAGTTTCTTTAGCACTCAAAAACTCAAATCCTATCTGAATTTCTTTCTCAGTGTCTGTAAGAAACCTGTTTACTAAGAAAGGCAGACTTGAGGAGAATTGTCCTAGAGTCTTTGTCAACCCCTTCTTTCAAAAGATATTATTTCTCTTTTGTGTTTGTAGTGTGCCTAATGCACCCAGAAACAAACGAAAAAAATGCAGCAAGGCAGAAGGAAGAAAAATGATCCCTTATTATAAATAAAATCTCATTCAAGAGAAGGGATTAATCTTTTGGATGTCTACAGCACCATCAGTGCCTACATCCAAGTTCATCAACATTATAACCCGTATATATGTATAAAGTTCTGGGTTACTTTCCTTCATTTTGTACCCTGTTCTCTCCAATGACTGTAAAGGAAGCCTAGAGTAATATGTAGAAAACCAGTCATATACAAAATTAACATCCACAGTTGTTTGGATTACTCCCAGTAGAAGGACAGAGATGCTCAGAGGAAAAATCAGTATTGCTAATGTGAAGTCAGTGGAATTATGGCGTATGTCAGCTATGGTCAAGGCATTACAATTCAATGATGTTAAATTCAAAAAAATAAAAAATGGCCATCAGTACATGGGTCAGCCTCAGCCCTGTCTGAACCTTATTTCATTTGTGGGTTCTCATCAGCTCTTTTGTGCTCAATTATAATATTGTGTTCTTTCTTGGAATAAGCTCATTAAGTTCTGCCTTTCCAAAATTGAGGATTTACTGCAGAAGAAATTTCTTAGCACTTCTAATGTTTTATAATGTTACTTTCTTACCTCCTTCCTTGGAACAGAGGGTGATTAGAGTGTGAACTGTATCCATCAATTCAAGCTGCTGTTTCTGCAGGACACTGTTATTGCTTGTTGCCTTGTTTAACTGCCTCTCTAGTTCCTGGATTATGTAGCTTTGTCGTGTGACCAAGCTTTGTAGGTTCTCTTTTTCCTCCTTCAAAGTGTCCAGCTCCTCTTTATGTCTTTCTTCCATTTCTAAAATTCTGTGTTCAAGTAAACTAAAGTGAAATAAAACAATTAATAGATATTATTTCATGCCAACATATTTATTAATACAGAAAACAGAATTATTTTATTTTTCACCGTAGAATTCAGTACATAAAAATGTCACATCTACTAATTCAGTCCATTGATTCCTCTATCAAACAGCCAAATATAATTGCTCTTTAACATTCCATTTCGTGATTTTTGCACGCTGTAGTGCTTAGAGTAAATTGCCTAGAACTGCGTATCCAGTTGTTACACCCATCCAAGAGCATAAGCATAGGCCGGTAACACATTTGTATATAGAAATTTAGGCAGAAAAGCCAAAGGTAGGCAAAGGAGGGCATCAAAGAGGACATCATTGGTAGTATGGATGAGTGAATATGGTAAGAGACAAAAATCGGGGATAAACTAAGGAAGAGTTTGTGAAGAGCCTTACCACTGAGTGGAAGACAAGCATTAGGAGCTATGGAGCACCACCAAAGGATATGGATCCCACAGTAACAGTAACATTTGATGTGGTCTGTGAAGCTGGTAAAGGAACTGTGCACCAGATGAACGGTATCTGCTTTCACATTAAGAATACTACTTTCTCCCCAAAAGATAAATCCGAAGTTTGCATTTTAAGAGAGGATTCCCTTGCTTGCCTTGAGTCCACATAGATATTCCGCTCCCCATGCCTTGTGTGGTTCCTCAAAAGTCTCCTCAGACAGAAAACTGTTTGGAGTCATACTATGTGACCTGCTTACATCAATTTTTATGAATAATTTCGCACATATGTGGAAACACTTTCTCCTGACTAATATTCTTTTTCTAGTGCCCTCTCTGTCCTGAGTCAGAAGTGTACAATTTACAAAGATCAAAGGCATGCCAGATTATATCTAGAAGCATAGGGGAGTCGTAGACATAAAGGACAGCTAATATCTGTCAACAGTGAACAATAACTTTTTTCAGGCCAGTGCTTTGATGCTGTGGTGGGAGTTTAAGCAGAAAGATTTTATTAATATTAGATAAAGAAATTAATTCAATCCCTCTGCTACTTTCTCTTCAGTAATTCTACTGTAAATGCCAAAAGAGGTGTTTCTCATGCCCATAAACCAACTGGTGGTTACCAACTTGCCAACAAACTGCTTCCTGTTCAAGTCAGTCTTAGGTTTTATTTATTTGCACTCTCCCCCCACCTTTGTTTTTACTTCTGGATAATAGATCAGTGGCAAAATGCCTGCATAATTTCAGGTCATTTAACCTAACTGAAGAATGTAATTAAATCCATATGGAGTTGTTTCTACTAGATATCACAGTGCCTTAATATGAGCTGTTACAAATGATAACAATTCAAAGATTAAATTCAGGCCCTGGATTTGCTGTACAAGCTAGAGTAATATAACACTTTTTCTTCTTTTTTTTTTTTTTTTTTTAAATAAAAGGAGTCAAGCAGCAAATCTCTTTTTCTGAAATGTTATAAATGTGGGACTTAGAAAAATATTGAAGAAAATGTACTATGTAATATCAACATATCTAGTTCTGTGAAAACCAGAAAGATCTGGGTAAAGGAGGGGGGGAGAAAAGATGGGAAGGGAAAACACTTTTTCATGGGGTCTCAAATGCAAAGGGGAACATGATATCTCATTCTTAAAGGCTCATTAATTAGTAATGAAAGCATAACAAGATTCAGTGGACTGGAATCAGATGATAGAAAGTTTCAATCTGAAACAAAGCATGGATTTTGAAGCCAAAGACAATAAATTATTTTAATACCTTACCAGACCTGTAGATTATTTTTTTCATCACTTGAACTCTAACATCAAACACAATGCCTTTATGCTCTACACTCATATGGATTTTTTGGAGAATATTTATGCAGAAGTCTTTAAGCTTTGTTATGCAGAAGGTCAGACTAATTAGCTTAGTTCGGCAGAAATGGTTGAAAATGTTCCGATGGAACTGTTTTTTCTCATAAAATACTGTTCAAAAAAAAAAAAAAGTTCTATGTGAATTTTATCAGTTCTCTCAACCTTTTCATGGAAATTATTGAAATACTCATTTTGAGTCTAGATTTTAACTTTTCTGATAGACTTTAAGTTATATCGATGTGCTTTGGAAAGGAACAAGGTGGGCCCTGGGCACAGCCTGTGATAGAATGCATGCTAGGTGTGGCCACATCCCACTCTGACATCTTACAGCCCATTGAAAATGTTGTATATTGTTAATGTAAGACAAGATGTCATTCTTTAAGCCAGAATATTGCTTTATAGTTATATGGTACATAAAGGTAAAAAAAGTTCCCTTGATCTATGTCCATATCCTAGTACTGTACAGGGCATTTCCCTAATTCCACAACACCCTCTTTGCACGTTCACATCTGAATGACTTCCATATTGGAATGGTTTCATGTAAAAGGCCTGGTCTTTCAGAGCAACAGTTTGTGCATTGCATTATTTGTTTCCCACCAAAACCTAAGACCATAGTAAATGAACCCATGTGATGACAGTCTTATTTGTAGCAACACTGGCCATGTCAAGCAAGAAGGAAGAATATTTAGGGCTTCCCAGTTTGGCATCTACAGACACGGACAGCAAGCAGATGTTTTATGGCTTTAGTAATAATACATCCTAATATTTATGAGTAGTGTGTCAACAACATGTGGTAGAAAGATGGGAGTGTCACAGCACTTAGTTCCTTTACAGTTTTCTATGTAGATTAAAAGTCCTGTTATTATAAACTGCAAAACTAAGCTATTTTAAGGAATGCATATGCATTTATACAATGATCTTTCTATATCCATAAATCTACAATAACAGATAAGAATAAGTCCTGAGGATAGGACCACTCCCTGTATTCCCAGGAGAAATCCAAAACATTCATTGTGTTTTACTAAGAATCAATGAGAAACCTTTGGTCAAAGGTCCAAATGAATAAAAGTAAAAATTTCACATAGATTGGGGATTTCTACACTGGCTTGTTCCAAAATCCTTAAACAGCATGAGAAAAGCTGCTTTTGTGTCCTTTGACTATAATGTGGCCAGAATTTTTCATTTGTACTGTTACATTCATATTTATTATAGCTCATTATAATAAAAAAATGCTAGAAACTTTATAAAAAAGTCTTGAAATAGGTTGAAACCAATTACAAACATATTTAGATATTTTGTTTTAGTAATTGTGAGACCACTCTGTTCTCTGTTTTTTCCTTGTGACATCAGACAATTTCTAACAGACAAATATCACGAAGAAACAACTTTTCTGAGTGCTTGTTAAAGATATTTTCTCAATTTTTTAAAGGGGCATTGTGAAGGCAGTTAAAATGAAAATATTTTTACTAGTTTTCATTAATGACTACTGCTGAAATAAAATATTAAAGAAAACAAATAGGCATCTGTCTCTATACCAATTAATCAAGCAATCTGTAAAGATTAACTGAAATTGTTATATAACATTATTTTACAACACTTTCCAGTAAAATGTTATGGTCATTACATAATGACTGGCTCTATTTTACAGTAAGTTTACTGTATATATTTGCTGTACATTTGAAATTCCTATAGATTTCCTATATGTTTGAAAACATTACTGACCTAGACAAATGAAGCAGTCAAGGGAACTACAATACTCACAATAAAAATAAATCACCATTCACTAGGAGCATCATGTATATACATATGTATGTATACACATGCACATACACATAACGTATATGTGGTTTTTGAAATTGTAGCCTTCAGTCTGGGGAAACAAATCAAGCATTTGGGGAACAGAAAGAAGTTGTGAAAAAACAAATGTTGTTGTTAACATGGATAAATATCAATATTATCCATTGGACAATGACTCTTTGGAGTCATTATCTAGATGACAATTAAATGAAAACAAACACCAACACCACCACCCCACTCCCAAATCCAGACAAACTTCCTAAACTTTTCCTAAAGGTTAACCATGTCTCAATGTCTAACCTACTGATCTTGGCGAGACTAGGAATCTATTTTCAACCATACAAATGATGTGTTAACTTTGTCAGGAAGCAAGCCAGTGGGATGCCTCGCTGCAACTGTGCTGTGTCCAGCTGATTCAGAAAAAGCCCTCTGATAACGCTGGAGAGGGTAGAAGGCCCATACAGAAGTCAAAGAATGACTTCCAGGGAAAGCTGCTGTCATTTTGAAAGGTGATGAAGTAGAACATATAGAAAGCACTCTAGTAGGTCTCTGGGGAGGAAGGAAAGTCTGGTTTAGACAATCTGCCTTATAAGGTAGGTAGTTTATTCACTAATCCATTCCAGACCATGGCAGTTTAAGAGATATTTTTTTTTTTTATCTTTGTTTTCGGAGGCCTCAGTTTAGACATTTGAGAACAGGATATAGACCAGATCTTAGAGATGGACATCTTTTGCATTAAAATAATCTTTTAAAAAATCTGGAGATATTAAAAATACAGATAAAAAGATTTACATTGTTGAACTATTCAATAAATAAAGACAAGTAACGTCACACTAGAAAAAGATTCTTTGTTTGTATACACGTGGTTTTCTTGTATTACATATGTGTGGGAAGACAAACAGGTAGAGGATTCAAATGCATACTTTTGAGTGCAAGAATGGTATTTTCTCACTGAGACAGTTTCTTTGTGCTTGCTGTTACATGAGTGAAATTTTTCCTGTGTTGTTAGGTGCTGACCACTCATACTTACTTTGTTGATCTGATATAGTCTGATCAGTTTAAGGAAATGTAAAAAATATGTGTTGCCATATTTATCAAGACCAGTAAAGTAATTGGTCACTTAGCATCATTAAGCCTATTTTGTATACCTGTGACAACATAATTCCATTGAAATCACAAAAGTGAAGTGAAAAGTCTGGATTTGTCTTTTTATTATATGTGAAACCTGCAAGTAGACATGTTGTGCTTCCTTATCTGTCACACAGTCAAATGAAAATTCAAGAATCATTCCTGAGCCCTTGCTTTTCATAGGATACAATTCTTGTACTGAGTGTGTTAATCTAGTTCGATAGTCTGCAAATTGAAGCTGGATTTTAAGTTTCACTTCCACTATTTATTGCTGCAAGATCCAGAATTTTATTACATTTTTTCATCGTTTGTTTCATTTGAATAAATAAAAAGTTGCGTTCACACTTGCGTATTGAAACAAATAGCACACAGTAAGTTAAATGCAGCTGGTACACTCTGGGGGACAAAAGTGGGGAGGGACATAAAGGCACTTAGGCAGGGAAATCTTTTGGAATAAATCAAAATAGCTTTTAGAAAGTTCTTGTGGGAGAAGAAATGGCAATGGAAGAAACCACCATTTATATTATAGTGGGTGGGAACCCACAAAACTAAATTATTTATGGCATGAGAGTACTCAATAGAAACATGATTCTGGGGCAAATGTGACTCTACTTATGCCATGGAATACTTTCACTTCAGTGGGATAAAAGGAAGAAAATTGGACACTCTTCCCAGCAGAGGCAGGAATTAAAGAGAAAGGCCAAGAATAAATATATTTCTGTTCTAAAGAACATGCATTGGTCCCCTGTTGATGTGCAGTGTTCATTTTATTTAAGAATAATATACAAGTTACTGTAGTATATCAATGCTCAGTTACTATAAGATTTTGCACTACTTTCATCCAAAATATGGTTCTTTAAACGTGACTAAGATCATTAGTTTTATTTTATATAGGCAAAATTTTAGCACAGAGAAAGAAATGATCTGCCCACAGTAGACCATCTGTTTTGATTGTTTTTGTCATGACAATAGTGCCTACACTTGTTCCCGCTGTGATGTACACCTACTGCAAAAGAAAGGCCCCTTCCAAAGAAAGTTTACATTCCATGTAGGCAACGCCAACAAAAGGCATTTTCTCTGTTTTGTTGAGGTGTAAGTGATATGGAGAGGGATGAACACATTTTAACTGCAAACAACTACTGAACATAGCGTGATGGACAATCTATAAGTACTGCTTAAAGTTCAGCAAGCTAAAATCATTGGCATGTCCAGAAGCCTCATATCTACTGAGATTTGTCCCATAGTAAACCTGACACACACATAATTGGTTTCAGAATCACAACCCACAAGGCCAAAATTACACAGCTCTTTGTTATGAGTAGATGATGATACAGGAGCTGATGATCCATGTTGCCCTCTCCCTAATTTTATCACTCGCGAGGAGAGAGTAACAGAATCTGGACAGTGTATGCCAGGCTCTTGCTTCATTACAAGATGAAACACCGTGTGCTTTTTCATTTATCCACATACAACTATACTTCTGAGAGAAACAACTGGATATAAAATGTGCTTTTTAACATACCCTTCCTTTTCTTCCGAAAAATCAAGGCAGACCATTTTGTCATGTCACAGACCATTCCATCATAACATCAGCCAAGTCAAAGGTCAACTTAAGTAAAACTTATTTGTTTACTGACATGAAGGCTTTACACCCTGACACATTGCTAACATAAATAAATAAATTCAGATTGTTAATTACACAAGATTCGGTCTTTTGAGCAGCCAATAAATTTTTGTTGTTAACCAGATTGTAGCAGATAAAAATGCAAGTATTTATATACTTAGCTAATCCTTGGGTTAATCCCAAATTGAAATAGGTTTGTAAAATATGTAGAATCAATTGCCTCCTGCACATGCCTGCTCTCTCCATGGACTATGGGGAGACCCTACATATGCAGTTTAGGTGAATTACTTAATTTTTAGATGGCTGAAGTCGAAGTTATTCCCACACTAATCTATGCATATTTCCAACTGGTCAAGGGAAATCTGTGGAGTTCAAGAGTTTTCAGTGAAATCCAATGTTTCCAGAATAACATTTGCTGGAATTACTGGCTATAAACAGTTGTTAGATTAAATACATTAAATTGGTTTTCATAACCAGTAGCAATAATGGTATATTATTTGACCAGCTTTGCAACTAGACACATTTAGCAAACACCTTTCTTTGTAACAACATTTTCTATTTTTCATCATTATCTAGTTCTTTGTCTTCTTTTCCCAGTAGCTCCTTGCCCATTTTGGTGTTAGTCTTCCTTACGTATAACCCTGGGCAAGGTCTTTCTGCCTCAGTTGCTGATTCCTGTACAGCAGCACCAGAGTCACGCTGCCTTTTTTGGCAAACTGTCTGATCTCAGTTTAAACAGTCCAGTAAAGCTTGTTCAGGACACTTCAGTAACTACCTCACTTTTAAAGCTCTTTGCCTTATTTCAGTGTCAAATGTAGACAGATGCAAGAGGGTTATGCCTTGGGAAAACATATTTAAGAAAGGCTAAAAACATCACACAACAGTGTGAGGAGTGAGGGAAAAAAGGTGAGAGTAGCAATGCTGTAGACATCAAGGACAGAAAAGAAGGGGGGAAGGAGGTGCCAGAGTAGAAATTCTCCTGCAGCCCATGGGACAGACCATGGTGGAGTAGGTATTTCCTGTGGAGAACTGGAGTAAGTGGAGACGCCGAGAAGTAAACTGCAGCATGTAGAGGACCCATGTTGAAGCAATCTTATCCTGAAGGACTGCAGCTTGTGGGAAAGAACCACACTGGAGAAAGGAAAGAGCATGAGGAAGGAGAGGCAAAGTGGTGTGAACTGACCACAACCCCCATTCCTTATCCCCCTGCAGTACTTGGGGGAAAGGGGGAGGTAGAAGAGTCGGGAGTGAAGCTGAGCCCGGGAAGAAGGGGAGGTAGGGGGAAACATAAAGGCACTTAGGCAGGGAAATCTTTTGGAATAAATCAAAATAGCTTTTAGAAAGTTCTTGTGGGAGAAGAAATGGCAATGGAAGAAACCACCATTTATATTATAGTGGGTGGGAACCCACAAAACTAAATTATTTATGGCATGAGAGTACTCAATAGAAACATGATTCTGGGGCAAATGTGACTCTACTTATGCCATGGAATACTTTCACTTCAGTGGGATAAAAGGAAGAAAATTGGACACTCTTCCCAGCAGAGGCAGGAATTAAAGAGAAAGGCCAAGAATAAATATATTTCTGTTCTAAAGAACATGCATTGGTCTCCTGTTGATGTGCAGTGTTCATTTTATTTAAGAATAATATACAAGTTACTGTAGTACATCAATGCTCAGTTACTATAAGATTTTGCACTACTTTCATCCAAAATATGGTTCTTTAAACGTGACTAAGATCATTAGTTTTATTTTATATAGGCAAAATTTTAGCACAGAGAAAGAAATGATCTGCCCACAGTAGACCATCTGTTTTGATTGTTTTTGTCATGACAATAGTGCCTACACTTGTTCCCGCTGTGATGTACACCTACTGCAAAAGAAAGGCCCCTTCCAAAGAAAGTTTACATTCCATGTAGGCAACGCCAACAAAAGGCATTTTCTCTGTTTTGTTGAGGTGTAAGTGATATGGAGAGGGATGAACACATTTTAACTGCAAACAACTACTGAACATAGCGTGATGGACAATCTATAAGTACTGCTTAAAGTTCAGCAAGCTAAAATCATTGGCATGTCCAGAAGCCTCATATCTACTGAGATTTGTCCCATAGTAAACCTGACACACACATAATTGGTTTCAGAATCACAACCCACAAGGCCAAAATTACACAGCTCTTTGTTATGAGTAGATGATGATACAGGAGCTGATGATCCATGTTGCCCTCTCCCTAATTTTATCACTCGCGAGGAGAGAGTAACAGAATCTGGACAGTGTATGCCAGGCTCTTGCTTCATTACAAGATGAAACACCGTGTGCTTTTTCATTTATCCACATACAACTATACTTCTGAGAGAAACAACTGGATATAAAATGTGCTTTTTAACATACCCTTCCTTTTCTTCCGAAAAATCAAGGCAGACCATTTTGTCATGTCACAGACCATTCCATCATAACATCAGCCAAGTCAAAGGTCAACTTAAGTAAAACTTATTTGTTTACTGACATGAAGGCTTTACACCCTGACACATTGCTAACATAAATAAATAAATTCAGATTGTTAATTACACAAGATTCGGTCTTTTGAGCAGCCAATAAATTTTTGTTGTTAACCAGATTGTAGCAGATAAAAATGCAAGTATTTATATACTTAGCTAATCCTTGGGTTAATCCCAAATTGAAATAGGTTTGTAAAATATGTAGAATCAATTGCCTCCTGCACATGCCTGCTCTCTCCATGGACTATGGGGAGACCCTACATATGCAGTTTAGGTGAATTACTTAATTTTTAGATGGCTGAAGTCGAAGTTATTCCCACACTAATCTATGCATATTTCCAACTGGTCAAGGGAAATCTGTGGAGTTCAAGAGTTTTCAGTGAAATCCAATGTTTCCAGAATAACATTTGCTAGAATTACTGGCTATAAACAGTTGTTAGATTAAATACATTAAATTGGTTTTCATAACCAGTAGCAATAATGGTATATTATTTGACCAGCTTTGCAACTAGACACATTTAGCAAACACCTTTCTTTGTAACAACATTTTCTATTTTTCATCATTATCTAGTTCTTTGTCTTCTTTTCCCAGTAGCTCCTTGCCCATTTTGGTGTTAGTCTTCCTTACGTATAACCCTGGGCAAGATCTTTCTGCCTCAGTTGCTGATTCCTGTACAGCAGCACCAGAGTCATGCTGCCTTTTTTGGCAAACTGTCTGATCTCAGTTTAAACAGTCCAGTAAAGCTTGTTCAGGACACTTCAGTAACTACCTCACTTTTAAAGCTCTTTGCCTTATTTCAGTGTCAAATGTAGACAGATGCAAGAGGGTTATGCCTTGGGAAAACATATTTAAGAAAGGCTAAAAACATCACACAACAGTGTGAGGAGTGAGGGAAAAAAGGTGAGAGTAGCAATGCTGTAGACATCAAGGACAGAAAAGAAGGGGGGAAGGAGGTGCCAGAGTAGAAATTCTCCTGCAGCCCATGGGACAGACCATGGTGGAGTAGGTATTTCCTGTGGAGAACTGGAGTAAATGGAGATGCCCAGAAGTAAACTGCAGCATGTAGAGGACCCATGTTGAAGCAATCTTATCCTGAAGGACTGCAGCTTGTGGGAAAGAACCACACTGGAGAAAGGAAAGAGCATGAGGAAGGAGAGGCAAAGTGGTGTGAACTGACCACAACCCCCATTCCTTATCCCCCTGCAGTACTTGGGGGAAAGGGGGAGGTAGAAGAGTCAGGAGTGAAGCTGAGCCCGGGAAGAAGGGGAGGTAGGGGGAAAAGGTCTTTTTGGTTTTGTTTTCATTTCTCACTATGCTACGCTGTTATTAATTGGCAATAAATAAAGCTTTTTTGCCCATGAAAATAACTGGTAAGTGATGTCCCTGGCTTTATGTCAACCACAAGTTTTCACTATATATTCTCCCTCTGTTGTGCTGATGAGGGGGAGTGAGAGAGCAGCTGGGTGGGTGTCTGGCAGCCATCCAAGGTCAACCCACTACATGCACTCTCTGAGATACCGGATCACCAAATCCAGTGAGTTCACATACTGAGTCCCTGAGAGAGGTGCTTCTGCAAAGCACAGAAAGGGACAACGCTGGAACTTCTTCTTCACTCTCACTTCACTGCTTAGAAAGTTAAGTGCTACTCAACAGCTTTTTCTTCAATTTCAATATAAAACCCAAATGTTTATCATTCACTTGTTCTTTAAATGGAGCGTGGCTCCAGGTATGCAATGTACAATTGAGTCCAAAGGAAGAGAGAGATCCTTCTACATGTTAGATCTTGGTATCCATTAAAATTAGAAAGATGAACTACTGAAGTTTTTCTGTTTCTTATGCACTTTAATGTAGTTGATAATCTCATAATTTATTATTAATATTTTTCTACTTGACAGTGCTCATACAAGTTATCTATATACTTTTCAGTAGCAGGAGCTGTGGTCATGTGACTAAGTTGTCATGAAGCAAACTGAGATGCAAACTTACAGTGTGCATGAAAAGTGGTAAACATCGATTTGCATTTATTATACAGGACCTAACGCAGTCTAAGTTCACACCCTAGCTCTTTTAGCTATTTCATAAATATTACCTATACCTTCCACTTACTGTATTTGCTTCTTCCATTTCATTAGTTGCTTAGAAAAAAGTATGCACAAACCTCTATGTGATGGACAGAGGAAGAGTGTGAGAGACCTACTGCTCATTCTTACCTGTTTTTCTCATGAATTTTCAGGATTTCATGTGTCTGTTGTAGCAGCTGTTTTTCTAGCTTGTACGTTGACAGTGAATTTTCCAGTAGCTGAATTTCAAGTCTGGATGTTTGATTTAGCACCTTAAGGATAAATTAAAAACATTAATGTTTCTATTGTCCTGGATGTGTTGTTATAGCAACATAATGTAACCATTTCATTCTGATTTGATGATTAGTCAAAAATTGTTTCTCAATCCTTTTTTAACCTCAGCTGCTCAGCTGGTGCAAATGAACTCAATCAAGCTACACTGATATGTGCCAGCTGATATTCCGGCACCCTGTTTACTGTAGAATAATACTGGGCCGGCAGAAAAAAAAAAGTGACTGCCAAATAAGCTTCATTTCAATGGAAAGAAATACTGCATTCCTAAAAAATCAACTAAATTAATTAATATTATTGCTTTCACTCTTGAAAGCATTCCTACAAAGCATGCATAAACCAGAAGAGTGCAAGAGTACTTGGGCTGAAGCCAAAGTGTTGCATCCACTGTTTTGTAAATAGAACCCCTACTTTAGCTTTCCCCTGAGTTCTCTCTTTTGCAGTGTTGGCAGAAGTCTGGTGTCTGCTTATGTTATCACTACTTGAACTCTTACACAGATTTTTAAGATGAAGACTGTGATCCTAAACATTGCTTTATGTGATTGCCTTTCACTTTAGTGGTGGTCTGTTATCAGTAGCACAAGTTTTACTAAGTAAATCGGACTGAAAGAAACCCAGATGAAAGAGAACAGATTCTAACAAAAATAATTCAAAAGTGGAAATAACAGAATGCTTTCAAGAATGAAAGCAACACACAGCAGCTGAGGTGCCATTGCTTCTGCAGCAGAAAATGATCCCTCTTTAATGGAACCTATCAGACTTTTCTGAAGGGCATTTATCAGTATCATCACAGGATTATATAGTAAGATTTTCTCATGAGTGCTTGATAGGAATTTGTTACAGAACATAAATCACAAAGAATCACTCTCAAACTCAATCCAGTGTCTTATTTTTGTTTGAAATTGTTGACATTCACAGACCAACTTGAGTTGTCCTTTTCTAAGGGTACAGAGGTTGAGAAAATTGGAAACAATCAGTACACAGCTCTTGTGTTGTTTAAGATGGATACATTTGGAAGTGCCAGGAGGCATCACCAGTTTCAGAGGGACCTGGCAGAAATTGAAGGTGTATCATCACGGTTGGCAAGGGGTAAGAGGACAGGAAAGCGCCAAGAGATTTCCGAAGAGGATACATCTATGGAGCAGACTACAAAACATCAGTAGAGCTTCAGGTAGAGAAGAAAGCTACAAGGGAGTCAGTGGGATTTTGGTTGAATCAGGGATTGGGACCGGTGAGAGAGATTTTAGGGAGGTGGAGGCTCTATGTTCAGTTCTTCAGACTCCTCCTTACTCTGGTATGAGTACTTCTTATTACAGGCATGAGGCCCTGGCCTGCCTTTCTCCTCCTTGTATCCTACAGACCTCCACCTCTCTGCCATGCAGCTGGCTGCCTCCATCACTGCCAAGAGCAGTCGCTTCACTTTCTTCAGCCACCTGCACCACTCTTTTCTGATTAACAGTAGAGCCAGGACTTTCTCACACTGCTGAAAAAGGGGAGGTGGGAAATGCCGTCACTGAGCTGAACGTCAGAGCAAGGACGACAACAAGGAAGAGCCACTCCAACTGACATCTTAAACATCCCTTAAATTCTTCAGCAATATGTGTAGAAGGAGGAAGTCGTCCACTCCTTCATGCAGTTGTCAGTGATACCTCTACCTTGAAGTGCTTCCTCAAAGGAAAAGTGAGGCAGAGGCAATGTACATTTTGTCCCTTGCCTACTTAAAGGAGGAAACTGTGAATGAGTACTCAACATGCACTTAGGTAGGTCTTGTGGGATATGAGAAGAGTTCCTACACCTCCTTTTTATTTACCGAATATATGATACTGCAGTCCATAGGCCTTCACCTCTTATGTTTCTATTTAGATATTATGTTGATACTGAATTGAAGATTTTCCCCAACATTCTCATAAGTCAATATACTCTGTTTTAGAAACTGTGGTCATTTGGATCACAACATTTATGAATAAATGTTGGGCTACTAACTAAGATGTAGAAAAAATGGTTCAGGGAACCTGTGTAAGGCAGCATATCTATCTTTCATAATCACTGCTGTTTCTCAGTGTACTGTAATGTGGTTATGTAATAACTTGGTAATGATATTGTAAACGTAAGGACATTAGAACAGAAAATATGATCTTCCAAGATGTGCATGTGCTACTAGAACAAACAACAGCAAAGCAATACTTTAATTGCCCTGTCCTAAATGAACAGCAAATGCAGTGCAGCTGCTAATATGCCACATGCTACGAAGATCAAGAGGAAGTCAGCAAAAATAAGGAAAAAAAATATGCATCTTAAACTGATAAAAGAATTCAAAAGGCAAAAGTAGTACATATCTTTGCAATAAACCCAGTATGAAATTGTACTCTGTGTTATGATAGTGATACTCTTGTCACTTCAGTCACAAGACTGATTTTAGTGTTAGGATTCAGATGGAGATGGCTTTTTAAATTCATGTGATGTTATACAATTTTACAGTAATAACAAATACACAGTGTTTTATAAAGAAGCTGGTGTTTGTCCCTCTCTTCACAGTTTAAAAGCTGCATACGTACACTATTTTTCAAATAGCTGGAAACATCTTGCAGAAAATAAACAAACTTTCTCATAATAGTAAGGAAGCAAACAACAATGGAGATCAAAGGCTCTGTTTTAGCCTAAAACTCATTATTTAGCTTGACACTTGTATCATTCACAGTTGGTAGCTGAGCTGTTTATTTGAAGTCAAATGCTGATTTAGTTTCCTGGACAGTCCTGTCTGACTTACACACTCACAGCTAAATATACTAACCAAATGAAATCAAAAGCAAGACACACAACAAGGGTCACTCATCACCGCTGTTGGCACTAATAAATAGAGTGTATGTTTCTTGGAGCCCTGTGTTGAAATGTTTTGTGTGGCGATGCATCAGAAAAGAAAGAGGATGGGAAAAGTTCTCTGCAATTAACAGCTTTTAGAAAACCACTCTGGGAACATACCTGGGTTTCAACATCCGTGAGTTTTCTCGTCTGCTCTGCTGTCTGGCTGAGGAGGCTGGTCCCTATCTCGAGCATGGTGGCGGTGTGGTTCTGCACAGCATTCTGCTGCAGCTGCACCATCTCCGATTTCATGTTTTCCACAATGTAGTTCTCAAGCTGTAAAAAGAGAAAAGGTTGTAGCTGTGGTATTTTTACCTGTTTGGGCATTATGGTGACATAAGGGTGCATAGCTGACATTCTTGCCAAAAGTGAAAATTTCAGCTTTTCCAAGGGGAACCCAAGTCTCGGATGACCTTGTGACTGTTGGGGTAGGGACCTGACAAGCTGGATAGCCCCTTTCCTGTCACAGAGTCAGGCAGGTTCATTCCTTTCTAGCTACCTAGGTCCTTACCCTGCCACAACAGACCATAAACCCAGAACTAATCTACAATATGATGAGATTGCTTCTTACTTATACAAGCATTGTTCTGGCATCTTGCTTGATGTGCTCCATAAAGTATTAACATAAAGAAAGGTGGCCCAGAACATTGTTTTCAATACCTTCCACTGAAATCAGCTGGAGTCCAGCCAACTTACACTCAGTGAAGATTTGGTCCCCAGTTTCATTTTGTGGCTGATCGTGTTTTTTATGGTTAGCTGATTCCAGACTCAAGCAATCACTGTTTTACCTAATAATTTTAATCACATTGGACCTGCTTCTGCAGCAGCAAGCATGTTTCATTGTGAAAGGTAAACTGCACAACTAAATGGTAAGAACCAGATGGAGTTGATTTAGAGACTGAAGAAAGGAGAAGGAGTCAGATACGCAGTGCAATTTAATAAGAAGGGCTGCTTTCATCTTATCTAGAAGCATACCTGTGCTTAGGGGTAACTGCTGTTAGACATTCTGATGAGCCACATCAGCTAAGCTCACAAAAGATTTATTACAGATTTTATCATTTCTGTGCACCTCCTACTAGTCTTAAAGACGTTTTTACAGGGAAAGAACACTGCCACAACGTAAAACATTTTCTGCACAAGACAGTTGTTGTTTGTTTGTTTGTTTACCCCAGTTTGGAGAAGCACTTAATACCCATCATGGTCAAAACCAAAGTGTATGTCCTACAGTTTCAGACAATAAAAAAGTTTGCTTGAATTGCCAGGGAACAACCCTGGGCTCGAAACCTGCAGAGTGTTTTAAGTGGTGGGGAAAATTTATTGTTGAACACTCTGATAAGTATTAAAATGAGCTACAGCAGGTTTTGACCAGTGAGAGCACAGGCATAGATTGAGGCATATTGGATAACTCATACTTTTAATTATTGTAGTCTAACACACTCCCCATGGTATCGAGTCCTGGGCAATTGCCCTTGGTTACTCACCCCTAAAACAACCTCTGGTTGAGTCTGAGACTGAGTCATTATAACAACAAAGCTGATTTTCCTGTTTCAGACTTACTCATTAAATGCTTCTGTAAATATTTGGTGTTCAGTACACTGCCACAATAATTTCTGTGAGCACATCTCAGGACTATTGGGAGATATTCATTCAGGCAGAGGAGGGTAGAAGAAGAACTGAAATAAAGTAGAGGTTCTGTGTTCTGTTACGTTAATTCCCCTCCCTTCCTTCACCCACTTCTTTCAGTTTGCTCAGTAGATTTATTGGTTGCAATACTGGCCCTGCTAAAATCAATGGCAAAATTCCCATTTACTTCAATAGTCCAAGATTTCACCTATTATTTTTATTGCAGGAAACCAACATTTACCAGGTTCATTATGGCCAAGCACTGAGCTTCATCTGAAGCCTTCCGTTCTTTGGAGGCTTTGTATTAAGTGTACTGAACCTTAGACTGAGCTTTCTTTGTAGTTAGTTAAGAGGAATAGCGTCTATTTAACAGGTGATAAAAGGATCCTTGCAGGGTGGCCCTACAGAAAATGTGACATGCAGAAACCTATTCACAGAAGTAAATTCAAGAACATTTAAGGGATTAAGTCATTTTTTTAGAACCCCTTCATCCTATAATGAAGTTAAATTCAATTTCCCAGGATACTCTGCATTAAACAGTAAATATATAATGCAAGATGAAATACTCTTTTCAGGTGAATCTACTTTTTACATTTGAATTTTCAAATCCCTATATTACTGTTTATTCTTATTACAGTTACTTTTTGTTGCAAAAGTGAATCAGAAGTCTTTTCTGCATTCTTTTCCCCCCAACCCACCCCTCCCACTATCTGACTTTCTATAGTGCATCGATGTCCCTGTTATTAATTCAGCTGCATCTGCTTTCAGTAAGATTCATTACATTGCACAGGAGTTTTCAGTAATGCAGAATTACTGGTGGAATGCATAATAACGTTATAACATTCTCAGAAATAAAACTGTCAGAAGGTTCAGTGTTATTGTTTAATAAACATTCCAGAGAATTATGCATTTATAGTATCTAGTTTTTGTTTTTTTTTTCTGGACAATGTTTATTGAATAATCTTCATAGAAACCACCCAAACACTAATAGAACTATTAAAATGGAAACTGTAACTTAGGGCCTAAGTAAACGATAATGGTTTGTGGCAGATGGCTTATAAATAAAATAAGAGCTTTTTCTCTTACTTTGATCAAGTAATGGTGGTCTCATGTAATGATATGGTAAGGACTGCTATGATATCCAGATGACATTAGGTTTTCATACAGTGCCTTAGAATAGGAATGCAAGTTAAAGTAATAATAGAGTAGTCTCCCTGTCCTACTATTAACCATATATTGCACGTTATTTGGAATAATAGAAAGACAATTCCCCAGTGATATTTTGTAAGAGCTGTTTTGTCTTGTCTTGCTTTGCATACCTGAAGATGTAATAGTAATACTGTACCACAACAACTAATGGAAGTTCAGTTCTTCTTTCTTTGTTTTTCTGTCTGAGACAGAGTCATACCTCCCCACGCCGACAAATTGCCTCAAGGAGTCAGATATAAAAGTGACAGTTGATGAAATTTGTATTTTATAAATACACAAACAGCCAAAGTGGGAATAAGCTGGAAGAAGTTGAAAGATAGAGAATACCAGTTTGACTTTTGCAGAAGCCAAAGGGGTTAGCAAGGAGATTATCACCAAGAAAGGTGATTTTCTTTCTCTACTGAAAAGGCCAATATATCTTCTATGAATTATTTCTCAGTGAGAAAAGATTGATAAAACAGCAAATTTGCAAAGATACCGTCTTCTCGTATTACAGATCCAAGGAGTAGAGACCAACCAGAATATATTGTTCCACTATTTCTGACTGTATGTGGTCAGTGGGAATCAGCAAAAATGAACATGGATGTCACATAAAGGGAGCGAATAATGCTTAAATGTTAACATGTTAATCTGCACCTGATTTGGAACAACTTTACCTGGGCTTTAAGCATGACAAGGAAAGCACTCATCAGCCAGAAAAAAAATTGTAGATATACCATCAAAGAGACAATGAAGATGACTACTTTTCCAAATCTATAATCTTCAATTAGACCTAATAGGATTACAATATAGATTGCACCAAAGGAGACCAGAAGTTATTTGTTTGAGGAAGAAACTTCCTCAGGTCTTGGGTAACTGATCATCTAAATTAAGAACATACCGGATGCATAATGATAATTTCAGTGAATTTATGAAATCATCCTTGCTGAGCTAAAGTGAGAGCTTTAAACAACTCATAGACAAATTGGACTCACAGAAAGGCCTGTTGGGATATGTAGTATATGAAGCTTTTACAAAGAAATCATTGGTTATGAAACATATAGAAATATTTGTGGATTTCAATCTTAAAAGGAACCAGAAAAGTAATCCAGCAACTCTATAAGTAACCTAACAACATTTTTTTGAGGAAAGCTGGCTGTAGAAACTCTGTTGTATCTTTTTTTTTTTTTCTTTTTATACAATATACCCAGGCTTCTAGCCTTAAGGCAGCAAGAAAATAAGAGTTAATTTTTCAGTTGCACCTTAATGATAGTAATTATTTGCATACTACTTATGCAATTCATTATTCTGTACTTATTTCTGCAGTTTCATAGATTTCTGTAATTTTGCAACTCATCATTTTTAATTTCTGACTTAGATTTTTTTACATCTTATCCTTCAATCACAATATTGTGGTTTTCCAAACTCTATTCCTGACAGAGAAACAAACAATCACTTGCAGAGTGTGTATAGACTCCTAAACTACCTCATGCTGAAATGAATATATGTGTTTGTGAACTGGAACATTTGGCTATTTTTTCCAAACCAAATGTTCCAAACAGACCAAAGATACTTTTCCTTAAATTCTTGAATCCTTGAATGCCTGAATCTTTCACGTTTCATATGCTTACTGTCTGACTATTAAGAATAATTTATAGACACAAATTGCCATCAGGAAAAAATGGTGGTTCATTATGTATGTTTAATTTATAGCCTGCATAAGACATATATATATAAACAGTGAAGATATCCTCGTATGTATGGAGCTCACAGATACAAGTAACCACTAGTTTCTTTAGCATGTGGCCAGTGAAACCACAGCTGTGTTTTCAGCACACAGCGGCCAACACTGTTCGATTCAGCTGCAGCTGACTGATGCTGAGATTTCTAGTCCAGGTGACTTCCAATATACTAATGACACTTGTCCTCATGGCATTTGAGCTTGATTTTATAGTAACCCTCAATTAAATAAAATCTTGATATGAATGTAGAAAAATCATTTAGCTTGTTAAAAAAAAAAAAAAAAAAGTTTTCCTCTTCAGTTAAACAAAAAGATGACCAGACAGCTTTTTGTCGGAAGAAATCAGGGATAAAACATGCAAGAGATCATTCCAAAGACACATAAAGTAATACTTCTGCTGCATTCAGCATCAGTAGAGTGTCTGCAAGAGTTTTGTCTCTGGTTCTGAATGCTGCAGTTCAAGAAAGGTGTACATTATTTTGGGAGACTGCACAGAAGACAAAGAATGGCCATAAATCTAGAAAATTGAAAGACTTAAGAAAGTTTAGCTTAATAAGAAGGCTAACAAGAAAATAACTGACTAGAGGGACATAAAACTGCAACGAGAAAGAGAATAAGCTATTTTCCACACCCATGAAGTTGCTGTAAGTGAAGTTTAACTTTTTCATGTTAGGGGAAAAGTTTTCTAACAGTACAGGTAATAAAATACTGATAAGGGATTCTGTGGGAAAACAGTGAAGACTCTATCACTGGGGGTCTTAAAAACACTTTAGGTAAAGATCAAGAGGATTATGCAGTACTTTAGGATTCTTTCCAGCTCTAGTCTTTTATTCTTGTCAGGTTGTTTATTACTTTACTTTAGAACTAAACTCACAGACTCAACATTTGAAATCAAATTCTATAGCAAAATCTCCACTGGACTGAGAAAAGGTTTGGAAAACTCATTTCCTAATGAAACTTTTAGAAGGAAGTAAATAAAAAAGATGAGTCTTATGAATTAAAACCACAACAAATAAAAAAAAAAAACCAACAAACAAACCCGCTCATAATAATATAAATAAGAGGAACTGTTCAGTAGAGACCAAATCAGCAAAATGAGGAAGGCCACTGAGGGTGTTTCTGCATGTATGAATATAACTCAGTAGGGATGCAGTCTGCAGAACTATTTGAGAAACTATTGTGTGAACCAGCTATGCAGCTATAAAATGGCAGCGCTCTATTGTACTCAAGTTACTTCTGTTAGGCTGCTTTAGAAACTACAGTTTCTGAAAAACAGTCAATTTATGGATACTCAAGCTTCAGTGGTGGCTTGGCATCTCTGTGCTATGTTATGTTATGCAGTAAAGTCCATAAAATATAATAGGCAATAATAGATAATGATGGTGGAAGAATACACTGTATGGGATCCCACTGGAATCTTGGGAAACTGGAAGCAAAATACTTTTATTAAGCACTGTATGTTAATATGAGTAGAAATAGTCCTTGCTACACCAGGCAAGACAAGAAATGGGGAACACAGAGTTCTTTGTTTCAAGATATCAGAAGACTTCTCCACTTAGGCTTACCCAACAGCATAATATTCAATATATGGGTAACTTCTGGGAGCAAGAAGGTTGAGTTTCAGTTCCTCACAAAGTATCTAGCATATCAAAGATGGTGTATTGACTTACACCAAGTATTGACCGTACCAGCCTGATAGTTGGATATGAGCTTTCTACTAAGGCAACTACTAGAAATCTTCTACTAAGAAATCGTTCCCATTTGTTTTCAAAGTCTTATAGCACTCTAAAAACTTGCCTGCTTCTAGACTAAAACCCCCAAATCTGTATAAAGGAAATTTATTTGTCAGTTTATTTGTAATTAATTACACTTATTAAAAAAGCATGCAAAACACTTTAAGAGTCAGTTTCAACTACATTTGTATGAATATTAGATCTCTCAGTTTTTTTAACCTTAAGGCTTAATAAAGTCAATAAGCAGCATAACTGAGAATCATATCAAATGTGATTAAATGGTCCCATAAGGAAGCTACTTGTAACAAGTAAATCAGAACAATATGTTCTTATTTTCTACTGATTAGTAATATTTCTGGTTCAAAGAATTATCCAGTTTAATGTTAACCTTTACAAATTTTATTACAGTGTTAACCGCATTTTTCTTTCTTGATCTAACTTTGCAAACCACTTAATTCTATAAACTAAATTCATTTATGATTATACAGTTGACTGCACATGTGAACCATCCTCAATATACACTGAAGGGGAAGGCATAATCGTAGAAAAGGCAACAGCTGTGATCTTATCCTAAACAAATTAACATCTGGGGGAATATTTTTAAAAATATTTTTCTATTAAAGTGTGGAATTAAGTAATTTTCTTTGGCAAAGATACTTTTGTTTAGGATTACTTTTCAGAATGACTAATTTTGGAACAACTTCTCTGTAGAAGAATATTTAGACACCTTGTGGCTCATTCCTGAAGATGAACATACAACATAATCAAAATTAGTTCCACTGAAATATCTTCTCACTACATTACACACAGTTCTTGAAAACTATAATCTTAAACTGCATAAATAGTTCTGTTGCTATATTGCACTGACAGCTTATAGCTAAACTTTCAGTGAACGTGGGCAGCTGTAGTATAGTTTGGAATCTATATATAAATTTTTATTTGTGTTATAGGAGGTAGTATAATGTTTTAACATTGTATTAGTTAATCTATTTTTAATTCTAGTTGGTTTCTTACACACATCACTATGACATGAGCGTATTGTTGGTATTCTGTATATGAGAACACTTTTCCAAGAAGGGTTGTGAAATTAAGACTCAACTGCATTACATTCTAGTCTTTGCCCAAGTTTCCTCTTTCTGTTGTGCCATATATAAATATGACAAAAGGGGAACCCCTTTATTCACTGCTGTGAGCTCTGCCTTCAGCTCTTTGGTTCTCTATCTTAGGTCTTCCCTGATGAAGAAATCACAAATGTTTTTTGTTATTATTTGTCTATCTTTCCTGCGTAGGTTGTTACCTCATTGGAGATTAACCTTTTGCCTTTCATCAGCACCTGATACAAAGTCTCAAAGTCAGCTGAAGACCCAGGATGTTATATTATGATGATGACTGCCAATAATCTACAGTCTTAATTTGGGATCTATTTTGAAAGCATGAATGGGAAGTTTAGATGCACTGAAACCACTGAAAGTAGATACAGAGATAAAGGAGTGCAAGGGAATCGCCTGGGCCATCAAACACCTTCCCCAGTGTTCCAGGCAACTACTTCATTTCACCTTTTACCGGGAGAGATCCACAATACATTCACTCCCTGCATCCCACCAGTCTTAAAACACTCAGCAGAACTCATGATCTCTGCACTATGTACTCACATCCTCCATATGTGTGCTTCTATATAACCTAGTGGTGAGGAAAACTGAAAATGATCTCATTTAATTTGCTAGGTGACAGGGAACAATTCCAGCTTCCTATGATGTTTCACAGTCACCTGGTAAGGACTGAACCATGGTAGGGTTTTGCCTTGTCCAAAACAGATGACGTGTGGGGCAAGTGATATTTGTGGCCATGATTAGTGTTTATGCAGCTAACTTCACCTCAAAACACAGGGAAAACTGGAACCAGAAGCTATGTGCTGTCACAGCATGGTTCATGGTCTGCTTGAGGACAGAGCATGCTGCTACCAACTTCTGACTCTCAGTGAAACCTTTGACAAGCTAGAGCACCTGAGCAGCCAAGGCGTTTGTAAGCAGATAAGATCCCTCACCTCAGCATGTCTTATTCAGTGAAAAATATTTAAAAGACTCCTACATACAGTACACAGAATGAGAATATTTTAATCAAGAGCCCAGTTCTTTTCTTCTTCTTTCCCTTCCATAATGATGGCAAATATTATTTTAGTTTGCTTTATGTCTTGTAGCTTCAACGCCATGACTTCAGTTTATACTGAAGACTGAAGTTCTTGTCCATTGGTACCTAATATAGCAAAGAGCAAAGCCTCTATGTGCTGTAAAATCCATGCCTCCCCCCCCAAACCCAAGGAAATAGAAACCTGAAATCTGCTGAACTACTTCAGTCTACCAGCAATTAATATCTAGACAAGGGTTTATATATTCTCACACACGGTATTTATGTGCTTAGATTTACAAGAGCATATACATAATAACTCCCTTAAATTATGGGTTATAAATGTAGGTAGACAGAAATATTCATTTGTGTCCTATAAAGTTTGGCTATATTTATGGTTCTTAACTTTTATTACAATAATTTGGGCACAAGTGGTTTAATGATAGATGTTCTGAATACATGACATCATTGTTTACCTTAGTTTTAGTACAGACATTAAAAAATGATATTGATACATCTTCTGCTGGAATTACTTTATAATTTTAAGGCACAAATAAATGAAATTTCCAGAACTATCTGTAGCAGTAAACTAAGAACTTCAGTTTCCAACAGCACTATAAAGTTAACTACTAGTACAAACTCTAACACCTTTTCTTTCCATTCCTGAAATTCTATATATATCCATTAATCTCTAAGTGCCTCCAGACATACCTATAATTCTCATCATTATAATGAATGTGTAACTCTACATAGTGGGGCGATGATCCTGCCAAAATATGTGCAGCCCCAGAAAATTTGGTTTCTTTGTGTGCTGAGGGAACTGATTACTTGAATACATCATACAGTGAATTAAAATACCTAAATAAAAGTCTTGCGGAACACTTCCTTCCAATAGTAATTAAAATGAGAAACATGCATAAAAATTTCATATAGAAACTGTCATGTATTCAATATACATATGCACATGCATGAATGTATATATAAATTAAGGATGAGTTCATTCCAATAAATAGATTATAAAATCCCTGTTTTAGAAGCAGCAATGTAAAGACCTGAAGTTCACTAAACCATACAATGAAATATCAGGTACTCAAATTAGCTTGCAGAAAAGACTATTAAACTTAATAAGATAAAAGTGCCTTGGTTTATCTGAAATGGCATAGTTCAAGATATATATCCTTTTATGGCTTTAATAATTGTATAGAAAGATAAGACCTTTTATATAGGAAATATGAGAGCAGCCAAAGCGTATAAAGACAATTCTGGTCCCTCTTTTCATTAAATTCCTCTGGGGATTTTGAAAGGCAGCAATCACAGGTTTTCTTTAGGTAAACCTGTGCTAATACAATCTCCTTCACCCCCACTTGCTGGAGTGAGATTTGGGATATGATTATGGGGATCAATTCCTTGCCCTGACTTTACTTCTTGAATGCCCCAGCCTCTGAGTGAGAAATGTAAAACTGCAGGTTTCTCTAGAGAGCTCATATACTGGGAATGAGTATTAGCATTTCCATTAGCTGCTGAAGGAATAACCGTACTGGAGTTGCAATGATGAGGAGTAGACTCAGGTTGTTCTGTACTTAACACTGAGCACAAACTCAGTGGTAGCAGCAAGAAAATTGAGTTGAAAATCTCTTCTTTTATGCTAATTTTGTAGAATAAACACCAGTCTAAACTCTCAAATTTAAGGAAAATCTGAAAATTTAAATCTTTTGGAGATATTAATGCACTTAAGTCACTGTAAAGAGGAGACAAATTAAAAGGAATGATGGAAGAGTCTCCTTCCTAAAGCCTTCTTTTAGAAGCAGCAATTTTCCTCTGTTTTTTTTTTTTTTTTTTTTTACAGGACCTGGCAAGAATATTCCCTCCTACTTCAGTTTATCATAATCACAGCTCTTCCTGGAAGTCAATGTTATTGTGAAGCATTCCTTTATAAGTCATGAAATCATGAGCTAAAGTGGGGAAGCTTTCAGCCTTCAATTTCATATCTGCTAACTCATTATCAGTAGTTTCTCTTTCTCTGGCTGATGCACAGTTGCTGTTGTTAACAAAGATGGGAAAAATAAAGTCATACATGAACAATCAATTACGTACGTGCATAAGCACACATGCAGAATAACACAAGTAGCAAACGGTAGACAGAGGAAGAGAGGCATATATTAGAAAGGCATTGCTAGACAAAGAGATAAGGGAATTGTATGCAGCAATTTGAAAATGTATCTTGTTTTACAAAGGAAAACAGAAGCCACCAGACACGTATTCGCAAATGTTATGCTTAATAACCAAGTTAAAAACAGTTAGACATAAATGGTTTAAGATTCATGCATGCTCAATACAGATTCAAAGAATTATATTAAAAGTGAAGCGCAACAGTTCTATTTATTTTTTAATAGTAAGAAGCTGTTTGGATGTGTCCTTTGGACAATGTAAACATGAATATCTTCCCAGTGATCAGTGAACTAAACTCCCAGGCGTAGTGACACCCGTGGCTGCTGCCGCATTCCCAGCGAGGCGGCTGGGTGGCTGTCAGACTCGCTCTCTCACTGATTAAGTTGCTACTTTTGCTTGCAAATTTCCACACAGTGTCCCTGTGCCCGAAGTGATAACGATCACAGTCATTTCCGATTTGTAATCCAGGAACATGTACTGGCCCTTGCCCTGAATGAGCTTCACAGTTCACAAATATAAAGTGACAGTCCTTTTGGCATGATTAATGTAGTGAAAACACAGAGCAATGAGTCAAAGATGAGACACACCAGTTATTTCAAGTCTGTCCTTTGCACAGATCTTGTATGAATTCTTAGCATTTATCATTAGTTTTGCTTTCTCGATCTTCCTTCTACAATACTTTTAATTTTACAATAAATCCCAAGTAGGTTATGTATAACAATAAGACTCACGTTTTCTTGCCAAGTAAAACCACATTCAGAAGGGTGGTTTTGTAATAACTCAGAAGCATTTACAATGTATTCAAAAATACATTGAATAAATCAACGTATCAGAATAAGAGGACTATAAAATAAAAGGAAAATATCCCAGGCCTTTAAAACATGCAGTAACTCTTCAGAATCAGAGATGACCAGGGCTCAAAATCAAATACAGATATTTGTATCAAGTTTCAAGTATTCAGATTTAGGATTTTAGTTCAATCTCATTTTCATAAGAATAGCCATGTGGTACTGTTCTTCTCCCTCAGGGGTAACAAAAAATATCTGTTGTACCGACTTTGTAGTTGCTGTATATAAATGCAGACTTTCAGGTCATTAGTTTAACCACATGTGCAGAACATATAGGAATTAGGATAACATTTCTCATGACTACAGCCATTAGATTGAAAGAAGAATTGACATCAGTAATGCTCATATCTATCACACTTTGTACCATAACAGTAGAGAACAAAGTGTTCAGGAATCCTTAGGAAAGTTTGGCAGCTGTTTTGCCGAGATGTAGGTCGCAATCACGTTAATAGTTATACATTCTGCCCATTAGCTGGCAATAACATTCATGCCCTGTAGTCAGAACGTTACAGCATGGCAATTTCTTCAGTACTGAAAATAGATGAAAAATCCTGTCAGGCACTAAGAGAATTCTGTAACTATGGCTCTAATCATAACCGTATCTGTTGCTCCCAGAGGACCCAAGGAAACTCTATCAGTAACTGCAAAGCACACCTGAACCCCACCCCACCTGCAAACCCCTGTGCCCAGAGCACAGAAAACCTAAATAAAACCCATGCAAAAGTCAGGAATAAACATTCTGGGACAGGTGTCGTCTTTTTCAGGACACAAGTTTTCTGTCCCTGGTATTGATGCTTATGGAAGCATCATTAACTCTATGCCATGCTTGGAGGTCTGATCAGGTTGGGAGGGAAACCGTTGTACTAGAGCCAATGGAGCCATACAGGAGACCTGTGGGGTAACAGGCCAGGAAACCCCTGATTCCCCACTGCATGCCTGTCTCATCTGGATTCAATTCTTTCCATTCAGGTAATGCTGTGGTTTCATTTCCATGAGGTCAAATAATGTGGGGTTAGGATACATACGGATTTATCTGTGAAAAAAAACCCACATGATCCTCTACTGGGATGACACAGGAAGGTTAGATAAAGTCTGGAATCCTGACATATTAAAGTCAATGGATATTTTGCAGTTAACCTCAATTTGGCCAGGATTTGACCCTTGACATTTCACTTTTCTTTTTGACTTTCAATTCCAGAACAGGTAAAAATATTCTCCCAAAGCTAACAGGAATGCTATTATGTTATTATTAATTAGCTCTCTGCAATACTAATCTGCTCTGAAACCAAACATTGGGGTTTGTCATCTTACTGTAAACCTATTAACATGCAATCCAGGATTATTTTCCTGTGAAAAGTATGCTGTTAACATTAGTGCAAGCATGCACATAGGGATTATTATCCATTATTACATTTGGACTAAACTGATCGTTCCAGACATGAAAAGAAAGCTAAAACACAAGTGCTTCTGTTCCCCTTGAAATAAATTATCATGCTGTCGCAAATTCCCAGCAGGAAAAGGGAAAGGGAGATGTAAATTTCTGCACAATGTATGGAACGTTGAGTGGATTTCTGTGTGATAACAGTGGAAGCAGTGGCACTGTTCATTTTGTCAGTGTGATGACAGTGAAGCAGGAAAACAGGACTTTGTTCCTTTCTCTGCAAGTGGACTGCAAGGCCATCACAAATGTGTTTTCTTTAAAAGGAAGACTACAGGAAGGATTATGTAAAATGAGCAAAAGCTGCAGAGTTCCAGTTGCGAACTGAACTTCCTGCAAGGTCGGGGTGTTGGGGGTTTGTTTGAAGCTTATCTTTTTGTCTCTCTGCAGTTCCAGTAGCAGATCTTTCACAGCTGGACAGCAACAATAGCTCTGCTTTCACAGCACCCCAAAGGAGGGGACTTCCAATCAGACCCACCGTCCACTGCTACCACATGAGAGAAGGTCGTGGCATGAAAGCGGCTTCTTCATCATCCACAAACCTGTAGTGTGTGGGAGTAGAAGCTCAGCTGGAACACTGCAATAGCTTGGCGGATCTGAATGACTTTTCCAGGTAGGACTTCTTCTACTTGCCAAAGAAAACTAGATAACAAATCTCAAACATACTACAAAACTCTGCTCTCGTTGAAGGTTCCTTATCCAAACGGACAGCTGAGTGTTTAGCAAATGTGATCCTCTCTCCTCTCCTTCTCACTCTTGTACACATTTGTGTTAGTCTTGGTTACTGCAAGGTTCCCTTTTATCTGGGATTGTTTCACAGCTTTTCACTGACATGCAGGCGAACCAGCCTGCTTTCATGAGTGAAAGCAGATATTTGCAAGAAGCAGAAAGAAATTCCTCTAGCTGTTCTTCCAAAGTTTCCTACAGATTTCTTTTTGGAAATTACAAAAATTTAAGAGAAAAGTAATCTAGCTTTTTTTCCCTTGTCCCAGCTCCCAGAAACTCAGTGCAGATCAGGGGTTCACCCAGCCCTACTTTAATGCAGTGCATTCATAATCCTGCTTCTATTTTTGTTAGGCAGAAGGGATATGGACTCTGGATCACTGGTGGTTGGAGCTGATTATTTTTGAGACAGCTCAATACAAAGGTTTAGTCTATTCCCCACTTTCCTGGTGGTGACAGTGTACTCATGTATGTGACAGTCGATTCTGTACTATGTAAGAAGTAGCTTCTGTTCCCATCCTGCCAAAAAAGATTATGTTCAACAGATGAGTCAGTGAATTTATCAGGTAAAAAGGAAGTTGACACTGATAACTCATCTGCTGCTAAAATTAAGAGTGTGAGTCCCTGTTCAAGAGTCACAACTATAAAACACATTGAAATACAAGGAGCAGCTAAAAAACAAATGACATTTGAACTTTTGCCTTCCTGGCTTCTGTGAACTTCCCACAAAGCTGCTAGCTTGTCTGACAAGAATTCTCTGATACACCTGTGAAATAATAAACTAATACATGGACTGTCGCAGAAATTTTCCTTTATATAGCAGCTCTAATTTCCTTTTGCAAATATAAGGTAACCACTGCCTTTCTGAAGGTAAACTCTGTGTGAACTGCCAAAATCACAAAGCTGCAATTCTATGTCGTATAAGTGTTGACAGAAAAAAGGTTTCCTACCATATGTTTCTTTCTCTAGAGACGTTTTGTATTGGTTAGTAAACAAATATCCTCATAAACATGAATGGACCCCTTCTACGTATGATTCAAACAAGATGCCAGCCCCACTTGCCCTCGTATTACCAAGATGCTTCAGACAAACAATTAGTGACATTTAAAAGAATGAAGTAACAAGTCACAAACATGAAGAAGGGCTCAGTGGTGGACATGTTTCATCGCTGTGTTTAAAAAAGGCGGAGGGTCTTGGCTCAGACTGCGCTGTAGATCAGCTGAACAAAGAAGAATGCTCGAATCCTTTACTGCAATGGATCTTCATAATCCCCATCTTTTAACACATGGTTCACAAAGCCAGAGTGGTAAGAAGGTTTTTTAATATAAACTGGCTTTCTGAGTCCTGAAATGTTAATCAGATTGGTATTTAATTTTATTTCTTTTATACTTAAAGCCTATTCTATTCTTGCATGAACTGTAAATCTTTTATTGAGAAGACCGAGATGAATGCTAAAAACGAAATACACCATATATAATTAGCTCTGGTGGGTTTAATGGTTCGAGGGATATACTTTAGGAAATAATCCTGAATTTTCAAGGAAGGAAATAGGTGATCGAATAGTTTTATCCAATTTGTAATTCCTAGGATGCTGTGAATAGCTGCCCTTTGGTACGTCAGCAAAATGATTGCCTAATAATAAATGATTGCTTAATAATAAACAGGGTGACTTTTAATTGCTGTAAATACCTTCCAGAATAATTTTATGTAAAGTAAGACATAAACACAAAAAGACACTGGTTTATTGTCTCTTACTTGGATGATTTAAATTGATTTTAAATGGTTACACGTTATTTAAAAATAAAACAGTATGGTTTCTGCACAGAAAATTGTGTGAGAGAAATACATTGGAATTCAAAGTGCAGGCCAGTCTAGGAATAGTTTGTCTCACTTAAAAAGAAAAGCACATGTAACATAACATCAGAATTGTTGAAAAAATGTGACATCTATACTTCACTATATTTATGTTAACTTCCAAAATCAGATACGTTAGTTATTTCAACTGTCCCCTTAATTTTGTTTAAAACTGCATCTGCTTCTCAAATTCAGTGAAACTTTGATACCATTAAAGGACAAGTTAGTTAGCTCATTAAATTAAATTTAAATTCATACAGTTATTCCAACATAAATAAATAATCCAAATATTTTCATGCAGACAAATCAAATGTGATGTTCACTTAAGGGAACAGAACATTCTGTAAGAATTTAAATCCACACAGTGATTTGAAATATTTTTATAAGACAATGCCAACTTAAAG
>NW_009650064.1:692042-725113 GCF_000708025.1 Charadrius vociferus | reverse complement strand
GCTGAGAGAAAGAAGGTTGTTCTTGTCTTTCTGTTTGGTTTTCATAGTTAATCACATTTTGTTTCTGTTCAATCTCTACTCATTTAACTGTGCCCAAGAAGGGTCATAAACAAAGCCAAGATGACAACGTCAGTCTACACCAAGGCCAACACTTGCCACATTCAGTCAACTTGCAGACAAAGACACAAACTGATGTAGTGTATGAATGCTGTTCTTTGAAAAAGAACCTTTGCATGCATGTATAGACCAACGTTATTGAGTGCGTCTATGTGTGTAGTGGTATATTTGTTAATGGTTGAAATTGTAAGCATCTGTTATTATACAGTCTCCTCCCATGGAGATCTCAGCACAGGATCAGGGCAAATGAACTGAATGGAAGCCAGCAAATTATTTCATTAAAGGCCTTTGAAATCCAGTAAATGGAAATGCTTTTGACTGTTATTGACCTGAGCTGTATTTTACAAGTAAGCTGTTTGTGATGGGATCTCCAGACCATTAAAAATTTTCAGTTAAATCATAGGTGTCTTTCTTCTTTTTCCTTCTTATTTAACTGCATAAAAGGGCTAATCATGATCTCATTAAAGACAATGGCTCAAGCAGGTTTTTTGTTGTTACTATGGTTTTTTTCCTGTTCATGATCTCCCCTTTTACAAGGTAGCTAATAGATCTTTTTTGACTGTAGGAATCCACATCGATTATCTCTTCAGAGAGACCCTCAACTTACTTAAAATCAGCTCCTCAAAGATTTATATTTGCTTGAAAAATCTTTGCATTTGTTTAGAAAGAAGTCTTATTTTGGCTGAGTTTCCATTGCTAGGCTTTTACTGGACTTGTTTCTGCCACTGCAACTCAGTACTAACTTTGTTAGCTTCAGCCACAGAAATGCTGTATCACCATGGGTACACAGAATTAAGCACACTGGACACGGTGCTGCAAAGGGCTGGACATCCAGCAAAGCCTGAGGCCAACATGGGCCGCATTTTAAACATGGAGTGTTTCCACGATTGCTGGGATGATTCACAGCACACACACATATGTACATAATCTAGGAGATGAGGACCAGAGTATTCAGAAATTTGACGGATCCAACCTCTGGGCTTCATCCTACACATCCCCTTAGTTTCAAAATTGTCCTTAATGTGTTTAATACTCCATAGCTTTCCCATCCTCGCATCTTCAGCTTTTTTCCAGTTTCAGTATTCACTTTGAAAACGGAAAGTTGAAGTTTAGAGCCTTACTTTGATCTGAGATGTCATAACATAAATAACAGATGCAAATATTTCTTTGGTGACCACTAATCTCTCTGTAAATCGCCTGTTGAATCAGAGCTAAAAATAATTATATTCTGTGTTAGTTGGCGTAATTCATCTCTTCACTTTTATACTCTGGGAAAACAGAAAAATATTGCTAACTTTAAGGAATTTGTGATTTTAAGATGTCTCATAGCCAGTTCATTATATACCTTAGTGCCATGGGGCGCGTGGAGGAGGGGGTCTAAACTCTGTTTTAATGTATTTATAAAGGGTAGAATTTTGTTCTACTCTGATAAGTTTGCCAGGATTAGCCCACCCAATTCACGTCTTTTACAAGGATACTGCTTTCGGTTTGGGTGATAAGGGTACATCTTAACTATTTCTTTTTACTATTTACTTTATCCTGGATGCCGGAATTATTCAGCACTAATATTGTCCTTTCACTAATACATCCCAATAAGACATGGCAGGAGCTGTTATGTGATTAACGGTTTCAGAGACAATTGTTGAAATCCTAAACTACCATTAAAGTAGCCAATCTAAAACCAAAAAAAATTACTGTTTGGCCAAATGTTGCGAAACACAGACAGATTTAACAGTGCCAAAATAAACTCTATGCAGAGTGTTGATTAGAACATGCACCTTGCCTTTCTGTCACTTGCATTAGTGAAGTTACAGAAGGTTCACTGTCTTGTTCATAAAAGATACTCTATAGTATAAAAGCTATTCACTATTCCACAAGATTGTATCTCTTATATAAATGAAAAAGCATAGGAACATTTTTAATATTAGTATTTTAGGACAAGAATCTCAAAAGTGCTAAAGTTTAGATCTACAAGGAGAGCTTTGGAGCAAAATAAATACCTGAATTCCTCATACATTGAAAGTTGGCCATTAAGCTCTTAAAATGTGATTCATAGTCACAAACACAGTGAGCAGAAGTTCACTCAACCCAGCTGGCAAATGTGTCTCACTGGGATTACGCTTACAATACCATTTTAGATATTTCCTACTGGATTAGCCATCAGCTACTTAGGTACAGCAAACTGATTTATCTGGTTTTGATTATCTTTAAAACACCATCACATGAGAGAGTAGAAAATAGGACTTCTACTCCCCCTTCAGTCTGAGAGTTTGCAGGCCTACAAATTCTCTTCCAGCCAAGAGTTTACTCCATAGAAATGTAGGCTAGGATGAGTCAAATGTGTGCTTTATCCCTCTGCTGAAGCAGGACTATTATGCCATGAAGAGCACAAGGTTCATCATGCTAAAAAGAAAGTGCTCAAGTAGGATTGTGATGTGGCAGCTCAGTGATACAGATGTCAGGTGTCCTAAGGACTTGTCTCTTTTCCCAAGACTGTTTATGGATTTTGCAAGAGTCATTGAATAAATATACAATTTAGCTGCTTCTCCCAGCAATGAAGCAGTTAAATTATAGAGACGAAGCCACTGTACTAAATGGTGAGTCTAAAATTTTAGATTTCTGAAGACAGTTTTTGTACAGACTCATGAAAACCTACTGGCCTCAGCGTTCTCAGGTTGGGTGATCCCTTGCCAAATCCATCTCACATTTGTAAAATGCTTAAATTTGAGTGTCTCCATACCACCAAAATTCCACTGTAGGCATCAGACTTTTCAGAATCTGGCTAAGGGACATACTGTGTTTCTGTACCTAATTCCCACATATTTCTTATTTGGGCACAGTTCAAAGTGGGAAGATATTCAGAAAATTGCTCCACAAATTTTCTGCATAAATAAACTTTTGGCTTGAAATGTTGTGATTCCAGGAGTTCTCACACCCCACATACACAACAGTTGCATACCATTCAACTCTGGCAAGCTTTTCTTCCAAAGAAATCAGAATAGGCAGCTACACACACAAACTGGACATCATGCCTGTAATTTATTATTTTTTTTTAGAGACAGAGCTAGCTATCCTTATGAAAAATAAGGATTTAATAGGATTTGTACCTGGTAGATATTTTTTAAACTGTCTACCTATTATGCAGATGTCCACACACAACCCGACATCAGAAATGCTCACCAAAACCACTCAATATTGAGTCATGGACATGCTCAACACTAGAAGAGATCTAGCACCTACTATTTAGAAAACACTTATCTACACAAAAGACGCATTGAAAGGTGTAGCATGACACAGCCAATACAAACAGGCTTCAAATGAACTGTTTTTTATCAGTCATCGCGTAAATGAAATAGAGCCTCTGGCTTTCCTTTTTCTAAATAATGTGGTTTCTAGTGTTGTGTCCACTTGAAAGTGGTATTATCAGTTTGTGATTACCTATATGGGTTATGACTGTGGGAACCAAACTGATGACAGAGTCTAGATTTCACATGTAAAAGATTTCATTATTTTTCAGAGAATCCATTTAGTTCTTGCAAATGTTTGCTGGTCATTGTGTAAGACAGCTTTTGTTTCTAGTCATTCAGATAAGGAACATGGGAAATAAAAATATCAAATGATCATATTTCAAGAATGCAATTAAAGCCTTCACCTTCAGCAGGGACAGCATGATTACTGCTGAATGTGCTCATCTAAGCAGGTCTTTAAAGCATGGCTGTTATGATTTGGTGATAGAGGGCCACATCCTCAAATGATATACAGCATCGCTGAGCTCTGTGAATTTGCTGTCGAGGATCAGGAACAGAATTAATAAGCTGGGGACCTACAGATTTCAAAATAGTCCATAAACGTATCACCACCTCCTTCTAACAAATACATAGTTTTCATAGATGAAGTAATATATAGATGTCAGCTAATCACCTGTCATTAAAGCAACCATGGAAATTTTAACTCCCCTTTCCCCTCCCTTTCATTTTCTCTCTTCCGCTTCCCTTCCCCTTCCCCTTCCCCTTCCTCTCTCCTTTCTCCTTCCCCTTCCTTTTCCCCTTCCCCTTCCCTTTCTCATTCTTTTCTCCCTTTCCCCTTCCCTTAATAATATAAGGTAGGGCTAGACATTTCTTCTCCTATCTTTCCTTCCAGATGACTCCCAGGACTATCAGCTTCTTCCAGCTATCAGAGCAGTATGTAAACATATTGGTTGGTCTTTTTTTTTGTGCAAGCACTATTTGAAAAAACAACAAAGAAAGCCACTAACACAGCATTTGTTAGGCTGCAGGAAAAAAATATTGAAAATTCCAGGCGGGCATGACCAAATCAGGTTCCTCAATCTGACAACAACTGAATTGCTGCAAGAATAACTCAGAAATTGGAAACGTGTCATCCATTACCCTAGTCTTTACTGTCAGCATATTTAATGTAAAAGTTTTATCTAGTTCTTAATCTGTGTTTCATTTTGGAATTTATAGTATTCATCTTAATAACTTATTCATTACATTCCCTTTATGAAGATGAGATCCCAAAGACAGTAAATTTCTGTCTTCCTTCACCCAAATTTCAGGTTCCCCAGAAGTTTTAAAAGATACAGGGATGCTATACAGTGCTGGCACTTAACCTTTTAGCTGGTACTTAGCCTTTTAGGAGATTTCTGAACATTTACAACCCTGACCTCAGGCTGTGAGTGCAAATGTACTTACTCATCACTTGGTGGGTTTTACCTGCAGCAGATCCTAGAACTGCTCTAGCACTTAAATGAATGTGACTTTGGCAGACTTTGAGTTGAAGCAACGTAGTTTGACACACAGCATTCAAGGTGAAAGACGGGGAAGGCATTGATAAGCTGGTGTGGAGGTTGTTTTGCCTCTGTTGTTGGCTGCCAAGACATATTATTAACAAATTATTATGACAGAATTTACTGTATTAATACAGTTGTTGAGATTTGGACAAAAAATGTGCCCAACCTCATTGATTCCAGAACTATTTTGCAATCTCTCTGATGAAACTAATCCTACATAGTTTGCATTCCGTTATTTACAGCACAGAATTTCCTTTCCTGCCACATTTCCTTTCTTTTCTTTCATTCTCATATTCTATTTAAAGCTTTCATTTTCTCTGTGGCTGTCTGACTAATTATGTATCCCACGTCTACATGTTTAAGCAAAAGCATCTAGCACCATCTTTCAGCACCTCATTATCTCTTTTTGCACAGGAATCTCCTGCCCCTGTCTTAGAAAAACCACAATTTATTTCTTTCAAAACCAGCTTACTTTAATGCCATGAAATTGAGACTGAGATTGTATTTAACGGAAGAATGAATTTAAGTTGAGAAGCTTTCATTGAAATGCATAGTCACAGAGTATATAGTCTTTACTATATCTGCCTCCTGGGGGTGATTTGGATTAGGTGTTTTCTATCTGAATTAAATACTTAACAAAAGGGCTATTCTCCCATCTGTTCATGCAGCTCTACAGTGTAAATACCATTACTGCCACCTGAAATTACATAGTTAACATCCATAAGTCACATACACAGTTCTTACCGGTGTTAGTGGGAACACTCTAGTTTTATGGAAAGAGGCTAATGTACAGTCCTTAAATTTGGGGGTAGAGTGGAAGAAGTCAAAGATTCAAATACAGCTGCAGAATGAAAATACAGGCCTGATTCTGTTTCCATTACAATCATTTGGATTTGTATGACTTCATCCCAGCTAACTTGACCAGCAGTTAAGTTATTAGAATTTCGAAGATCAAGAGGGAGATATTTCAGGGGGAATAATATGACCTTGAAAAGTAAGCAACTGATGAGGAAGAAACTTGTAAAATCTATTATTTCAGCGCTCAACCTAAATTTCTTCACATGATGGTTTTGTGCAAGTCTTTGTTTTTTTTTTTCTTAACACTTGTCAGATTGTTATTGAAATTTCAGATCTTATCCTCAGCTGTCTGACTCAGTTGGAGATGATGGAGCTCATTTGTGCCAGATAAGGATCTGCACCTTTAACAATAGCTGATATTCATAAGTCTGTAGCTAATTGCATTCTAGACTACCATTCCTGGGCAGTCTGTGCAAAGAGATCCAAGATCACTTCCTGTAGATTCTTGCTGGAATGCAGTTGTGTAACTATAAACCAGTTCGATACTTAGCAATTTTTAAAAATTATTGATTTTTCCTAAAGACCGAGGGAGCTTTCCTTCTGGTTAAACGGTTGTGTTGCAAGCTGCATTCTTCTTGCACAGGGTTAGAGACTGGTTCAGCAAGATGGCTTCCATCATCTGTTAGAGTAACAAAGCCCACTGTGGAAATCTGAGGATGATTTTATGAAACAAGTTGACATTTTAGTAACATTATCTATTGCTTCATTGCCTTGAGAAATAAGTTAGCGGGTTAAAGGAGAAGATAAATATGAAAACATGCTGGGAGACCTTAGCACTGGCAATAATTAAAGTCTTTTCTTAAGAAATTAAAAAAAAAGACAAGAACAGAAAGTCACAAAATGTCTGTACTTATTTATACTAAATGTTTATCTTATTCAGAATCCTATTTCTGATAATGGTCAATAGTAGAAGCCCTAGAAGAACAAGAGCACGTGTAAGTTCTCCAGAACAGTGTATCCTCCAAGATATCCACAGCCTAGGAGCTTCCTGAGGTAAGTTTATATGTAGACAGTTGTACTTTATAATCACTGCTGGACCCAACCCTCATGCATTTATCTAATATCATTTAAAAAACATTTATATTTTTGGCCTCCACAACATCCTGTGGCAATGAGTTCCGTAATTTTATTATGCATCATGAGAAAAAGCACTTCCTTTTGTTTGTTTGTCCCTAAGGGAAACGGGGACAAATGAAAAGGCACTGTATTTACCCAGTAATGGGTAACGCTGATGTGGGGGACGCTTGCAGAGCTGCACAGAGCAGATACTGATTCTGACCACAGCTTTGCAGCTAGGAGAGCGAGGGGGCAGTCACAGCACAGTCCAAAGACTGAAATTTTGCAGGAGGGAAAAGCAGAGAAGCCTATGCTCATGAATGTCTTGTAGAGTTTCTCCTTTTGTCAATGCTCGTTTTGCAGTCCTGGATATGTGTGTGCCACAAACCAATGCCAGATGTTTATCCGCATGTATCCAGTGAGAAATTTAAGTGACTGAAAAAAAGACTATCTCACGTACGCTGCGCTGAAGAGCCCCAGCCGGCTATAGAAATACATGAACAGGAAATTGTATGGATCCTAAAGGCAGAGCAGAATACAGCCTGCGGTGTGGCGAGCAGCGTGTTTTCCTACGCTGTGGTTTGTCCCTTTTGAAGTGGTCATGTAACGAGCTGAAAATATCCACATGTTTAGATAGTAAACATGCATGTAAGACTGCCAGTAGTGAATTTCCGCTTTGAAGAGTGTGACTTGCTAAATGGACAGCTACAGCCTGACACCCTCACACCTTCCCTTTCTAGAAACAGAAAGCAAAAAACCAAACGCTCCTCCTCAACTTAGTCCCATATTTCTTCTATTTACCAAATACAAAGCAAATGTGCTGTACTTACTTTTTCAATGCCCAAATGATTAAAACTTCACACTATAAAACTGCTAACCACAGAATTTGAAAATTGTCATTGCTTAACTGGAAAGTATTCCAAGTGCTTTCAGACAGAAAACATGTCTTCATAGCCAAACTCTAAGGAATGAAGGCAGTGGCAGCACTTTGAAATACAAACTATATTCTATAAGCATTGATTTTCAGTAAAAAAGATTGTCATTCACCAAATTACCAGTGCTTCTGTGGGTCTGATTCTGAAGGATTTTCCCAAGCTTGAAAAGGAGGAGTACAGTACCTGGTACCAGGTAGAAAAGGCTGGCTTTACAGCTTTTGGCTGCATGTAAAGCTTCTGGTACATAATAGATAAAATACAAGCACTACAAGTAATTGATGGAGAGATGGAGAGAGGGAGATAGAATTATTGCTCTGAGTTTCCGATGAATGGCTACTGCTTAGACTCATTCTAGGAACCTGAGTGCCTGGAAAGCATAAAATAATGGTAAAGAAATGCAACTGAAGTTCTCTGGTGCTTAGGAATGTGAGTTAGCCAGTTGCACATTGTCATTCTTTTACTTTTTGCAGTACTTTTGAGTAGTTCAGCTCAGGTCTGGATTCCAGTGTCTTAGCTTCTGTAGAAACAAGTATTACCAGACATCCTGTACTGAATAGCTATCAGGGGGAAAAGCAAGAGGAACGTAGCAAACATAGGTGGTTACATAGACTTGGCATCATATCTGTCTTTGCTTATTCTTAATATTTTATGAACAAGGGTATAATAATGACAACAATAATTCACATAAACTGCTTCTCGAATCAGAGTGAACTCTTCCATACTCTTGACAGCAGAAAGGAATCCGGAGAAATATATGGAAGAAACCAGAGTACACTGGAGTTCAGTATACTTATATCCTGAGAAAGAAAGGGATGACAAAAGCTTCTTCATGAAAATTTCTTACTCATTCTTCTATATAGTCTTTAAACAAACTATTGTTATGCTATGTATCTATATGCAAATAAACTTATGCCCACTGAATCAATTATCATGCATGAAAGTGAACAGAAAATTTTCATCTCACCTAATTCAAAAAGGTAATTCACTAGTGTGGCTGAGCAAATACAAGGTTGAATGAAAGACAAAAATGTCACATTGAGATATGTCAATGAATCATCAATGAGAAGAAAAAAAGGAAAGTTTAGTATTTGCAGATGCAAGGAGATATTTACTACTTTGCCAAGATCAAGTGATAACACCTAATCGAACAAAAAGACACCTTCAAGGAAGTGAAGGAATTCTTATTTCAGTTGAGAGGAACAGTGAGGGTAATTCTTGTAGTTAGAATGGCAAGAAACCGCTTTGAAAGGGAGGGATCAAAACCTGGACTTCAAAGAAGTTTTCAAGAAAACAATGCTGGAAAGCTAACATGTGTCACCAGTGCACAATAAATATTCAAAGGACGTGCTTCTGAAAGGACCCTCTAATGGAAAGCTCTCAGGGTTTTCCAACAGAGGCCCCCAGCTGGTATTGCTCTAGGTTATGTCTTCTGCATAAAAGCTTATGCCATGATTACCACCTTCTTGGAAGCTGCGAGCAAGTTATCTGGGCACAGGGAGAAAGCCCTGACTGATACAACCTTAAAACACTGCCTTTTTCAATTCACTTATGTATCCAACAAGCTTCTGTTACTGTATTTGAAATACAATGCCTTTATTTAACTGTTACCTTAAGCTGACTTAAAGTAAGTATTATTTTAAGGTAATGGGATAACTGAAATCTCTTTAGGTGGTATGGAAAATTTATAAACGGGGGAAGTGGGGCAGATTTTAACTTCCCTATCTCTGCAGTATTTCCTCCGCCATATTCAAAGAATAATAGAGGACATCTCAGCTTTGTGAGCTAGTGGCAAGTTATTAGCATGGATCAGGATCTTGGTATATGTGCTTGAACCCAAAGGTCAAAAGGAACATGTGACAGATGTGACAGACCATCGGCAAAGAGCATAGATGTAGATATTATTCAGACCATCTGTCCCAGGCATCCCATGCTGATGTCTGTAAAGGCAGGCTCACAGTACTGCTGATCTGCATTACTGTTCACAGATCCCTCCTCTCTTCACTGCTTGTATAAGGCTTCTGCACTCCGAATATACCCATACAGCTCGAGTGCTCAGAGCAGGACAGTACACATAGCATGTTTCCCTTTACCATTCTGGATGTCCCATCAAATAATAACTGAGCTGGGCTAATTACATCTTATTTTGGCTTGCTTTGCTAACCCCTTTATCATTGTAAATAGATGCGATTTTAACTAGCTTCTAATTTAAGCTGTTAGAAAATGTGATCATGTGGTGTTAATTTTGACATGGGACTGCCCATGTCAATAGTAATCACTGCAGGACAGTGTTTGGTGTGCTGATCCTTGAAAAGAAACTGAAAAATAGCATGTGATTATCTGAGATAAACAGGAATGATGGAAATGTTCATTTTATAGTGCCAAGCTGAATAGAGGTAGAACAAATTACAAACTCCTGTGGTCTAGAGCTTACTGTGCCACTGTCTCCATTTGGCATCTCCACGCCACATTTTCCTTTAGGAAAAATGGGGATTAACTCACGTTTACATTTGAATAAAATAAATCCTGAGCTCTAAGTGTTCCCACTAGTTTGGGGTTTTTTTGGTTCTTTTTTTTTTTTATTCAGCTCTCCTATTTGGAGCTGGCAATGTTTTTCTAACAACCAGGGACAATGGAGTAAGTATCTAGTAGAACAAGTCTGTTAAAAAAAAAACCTGTTACAGAACAAGCTCTCAAAAATTCAATAGATCAAGAAAACAAAAGAGATTTTTAATGCTTAATCAGTTCTTGTAAAAAGCTCAAACTACAGCTGCAGCTATTAGGCCATTCATAAAAATTTTCTAAAACCAGTCATAGGGTATGTTTCGACTTAAAGCAATTGCATTTTTGTAACTACTGAAGGCTGGCAAGTAAGATCAAATTTAGGCATGCTTTTTATTCAGCTCTGTCTATTTCTATTTTCTGAAATATTTAAATTTAGTCTGTAAAAAATTCACATCAGTAACTGAAATAATTCAGAAGAGTCCTTTCTTTTTCCACTTTCTTATTTAATTGAGGCAGGTAATATACAGGCTCTATTAGTACACATTTGATAAGGATACTGTTAAACAGATTTTCTAGAGAACAGAATGAATTAACAGTGTGACACATATATTCTTACTGAGACAAACCGGACATTTTTTTTCTACCATTTTGTCAAAAGGATTTCATTTAAAAGAGATAGGATAGCCATGTGTTACAGTTCTAGTAGTTTGGGCTTTGTGTCTGTATTTGCAAAGGGTGTATTTGCACCCTAAACTTGGCTATGTGATAGCATCAAATTTTTGAAGTGGTTATTAATTGAAATTACTGTCACTTAAATGTCCTCCTCTGTTTTGCATTTTCAGATCCCTGTGTGTTTCATTCAAAAATTAGATGATTCAAAAACTCTCCTGTAGGAAGTATGACTTTAATCCTTTCAAAGAGTAACAGACTAGTCAGAAAATCATGGAATTCTTTGGGTTGACCAGTCTCAGTTTTGAGCTCAATAATTTTTCAGTATCTGGAGAAAATGAGATCAGTACATAACTATAACACAGAGAGATTTTTCTCCTGATTGTGTGTAAATCCACTGGGTTATCATCTACTGTCAAAATGTCTAATAACAGAAACGGACCTCGCTGCCACTGATGACACTCAATTGGCTGTGTATTGCCTGCAGTCCAAGGATCTGTTCTTTCAGTGATCCAGTGACTACCTAAGTTCTCTCTCTGTCCTTTTGCCAATTTCTGAGTGGATGCAGGAGGCTGCAGCTGGTATTCTTTACATTAAACTCAGTGCCACTGGCATCTCCAAGCACGTTGCTGCACTGGGTCCACATAGGTATGGAGATACCCTGTTTGAATATCCAGAAAAATTCACCTGCAAATAGAAACTGAAAGATTTGCCTTATCCAAAGTCATCTAAGCATAGGCAGCAGCACAGTTTCAAGCACCAATGTGTGTTTTAACCATCAATTACTACTTACTTTCAAGTACCCAAGTAGTCTGAGAAGGGAGGAGGAGTGAAGGATTCTGTACCATTTGCTTGAATCTAGGTGCTTAAATGTTGCTCAAGTTACATTCAAAGTGTTTAAATCCAGTTAGGATCTGATCAAAATATTTGAGAGTTCCGTTACTTAAAACTCTCTACAGGCAGCAATAATCTTATTGCTACAGACCACTACACATAAAAATCTAAAGCAAGGTAAATAGTTCATTACTTATCTTGATTAAAACTATTGTATCTCACTAACAAAATATGCAACCTGCCGTTGTTTTTGTTTGTTTCTATCATTGCAATACCAGATATAACTGACTTCTAAATATCAGTATATTTCATTATCCAACTCAGTTGTGTGAAGTAAATTCTATATTCTCTAGGACAATATCTGTACTTGGGAAGTGCTTCCTGAATGTGCTTACTACTTTGGACATCACTAGCAATTTCAAATAGGTTTTAAATCTTAAAACTACTATAGTCCAAGTTATTTTATATATGTTTGTTGGAAGAGGATTGCAAAATCTTGTGCAAACTAGATAAAAAAAACAGATTGCTGATTCCGTTAAAAATCCACTTACAATATGTATCCAATGTCTAAACCTAAAGGGAATAATTGAAGTCTGAAAATAACCACAGTCAGCTTCACATTTTTATAGTATCATTGTGATTGCTGTCTACGTCCCCATGTGTTATGTATATTATAATGCATCAGCATTGGGAGGAAAGCAATTTAATATGCATGGGATAACACAAAAGTCAAAACACATTTGCATATGCATAGGTGTATAACATAGATTGTGCTAAGCAACATTCGGAAGTAAGAAAATGTTGTTCTCGTTTTGCAGAGGAGAAAACTGAACGAGGTCACAGTAAGTCAGTTAAATAAACATAGGTTGGGCCCTATTTGGCTCACCACATACAGCTAAGACAGGTCCATCCTTTCAGACTGCAGAGATGATAGCAGTAAGTTAATGGTCCCATAGTGATGAGAGTGCACTAATAATATGCCAGTGCAAATATGTTCCCTGCCTAGAAAGTATGGAATATTAACACAACAGCTGTCAGGGAAATCTGGCTGGCGCACTGAGTTGATGAAAAGTATTCTTTCACCACTTGTCAGTTCTATAAAATCAATGTAATTGAATAACAAAAAAAAATAATCTGGATGCATTGCACTGTTCTACAAAGATAATTATAAAAGGATTAAACAACTGGACTCCAAACTCCCAGATGGCACAGACTTATCTTGCTATAAGATTCAAACTATCCTGACAGCTAGAACTAAATGTTGTTAAAATAATATTGGCATTACAATGTAAGAAACAAGCATGGACACATAGAAGATGAGTATCTGAGGGAGCCTCAGATTCATACTATAAATATGTTGCAGAGAGCTGGATAGACAGAAGTAAAAAAGAGGTGACAAACCAAGACATTTCTAATCCCCACAGGAGGCCACAATGCTTGAGTGAGTTTTGTTCCTTGCCCAGACAGCATACTGGAACTCCTGGCGTGTTGAAACACCATGAGGTAAACACACAGAGTTCCTAAACGTAGCAAAGTCAACCCATTAAATAAATGTTAACTGCACTTCTGGAACACATTAGATGTTGTAACAAGATAAACATAAAGAAAATGATCCGTGAAATAACTTTAATTTAAATTCAGTATCAGTTTCACGACAATTTACACACAACTGATAAATACGTATGAAAAATGACAGAAATTAATTTACAGGCTTATTTTATATATTCCTTTGAGTTAAAATTATAGGTCCAGTAAGATCTATAACTTTAAAAAGTGGTTAATTTGAGCATTTTAAAATGCACATATTAGCCTCTGACACTGAGAAAAAACATGATTAACTAAGATAAATCAAGACACATTCTAAAGGCCTTTAAATAAAAGATGGGTTATCAGAGTTTTGATAATGAAGTATATTCTTTCTGAAGCTCAGAAAATGCAAAGACGTATATGAGAATATATATAAGAATGCTAAATGCATATATATGTATATATATAAAAGAATCACCAGTTATGTCTATGTGTTCAGTCCCTCGGAAACTTCAAATGTGCACCAGCCTTGTTCTTTTAGTGTATAAGGAACACAGCGCTATCTCATAATTAGTCTGACAGGATCAGTGCTGGCAGGCAGTGATGCAGGTCAGCAGTTCTGGCAGCAGACTTACACATGGCTTGCTGAGCCTTTCAGAATCTGCTCAACAAATTTCCCAGCTTGTGCTGATGGAGCCGCGTCTGAAGGAGGATTGGTACATAGAAATCTTTGAGAAACAGAAATGTTCACTGAGAAAAACCTGTCTGAAGACAAAGATATGAAAAATGCTGCTTTCTGTTGAATTGCTGTTTGAGGGGTGAGGAGGAACTTCTGCAGAGCCTGGAAGAAGGAACTGGAGCTACTGACCTGCAGGAGGTCCCAAATCTGCTGAGGAAGTACATCTGCAGTGGCATGCTTTAGCACGTGCCATGCGATCCTCTCCAGTAACATTCAGTCCAAGTGAGAATAAAAAGGTTGCGACACATTACAAAAGGTTTCGAGGACCATAATTGCTACATTCGTGCTACTGTGATAGGGAAATGATGAGAAGGGAAAACTTTCTGACTCCCTGCTTTGCATGCATATGCAGAAATATTTTGCAGGGTCAGGGGTCAAGTCCTTACAAAAATTCTACTCTTGCTGGACTGTCAATAAAGAATATCACACTCTCTCCACCCTGCTTCAGAGGAATAATGTGTCTGGTCTCTTATGGATGCATACATCAAAACTATCATTTGTTTCATAAAAAGCAAAATATATACCCCAGCTGAGGGGTAAGATACTTGAAGAGCATCTTATAGAGGATCGCAGAATCATAGAATGGTTAGAGTTGGAAGGGAGCTTAAAGATCATCGAGTTCCAACCCCCCTGCCATGGACAGGGACACCTTCTGCTAGACCAGGTTGCTCAAAGCCCCATCCAACCTGGCCTTGAACACTTCCAGGGATGGAGCATCGAGAGCATTCTCAGGGCAACCCATTCCAGTGTCTCACCACCCTCACAGTAAGGGATTTCTTCCTAGCACCTAATCTAAATCTACCTTCTTGCAGTTTAAAACTGTTACCCCACATCCTATCACTACACTCCCTGATAATGAGTCCCTCCCCAGCTTTCCTGTAGGCCCCCTTTAAGTACTGGAAGGCTGCTATATGGTCTCCTTGAAGCCTCCTCTTCTCCAGGCTAAACAACCCCAACTCTTTCAGCCTTTTTTCATAGGAGAGGTTCTGTAGACCTCTCATAATCTTCATGGCCCTCCTCTGGACCTGCTCCAACAGGTCCATTTCCTTCTTATGTTGAGGGCTCCAGAGCTGGATGCAGTACTCCGTGTGGGGTCTCACCAGAGTGGAGTAGAGGGGCAGAATCACCTCCCTTGACTTGCTGACCACGCTTCTTTTGATGCAACACAGGATGTGTTGGCTTTCTGGGCTGCAAGCACACATTGCTGGGTCATGCAGAGCTTCTCATCCACCAACACCCCTAAATCCTTCTCCGCAGGGCTGCTCTCAATCCATTCTCCGCCCAGACTATATTTGTGCTAGGGATTACCCTGACCCATGTGCAGGACCTTGTGCTTAGCATTGTTGAACTTCATGAGGTTTGCACAGCCCCACCTCTCCAGCCTGTCCAGGTCCCTCTGGATGACATCCCTTTCCTCCAGCATATTGACCACTCCACACAGCTTGGTGTCATCAGCAAACTTGCTGAGGGTGCACTCCATCCCACTGTCCATGTCACCAACAAACATGTTAAATAACACCGGTCCCAGTACCAACCCCTGAGGAACGCCACTCATCACTGTCTCCTCTTGGACATCAAGCCTTTGACCACAAATCTTTGAGTGTGACCATCCAGCCAATTCCTTTTCCACCAAGTGGTCCATCCCTCAAATTCATGTCTCTCCAATTTAGAGACAAGGATGTCATGCGGGACAGCATCAAATGCCTAGCACCAGTCTAGGTAGATCGTGTCATTTGCTCTTCCCTTATCCACCAATGCTGTAACCCTGTTGTAGAAGGCCACCAAATTTGTCAGACACATGCAGTTGCTGAAATGGAGACCATCTGAGGCTGGGTGTGAGATGCACAGAGAAAAGCAAGAAATTCTGTTCTCTGCACTTCCCCTGAGAAAGCAGAATTCTAGGGGAAAACCCAAAATGTAAATAAGTATCCCAGTATTATGAAAATCCTCCCTCTTCCTTTCTTTAACAGGGACAAAATGTCATCCTGGCAGAGCTATCCTGGGATCAGGGAGCTGAGATTTCCCACTCGAATACATCTGTCTAACAGCCAAGCCAGTTCCTAAGGCCCGGCACTGAGCAGATGAGTGGCTCCCAGCAGCGCGATCCTTCATTCTTCACTCAGCCGAAACACCCTTTCAGTTCCACTGGCAATTCTGCCTAGGGACGTACATAAGGTCAGTCCTGCAAGCAATAAATAGCCCGGTGCTCTAGGCACTCTGAATCACTTTGGCATTCACTTTAGTGCATCCAGATGACATAGCAACCTTCCATGGATTTGACCATTTTTTGGTTGAAATGCTAATAGCCATCTTAAAGTGATCTTCACCTGTTTCCATAGCAATATGGCACTGAAGAAAAGGTGGACTGACAAGAAGAAATATGCAAATTGTTTACTTTTTCAGTCCATTGATGCCGTTTTGCATGTTCTTTCATTCAATCCATTAGAAATCTCCTGTTGGCTCTGTGCAGTCATTGGGCTGTGTGGAAAGGTAAACACTGAAGTCTTTATTCTTCTGGTAGCTGACAGCTTCTCTCCTTGGGGAATGAAAAAAATTGTCTTTTTTCCTCTTGTCAAATAACAAAAGAGGTTGCATTAGTCACAGCGAATATGGAAATCTGCCAGGAAAAGAAAGTAAGTAGTACCCTTGTAGAAACCTAATAAAAATGTCCATTAGGCTTTTGGAAATGACCCTTAACTACCAGCCAAAGCATAATGAAATTGGCAAAACACGAAAAGCAAAGTCTCACTTTGCTTTGCAGCTTTCGAATGACCCGCAAACCTCGTTAAAAGGGATCAGCAGTGGCAAACAGAGACTCTGCCAAAGTTCTTTGGCAACAAGTCCCAAAAATCTGAAAGAGAACAGGTTTACATAGAAGCAACAAGCCTGCTGGTAAGGTTAGCTGCTGTCAACATCTGTCACACTACAAACAGAAAAATTCCTTTTGGCTTGTTTTTTTAATGAGTTATCCTGTTGAATTTATTTCATCCACAGTATATGGGATCAGATCCTGCACTTCTTTATACAGATAAAATCCAGATGAAATTAATGAAGGGGGGTGCTTCCTGAGAAAGGAGGACATGACTGGAGTTTTTGGAGCAACTGTTGTTGTTCTGAACAATGCTGCACGATGTTTACCATTTTGTAGTACACATTAGTGTTCATAAGACTATAATTAAGGGCAGATTTTACCTTGAATTAAACCAAACAAAAAAATGCCAGAACTCGATTCTCCACTTCGTGCTAGCTGTTTATGTCTGAGAAGGCAGGATCAGGATTTCATCTCAGATTTCTTCCTAGAGAATACAGTCCAACTCAATTGCAGGCTATGGGTTTGTGCAGGAGTCATTTACATTATGAAGGAGTTCTGGCAAACTGTTCCTCTCAGTTCCTCTCAAAATCTGTTAAATTTTGAAAAATTCTGTGTTTTGCTGTCAAGTTGTAAGCAAAAAAGGCTATTTCTTTACAAAAAAAAATAATTCAAATAATATGAAAAATCATCCTTACATGCCATTTCATATTTTCAATGAAAAAAAAAAAAGAGAGCAATACATATGCTTAGCCATACTGAGGGAACAGGGTGAAGAAGGAGTGAATAGATGTTGTATATTTGGACTGGTGGTGTTTTTTGATGAATCTGCAGAGCTAATTTTTCTTTAGATAGTCCTGAGGACTCCATCATGTGATTGAAGCCAATAGGAATACTAGTGAGAGTATGGTTTTCAAGACTGAACCATCAGATTATAACAAAGCAATCTGATTTTCCCTGAAACTCCATGTTTGTACAGACCTTTATTCTTTGTGTGTCCTGCTCTGTTTGTGGACCATGACTGCAGAATTTTAATGAGCTCCATGCAGAGTTCTTTTCAGAGCCAGCTTTGCAAAGAGGCATGTCACACTGAGAAATTGCTTGTGTGCCACTGCTTTATTGTTTTGTGCACAAGTTTAGGTCTGTCTTGATTTCACTCCATACATTTTCTTGATCCTACCATATAGAGCTGATAAATTGTCCATCCCTGAAGAAGTTCAGCTTCACAGTTATTCATTCTCACCCACCCTCCCTTTTTTCCTTTCGTGCTGACACATAAAATTGCCTTAGAAATCTGCCAACCTACACAATTCAAAGACAGCACTGGACTTTGGGCATTTCTGTCCTTGTTTAAGACTGAAGTCCTAAAACACAGAAAGATTTAGCTACAAAATTTAATCTGAGATCAGCCAGAAGTCAATGGAAATGTCTTTCTGAGTAAAGATTAAAAACCAGGACTGTTAGTCACAGATTACTCTAGAGACGAAAGAGGGATATATATCATATGGCAATACATATGGTTAAATACAGGCAGTATAGTGTTTAAAAATAATTATTGTGTACAGGATGCCTCTATTTTTTCTGCACTTCGTAACAGAGTAAAAGTTGTACTCTCCACCATGACTCTAAAAGCAGCTGGGACTGGGGACATGGGACCAGGATGGGCACAGAAGAAGGAGAGGATGACACAGGTCAAGATACATGCTGTGGCTTGAGTGTCTAACCTAGCACAGTCGGGAATTCAGATGTTGGCTGTGTCTCCCAAGCCCAGCTTCTCAGGTGGTCTTCTCAGGGTACAATAAATCCACATGATGTTTCTATGGTGTGCAGACCATAAAAGGCAGAAAATATTTGGAGTCATGTTCTTATTACAGAGGAGGGCTTTGTGGCAAGTTTAAGATGTGACCAAAGCACCAGGATAAAATCATCCGCTGATAAGCATTACACGCCTAATTAATAAAGAAAAAGAAAAAAAAGCATACACTTGATTTCACTCCAGATTCAGCTTTAACTTTGTACAAATATTCTGGTATTATTCTAGCTTTCTTGTTCCCCTGAACTTCCTGCTCAGACTGGAAATGGAAGGGCCAGACAGTTCTCCTCTTCTCAAGGGATTTTCAGAGCAATTCTGAAGAAAAGAACATTCATGTTTTCAAAGTTGGCGCTGACATACCGCTATAAATCATAGATCATCAGTGATTCTTAACAGTGAGCTGGACTGGCCAAAACCCATAAGAACTATCATCAAAGGCAAAAAAATCTTTGTAATCAACAGCAGGAAAATTGGGATCAGGGTGCCTGCTTAAGATTTGTATGAGAAATTCCATAACCTTCCATTATTTTCTTTGAACAGGAACATTTGTTAGTAGGAATGGCTTATTTTATCATTGAGACAAACTCTACATCCTATGGACAAGAAAAGGTGAAAAACCTCTCTTAGAAAAAAATTGGCCAAAGCATAACTTGATTCTATTTTACTCTGATCCACCTTTGTCTCTTACAGGGTTTAACTGCTGGTTTATCTGAACTGAATATACCTTTGGTTCAGAATACAGTTTTTGCGGTATTTTTATTCTGGTGATTTTTTGATTCATAGACTTTGTCTAAGGAATTGGTGAAAAGAATCAAAGAAAAGTAAGTTAGTTTCATATCAGTACGCAAAGGTCCTCATCCACTGAAAAACATTGAAAAACACTGTGCTTTGCAAATCCTGAAAGTTTAAAATCCTGTTAGGTAAGCAAAAGAAGAGAATGGCTTTACAAATGCTTACTCAATTATAAAGTTGCTCAGCTCAGCTCATTACCAGTTAATTATTAAATATACATTACAGTCATTCTTTAGCTGAGATATTTGGAAAGCAGATGGCTCCTATCAACAGAGTTAAAAATAAATAAAGACCGTCTTCAGAAACATCTGGTACTGGCAACTGTCAGAAACAGTGCCAAGCTTCAAAATTCAAATGCAGCCATGGAGTTTGAGTGCTTCTGTCCGTACGTTTATGTCTGAAAAGGACCAAAGGAAAGACCTAACAATGAAATTTGATCTGGAATTAGAGTCCAAACTCTTCCTTCAAGGTATTTGCCCACATTGAGACCAAAGCATTTTTTTTCTCCTTGGCTTTTACCTACCACAGCTAAATACCAAAGTACAGATAAATCTGTTACTTCATATTTTCTCTTGTGACAGAAATTAAAATGTGTGACTTGGGGATTTTATTCTGTTTCCTTTTAGTAATTGCACTTCATAAAAGCTATTTAATGTTTGTCAGGTTCCTGAGCCTAATCTCACTCTAAGTCTTTCTAACCATCTCTCGCACTGCAATTTCATCAAACTTTTCTGATAAGAAGGGAAGAGTATTATTCAGCTTGTTGATATTTGGATTAGTCTCTAATTCATTTTATGGTAAGGGACAAAAAAACACCCATCAAAGTGCTATTTAGGTGTTTCAGTGTTCTCTTATTCTTTTATTTATATTTCCAAAAAGACAGTCCAATCTCACCTTAAAATATGTCAGCCTCACCACATATGGGTGTAGTCTTCTCTTTCCAGAGGCTATCTCCAGTTTAACCGCTGAATTTCCTGCCGAATCAGAGTCTCTACTTTGGAAGTTTATTTTCAAAGAAAACAGATTGGAGGTGGGGGGATGCCAATCAGGGTCCATCTGGAAATGTTCTTGCGCTAAAACATCAGTTAGACAAATGATTTCCAGCGTGATGCTGCATATATAGGAGACAAGTCTTCCAGGAAATTGGAGCACTAATGAGGAACTCTAGAGCAGATTTTCCCATTCCTATCATGACTTTTCCAAAATCCGTGTTACGAGTTTGCAACACTATTGTCCTGAAGAGGCTATAGAAGAAAACTTCCTAGGGACACAGACATTTGATTTACAACATTTATCACACTGTGGCATTTGAAATATTAGAGTACCTCCAAATTTGGCATTAGAAGATTTTATATATTTGTGATAATTCTATGCAGGAAAAAAAGGTATTTCAGTGGTTCCTTTTCAGCTGTTTACAGATTTACAAATGTTAGTGAAACATTATCTGAAAAAAAATTGTAAAAATCAAAGAGGAAGGTCAATTTTCAGTGATTGGTTTTATTTTAGATTTTTCTTCTTATTATATAGTAAATGCAAGTTGCATTTCCATACTTTTTTTTTTTCCCTGAAAATATGTGCCACTAGTTATTTAAATTTTGTTTCTACATAAAGGAAATATTTTTTTCATAATATGGTAATTCCAAGGAATTAGGCTTTTTACAGAAAAAAAAAAAGACAAAGAAAAGAGATTTTTACACTTAGACTAGAACAAGTAACACTGGAAAATGCAATCCTCTGCATGCAAATTCGTATCGATTAAATATGAAGAAATACTGTGAAAGAAAAGAACTCTCCTTTGAATCAGTGTTCAATTTTACTAGCAGAAAAGTGTGTTCACCATTCATTCAATATTAATTTCTGACAATGGGTAAACCACTTAAGTTATTTGCAGCATTTTTTTTAAATAATAAAAAAAAAACCCACACCAAAAAAACCCAACTCAAAACCCCCAACAAAAATAATCCCACACAACCCCCATGCTTATTTTAAGCATATCTAACATTCATCCTAACAGTAACAAATCAGCTGCTGTGATAATTATGAAGACACACTAAAGTTCATCAATTTTAAAGCCAAGCATTAATTCTATAACTGGTCAACAGAAGAGTGTAAAATGGACTAACCTTACCCTGCAAAAGAAACTTTGGACACCCTCTACCTGTTTTTCACTTGTCCTGTTATCTTGGTGTGTCTGAATGTTGCCTACCTTCTTGTGTCCCCCTTACCCAGAGCTAATGCACTAATCAAGATAACTAGCAATTTGTCCATCCTACCCAGCTGTCCAGCTGTGGTGAGAGGGTGCGAGGTGTGTCTTGCAGCCCGCTGTCCCTGCTCAGTGCTCTGCTCGGGTGACTCTGTGACTGCCATGCTTCTCACTGCTAGGAACCACACAAGAGAGCCGCCGGTCTCTCCTGTGCCACCCAGTCCATAACTGCACGCTACGCAGGTTATTAAAAAAAGTCTTTCAAGAATTGCAGGTTCGTGTTTTGTTTGGTTTTGTTTCCCTTGGTGTGGTCTGAGAATATTAAGTGCAACTCTGATTAGAGGGGTTTGGAACTGTTCTTTTAAATGCTCTTTTAAATTCTACTGACACAGAAACCGTGCTGACAGTGCACCCGAAAGCTGGCACAATGTGATGTCCAGAAAGTCCTCTCCTTGCTGTCCCAGCTTACGTAAGACAGCCACCTGCGATAACCCTTAATGTACATCCTTCAGAGCTTTTGGTTTTACAGTCAGGCAATGCACGAGGTCCTGTGCAGCTCTGCTGGGGAGTAACTGTGGAAGGGATTGGAAGTCCCACCACTTTCAATTGGAAACATTTAGTTTGACTTTTTTTTCTCTCAGCAGAGTGTGCCTCAGGCTTGAGCTTTGGTGGTCTGGTGGTTAATACTGCTGTCTAGAGTTTCATGATACTGGTATTCCGTTTTCTGCTTTACCACAGATTTCCTGCATCCTTGAGAAAGTCACTTAATCTGTTATTCCCTCAATACCGCAGCGAAAACGATGCTGTTCTTCCTGAGCAAGGGTGTTGTGAGGACAGTTCTACTCCCTCTCAGAGGAGAATGTATGGCACCCTGGTGTTTAGATAGGCAGAAAAATGGATTTTTCTTAACTCATTGAAAAAGCTGAGACATTCATCGTGACACAGTCATCTGTGAAAAACAGAAGGGACCATTTCGTCTGCCCATGAAGGTGATGAAATGATTATAGAATTCATTTATATGTGGATATTTCATTTCATATTGGCTTTTTAATGTAAGATTTTTTAAAAGTTCTGAATGTTTCTTTCACCATAGAATAACTCCCTAATAAGAATACAACACTGTTGCAATTGTATATGTGCAATTATCTGTGGAAAGTTAAAACAAGTCTGTAAGTCCCCTTCAGCCAATGAACTCAATGACTTTAGTTGCAAAAGAATTTTTTAAGGTAACTTTGCCTCACCCTGCTTCATCACGATCTGTCCCATTTTGTACCTAACAAGCATCCTGGCACATCTCAGATGGTGGGACACACAAGTTCTCGCCTGACACCCTTTGAAAATTTTATTCTTCAGTCTCCCCAGATGCCCTGACCACTGGCAGTTTGACTTAGATGAAAAAAGAGTCCTAATTTGTGTTCAGTCCCTTGATTTTAAAGCATTAGATCTTTGGACGCGCAAATAATGCAGCACTGAGTTTGGACTTTGTTTCAAGAAGAGATGTTGGATTTCCAGAATTAGGGACTGAAGCGAGGTAAGTGATGGGGGGTTTTGACCAAGAGTTTTATCAAACTCTAAGGGACTGTTTGAATGAAACAAAATTGTACCAGTGGCCCATTGAGGATGCTGGTGTGTATCCAACTATTTCCTAAAGCTGAGTATTTGTGAAGTGTGTAACACTTTTAATATTTTAAAATCATTAGTACCATGCTACAGATGTTTACATACAAAAGAAGAAACAGAAAATAAAATAGGTAGTACACAGTTTACAGATTGCTGTAATGAGGCCTCAGTCAATTCAGGTGACTCCTACTTATCTCTTTGGCTTCCCTCTCATGACAGCGCAGCTGGCTGCAGGGACGAGGGGACAGCAGCAGGCACTGTAGACCTTCACTTAGCAAGACTTTCAGCCTGTCCTCCAAGTAGCCATACTGGGGAGGAGGGGACTAGGGCTAAGGTGGGCTAAGAGGTGGGTGAAAAACTGTCTGGTTTGCTTCAGCTAAAATCTAGCTGGTAGATGGCTGCAAGAGCTGTTCCTCAGGGTCCGTACAGGAGGCCAATACTGCTTGGCGTCTTAATTGTCAATTACTAAAAAGAAATCAAATACATCCTTAGCAAATTTTCAGATGACATGAAACTCAGGGAGCAGCTGATATGTGGGAGGGTAGGACTGCTGTTCAGAGGAACCCCAGCAGGTTGGAGAAATGGACTGATGGAAACCTAACAATGTTCAGCATTGGTGGGTACAAAATCATTCACCCCAGAGGGGACAGACCAGTGCATTACTACAGGATGGAGGTCAACTGGCTGTGGAGCAGCTCTGCAGAGTTGTCCCTTGGGGTCCTGCTGGAGTTGAGCGAGAGGGTACCCTTGCAGCGATGAAGGCCAGCCACAAGCATGTTAACAGAGCATGGTCCACGGGCTAAGGGGCTTACTCCCTGTTTGGCACTTAACTGCAAAATGCCCTGTACTATTTGGAACCCACGAGATCATATCTGGAGCCCTGCAGCCCAGTTTAGGTTCCCCAGTACACGAAAGCCATTGAAATACTAGAGCAGTAGTCTTCAAGCAGATCCACGGTAACAGAGAAAAGACCTGTGACTTCAGAGAAAAGTAATCAAAACTCTTATACTAAACTACCTTTGAATTCAACATTTCTGTTTTTTTTCTTGAGATGTCTTCAATGTTATAATCTACTTTTTTTTTCCTGTTACCACATTTTAGCCACATACTCCATTCTAGATAAGTTTATCATGGTAAGATTTCTAATACATTTTTAGGTGCCTATTTAATGGTATCGTACATACCTACAGCATATGCTTACATATGCTCAGGAGAGAGAAGAGATGAGGAATAAAAAGAAAACAAAACAAACTAACAAAAAAAAAGCAACCAAAAAAAAGAAAAAGGTGTCATGAAAACCAGTACTTGGATCCATATCAGGTAAATACCCAGATTAAGAAATTACTTGCTGTCTTAACTTGGGTAAGTCTATCTTTCCTCTCCAGAGCAATTAGCTCTCTTAAAAATAAAACAAAAAGCTTTCAATACATCCCCTTCACAAAAGGATAGTATTTCCTTCAGACATCTCCTCTCCTGGATCAGATATTCATTCTCATGTTCTTGAACCATAAATGGTATGCAATGAAATATACTTTTCAATCTGTTATCAAAGCAAATTGATTAACTGAACTGTTAAGTGATGCGAACCTGTTTGTTAAAGTTTCCTTTCTCTGTAATGTTTTAGTTTCCTCTGTTGGGTGAATAGCGTGGTTGTGCTACTTATTTTTTTGGGTAGTTGCAGTGCTATGTTGTCACCAAGCAAATGCACTGTATCATTGCACAGCTATGAAATTGCAACATTTAATGAGTTTTTTAATTGAATTAGTTAATTAAAGCTTTTTTTTTTTTTTGGCAACAATGCAGTACTTCCTTTTGCTAACACAAGATAACAATTGACTGGAACTGTTGTGACACAATTTCAACAAAATGCATACAGGCTTGTGAAGTACAAAAACTTTTCCTGACCTACTTTAAAGTTTTGTGAATGGTTATTGCATGCTTAAGCAAACCTCAAATTTAGTATTTCATAAATATTAAAGGACATTGCCTAATATAGCAATCTTATTGTTTGGAATTCAAAACAAGAACACTCTGTTTGCCAGTGGTTTGGTCAAACATGTCACAAATATAATCAGTAGGAATTCTTACAATTATCTGTATTTTAAATAGTTGATTTCTCATTCATACACATATGGCTATTTTATATTTTCAATTCCATTGTAAAGTGTGGGAACTTTTCAAATCTGAAAAAGATTACACAGCACACAAAACCTCTAGTGACCATCTAATAATATAACTATTATTTTTTACTTTTTATCATTTATTAAGCATATGAGCAGGCTCAAAATTTCACAGGCCCAAAGGAGCGGTGGAAGGAAAAAGAAAGAGACATGGAAGGTGGAAGAGGATGTAAACAGAAAAACTGGAACTCAGACTTAAGCTAAAGCTAAATCTAGTAGGGAAGCACTTCAGTTACCTTTTCACAGAATCGTAGAACGGTTTGGGTTGGAAGGGATCTTAAAGGCCATCTCCTTTCAACCCCCCTGCCATGGTCAGGGACACCTTCTGCTGGACCAGGTTGCTCAAAGCCCCATCCAGCCTGGCCTTGAACACCTCCAGGGATGGGGCATCCACAACATCTCTGGGCAACCTTTTCCTCAGAACTTCCTTCTACTTTCCCTTTTTTGACCACATTTCTCAGTAATTGGTAGAAAAAAGATATCCTTACAGTAGACAACAAGATTGAAAATGAAAGCAGTGATAGAGAAGACAGTATATGAGAAATTTCTAGGGGAAAAAAGTTAAGCACAGATGACAGATAAAGCTGGAGCATCCTGGCAGATATTCCAGAAGCAGGTAGCCATGGCCATCCCATTTATATATGCCTACTTTCAGTTACATTTATATAACTTTTACAATTTATATATTCTTCTAGTATAAATATTTTCCTTTTTTTTTAAAGTGACATGGACTTTAATGCATAAATTACTCTGCATAAAAGATTTTTCTTAAATAATCACATCCCCCAAATGTAATTGAGTGTAAAACTTTTCAGTCATATGTTTTTGAAACACCCAGTTGTTAAGGTCAGTTTTCTTAGGTGTAACAGGCATCTGTCACCTAACTATAACAGATTTTAGCTATCTTGTAATAAAATCACAGGTGAAATTCTGCCTTTCCAAGAAAGCTGGCAACACTAGGAGTGACAGAGGCATTGGATCCTTTCACATTGTATCCTTGAAACTTTATTCTACTGGCAGAAATTAGTATCAAAGCACTTGCACGGCTAGTTTGTTGACAAAGCCTGACCACTGCTCATCTTCGGGCTCAGCTTTTGGTTCTTTGAAACAAGTTCTATTTATGATACAAACTGGAAAATCAAATATTTCAAAAATGTAAATACCCTGCAATACTTAAATGGCTATACTTTCATGACAACTACAGTAAGTACACAAAGCTTTTTTTTATGGCTGTGCTTAGGACATGGTAAAGTGCTAAATGTGCAAGCAATTATGAACTTGGCACAGTAGCAGTATTTATTTTAAGCTCTACTTGTGCTGCTTTGGTGGAGGATGTTTACTTAACCAGACTCTATTAAACATGCTGAAGACTTTGTACTCTAAAACATTTTTAATTGATGAAACACAGAAGCAATCAATCATCACAAATGGTAAAGAAAGGCAGACAGGCCCAGGCAAACAGAATAAGATCTGTAGGTGTCTTTTTATCTTTTAAGGAAAAAAAAAAGAAAAGGCCTATTTGTGCTGCTGAATTAAGTGTTTGTGAGAAGAGAAGACTTGATAGTGGTGGAGACTGAAGTCTTCTATTTATTTACAAGTAGGGCATAGTGGTGGGAGCTCTTGCATGGTCTCTTGCCTTTCCTATTCAACCTCTGACCTAATGGACCTGATGAGCTTATCCTCTCTTGTGACAGGAAAAATCCATGCTGAGTATACAACCTGTGGGTCTAACTGACCCAAACAATGCTGAACGGTGACGCTTTTCATGCACCATTTGTAAGCATATGAAAGCCATCGCACTGCCTCACATTCCTGCTCCAGGAAGCAAATTCAATATAATCCTGAGCACCAGTAGATGCGAAGTGTTTCTCCAGCCACCTTACTCTCAAACTGCATCTGTTCTGAGCTTCCAGATGTTCATTTCTAAATTCTGTGCTCGTAGATGTGTTTTTTAAGTGTAAGTTTAAAAGTGATAAATTAGCAGAATACAACGTAGAAACAGTTTCCGAGCACAGTCTTTCTTTGAAAAGGAGATTATTGACACTATTTCTCTATAAAATGCTTAAACCTAAAACAGTTGCTCAGACTAAACTTCTGATTTCAGTGGGAACTTTGCCTGAAAGAGAATGGTAGGACTATATCCATAGGAGAAAAGGATTATACTTAACTTAAATCATACAGGGAGGTGTTCCAAATTAAAAGGAAGTGTATTTATATTAGCTGTATACAAAGGTATGTATTTCCTTTCAACTTCCCATAAGCATATTTATATTGACTATAACAAGTGGTTCAACCTTTTTTTCACAGATTGAAACATAGAAGGCATACATTTATATAAACACATGCATGAACGCATACATATATTCATACATATACCCAAAACAGCTTCCATGTGAACAAATATTTATACCCTAAAAGCAGGAAATATTAGTGATTTTTCGTCAGTTTCAAAACATATAATCCAGAAAAGAAAGTTTGTAGATCTTACTATTTTACTGTGAGATTTTGACTTATATTAAATTTTTTGTTTCTGTTTGACTTATGTATGACTTTCACAGTATTTATGTAAATTAAAATGTCCTTTTACTACCTTCTTAGAAAATTAGAATGCCCTCTGCTGTTAAACACTCCTAAATTCTTGTAAAACCTATTGAAATTTTTATAGGGAAAGTGATTTAAGTTACTGCCTTCTAACAAGTGTGATTGTAAACCTTGTCAGAGGCATATTTGTTATTAAACCTTACATTTTTTTCTGTATGACAGCTTGTTGAAAATGTATTTTTGAGATCTTGGTCTTTAAAAGTGAAGAGTAATAACACATTTTGTCTCTACCTCTGTTTAGTGTTCAAAAACATTAGAATTTGATTGTAATTGTCTCAGATGCAAACAAATTTTCATGTATATGATGGATTTTTTTCCCCTCCACAGAAAAATGTGCTTTCACTGTAGATCACTAATTGAGATCAAAATATGGACAGTATTGCTTGCTTGTGTTTGGGTCAGCAACAATACATGAGAAATTTTTGAGAGCTTTGTACTCTTTTATTACAGAAAATTCCTATCATGCAATAATTAGAGATAATGGATACAATATGTAATTTCAACTAAAATGATTTTAAGTACTGATTCATACTTCTGCTTTTTAAAAATGAAATCCACAATTTAATATGACATCCCATTTAAGTTTGCAAATGGGTGTAACTTACAAGCATATTTTCAAGGGCAATAGGTTTTGGTGTACTAGCCAAAAATAAGGATGTAATACAATATTTAGCATAAGCAGAGATAACTGATTTAGAGATCTGTTACATATTAACACATAAACAATTTGTTCTTTCTCATTGAGAAATTGTTCAAGCACTGTTCTAAGTAGCACATATAGGTGCAGCATGAACTGTTATATCCATGTTTCATTAAATTCATGTGAACATGAACCTTAGGCAGCAGTCAGGTAGATAACTTTATGTTTGATATTGTTAACAAAATAATTTTTGAGAAGAATTAGTATCAAGTCTGTGTTATCCAAGACTTAGCCTATATAAGCTAAGAACTTTGAATATTTCACAACTGAAATGTAAGTATTACTCTCAAAAGCTTTGGTGTTTATGTTATTTTAAAACTATAAATTTCCCCTTTTTGGCCTAAAACCATAAGCTCTTTTTTTTTTCTAAAAAGACACACAGAGGAAGTGTGATTTGACCCAACTGATGCATACAAGAATATAACATGACATGAATTATTACTTCATATTTCCTTGATATTTTTCAGACTTAGAGAGACCAAAAATTTTACAGGGATTAATTTATTTAATTTCACAATTTTTTTCTCGGAATGAGTCACATTCAGATCCTGTGACACTGCTAGTCATAAAGCAAGGGATATTGACCTTTAAATCTCTGTCCTCAGGGCAAAACTACCCTCTTTCATTTTTTTTGTCCAAGCAAAAGTTGAACAACTCCAAAACCCAACAGCTTTAATAACTCTTGACATTACCAAATGGAAGGTGAATCCCAGGTCAATGGATCTAGTCTTCTGCATTTACAAGTGACAGTGTAATAGTGTGCAACTATATTATAGAATTATTTATATTTATTTCCTATTTTGGCAGAAACGAGCAAACAAAGCTAGTCCTTTCAGAGCCACTATAACGGTTTCTTGACTTTTGGTTCATTTAGCCTGCCAAAGCAAGTCAACTATTTGAACCATTCTATTTCTAGTACTAACCCATCATCTGTTGTTTGTGTCTATCACTTTTCCTGTACCACAGCAGCAGCGATATAAAGAGCATGAAGACACACATTGACCACATCTCTCTCATGGAGTCCTCAAGCACAGAATCCCCCTGCCAGGGGTTAGTATCCTTGGCTCTGCTGCCGCCCCCTCTGAACATACCTAGGTGTCCTTCTGTCCAACATGGTCCCCCATTGGGAACATCAGCAGGAGGTTGGGACTGTAGGTACTCATGAAGCACACCTATCCCACTGCCTAGACACAAGCCAGGAGTGATGGAGTGGCCTGGTGCTTTAGGGGGTCTGTCAGGAGAAGGCAAGCCCAAGAATGAACCTGCTCCTTAGGCAAACGTACCAGGGACACATGAACAACATGCTTTTCACTGCAAACTAATTATAGTATTTTTGAATGCTATCTAAAAGAAAATTTACATTTTTCCAAAATGTTAATGAATCTGCATAAACATCTGTGACACATGTGCATTAGCTTATGCATGACAAAAAAAAGAAAGACCAACTTCAAGGGAGGTTTATAATGGAAAATATTGTGACTCTTTAACTGACAGGTCATGACTAGTGAGCTGTGAAATAACATGTGCCAATCTGTGTGTCCGACAGTGTTATATTCTTTCATTATATAATTTTAAATGTGTTTCCAGTGTTCAAATACTGCAAGAGTGATACAAAATATATTTAAAAAGACAGAGTTTTTGTACAGGGACTTGCTGGTTTATGTTTAAAAATCAGCCACTTAAGAAAAGGGTTAGTCATTTACTAGCTTTTGAGAAAGATTCAGCTAGGGTCTAGTTCATTGTGACAGAATATTTCCCACTGTAATATAAGATAAAAATAAATACATTTTATCTATGTCATTCTGAAAAACAGATAAGTTTATTGTTGCTGTTTATTTATATACCGCCCCACAACCAGCTTCCTCTAAAGCCCTGAGTTTATTTTCCTTAGCAATCATATCTGTTCATGGTTACTCATGTCCTTATCTGACTTAGCTGTTTATGTATCATCTATATTAAATAATCTCAATTCTCATTCATATCAGTGTGATATAAAAATAAAAGCTTATAGAGAATTTTTTTTCTAATATGGTCAAGACAAAAATCAGATTTAACTGTCAGACTTTGGCAACTTACTGAACAAAATTTATAAAGGAATCTCCACAAATTAATGTTCTACCGTTAATCTTCCTTAACATAATACAGAAAAAGGCTATAGAAAAATACATTTTCTAGCTGTTTATTTCAACAGACAAAAAGCAGAACACAAACTTTGTCAATACTGCAAAAAGAATTCCTAGCCAGGTTCTCTGAAATAGTAAACTTTTCTAAAAATCCAATTAATGATAATCAAATAGTTTGACATTAATTAATGTGGACGTTGAGCACAAAGTAAACTCTCAGGAATATTTGGGATTGCTATTCTGCTTGTATAACTTCTGCTGATTATGAGTTTTGCAACATTCTATAAAGCAGGCAGAAGCAAGACCTGAATTGAATAAAGTAATATTTTTATAAGGAAGAACAAAGTTTTACAAAAAAAAATTATGATAAAATGGTATCATTAGTAATTTTTTGAAGTTTTTACTAAATGCTGCCTTTCGTTTTGCTTTTTGCTTCTTGTTCAGTATTTGCCATTTTCTTCTCTAACTGCCCAATTAGTTACGTTAACATGAAACACATTATAATTTAGATTCATATCTAATAAGACATTTAGGCATCTGCACCCAAGTGCTGAAGGGATAAGGATATAGCCTGGAGAATAACGTTTGAACTCAGAGACTGGGCCTATGTTCTAGCACCTGAGACATGGTACTTATTATTTATCAGGAAGTAGTACAGCATGGAAATGTGTTTCTCTCCTTTGTGGTGTTTCGATAGTTTGAGTCAGGAGTTGAAAAGATGTGCCTTTATAATTTTACATCAGGAGCCCAAATATATTATTTTCACAAAAGATGTCCACAAATATTCTTAAAAAGCTGTAATTAGGTTTTATATAATCTATTATATGCCAAAGCTGTGTTGACACCTTTCTGATCTTTATAAATGGGCCTAATGGATACAACACTCCAGCATGAAGTGTGAGACCTCAAGTACCTTCTCAGCAGGACAGCCTTTGGTCCTCCACCTTCTATGTCACACCTTACTAGCAGAGAGGTCAGACTGAGTAAGGTTCTTAAATAGGTCTTTTTAAGTCACTCAAAAGATTACAAAGTTAGTAGATGTTTTTGATATGTAAATGTGAGAGATAAGATGTTATCTGTTTAGGAATATTTTTTTGTTAATTAGAAGAATGTAGTTTCCTATTAAAGAGAAACCTATTGCGAACAATAAGAACCTGTTTAAAAGGAGGAGGACCTTAATACTATCACTGGTCCTTCCATTTACTCTTGTATGCAATCCTGATCTACTACAGTCACTGTAGGTTCAGCTGCTGCTTTCACTAAACATGCCCTATATGCTAATCTGTAGTTTAAGATGTCCTGTAATCATCAAGTGATTTTAAAGCTAAAAGGTAGCGTCCATTGGCACTTTTGTTTAAGAGTTTATTGTAATGAGTCTCAAGCATATTCTTAACATTAAGCTTTAACTGTAATGTTGCTGAACAGAATCTTGGGGAAAAAAATAAGTAATAAACATAATAGTTTCTGCTTTACCTGAGACACTTCATTTAGCTATTTATAATATCCTCTGTTTTGCAAGAAAAATATTGTTTTGATGTTTCCTTTTCATATCCATCTTATTAATTGCATAATGTCTCATGCAAGTCTGGGGGTCTCTATTGAGAAGCAAATATATCTCTATTCCTGGTAATCCAAACAGGTACATGCACTGGACTGTGCTTGTTTTGACTGCTAAAAAAGTTTATGATAGAAACTCAACCACATCATACCTTCTTTTTTTTCTCTCTACATTTTTTTAAAGGTCAGGTAGGTTCTCTGAATTGGTTTCTGTGCCTCTCAACATTTTAAACTGCTTTCCTGCTCACTGAATTTAAATAATAGGCTGGAAAATAAAACATGCGGTTCTAAATCTTTGTTTCAAAGACTCTTTTTCCACTGCACTGTCCTGTCCCAGGAAGCATTATTAAAAAGGGTTAACTGACATATTTAAACCAAGGGTGTAGCAGAGCCCAGTCCCACTGCAGTTCACGCTTCTAAAGCGCAGACCCCTCTGGTCACACAGAGATCTTCTCCGGGACCTCTCCCTACTTCAAAGAAGATGGCTTGAGAGACCGAGGCTGTGGCTTCTCTCTCCATGCAGGATTGATGACGAGAGCAGCAGAGTGGGACGATGAGCCAGTTTTTCCTAAGCAATGGGTGGCAGTGCCAATACTTGCTGCCTCGTGTTCTAGGACAGCAATAGGAAGTCAGGACATGCAGTT
>NW_009650064.1:648073-692017 GCF_000708025.1 Charadrius vociferus | reverse complement strand
TCTGGACTCAGCAGAACAATACCTAGCCTTTATTTCCCCTCATACTAGATCATTCACTGGAAAGTTCAGAAAACTCAGAGCCTGGTAAAACAGCAAGAAAGTCTGAGAGAAAGACTATTTCACAACCTCCCTGGCTCCTCAGGCAAAAAAGTATTAGAAATCTCAAGGACAAAATGCTTTTCCCGTAGGATTCTTAGCCCAGATTTTGTATAGTAAAGAAGCTGATACAGTTCTTACCCAATAACCATTCAGATATTAAGATACAGTAAGCATCTGAATATTTGGACGCTAATCCAAATTGAACTTGAACTCTGACCTTGCCACTAAAAGTGACTTTCAGCCACATAAAGTTCTGGTAATCCTAAGTGCTAACGAAGAGTAACGTTCTGAATCTGTAGCCAGACACTAAAGATGTGTTTTATTCCTTTAGGGAAAAAAAAAACCCAAACCTGAAACCAAATAAGTATCCACATTACTGGAACCCTAACGACCTTGTCACTTTGTTCTGGAATTCTCCTTCATTTTAATTTATGTCCATAAATTATATAAACCACATTCCAGTTTTAAAAAGGAACAAACCTCATAACCAGTATGAAAAGACATAAGCTCAACATGCCAAAGAATCTGTTTATTTCTGAATGAACATCTAATTTGTTTTAACTGAAATCAGTTGCCAAACTCCAGCTGATTTTAGGGGAAGTAGAATTATGATCATTGTGGAATTCCAACATAAACACATACTACACACACATCTGCATATATCCTTATGTGAAAATAACCTTGGGGTCATCAAAAATCAAGGACATGTCTTGCTCTCTAGGGCAAATCCAGAGCAAGAATTGAAATCAAACTTCTGGAGTCATTGCAAGATACCTCAAATGTTCTTCTTCCACATATCAGTGTTTCCAAGAGCAAAACATCGAGAAACTTGCAGAGCTTAACACTGGTCCGAAACTGTTTCCTCTTAAAACAATTCCAAATTGTTTCTGGAAGAATGTTTCATGAAGGGAGTTCAAATATAAAGTTGCAGCAGAAACCTGCTTTCCACGCAGGATTTGTCACCTCCACTTCCAGGATCCTGTGTGGCCCAACACAAAGACTTTTCCAGGCTCCTGTGTGGCCCAGCACAAAGACTTTTCCAGGCTCCCAGTTCTGCAAAGAGCCACTGAATATATTCACAAGGACCTGTGACCCAGAAAGTCCTGGGATTGCCAGCTACAAAGGTCCAGACTCCCAGGTCCTCCAAGGTTAGCAAGATCTTGGCTCAATTTCAGCCTGGACAAACACGAAGCCAGAAGTTTTGAAGCTCGTGGGAGCCATAGCATCCAAGTGCCAAGGTTTCTGGGTCAGCTTTGACTCCTAGGCACTCCAGCTCCTCCGCACCCTGGGATCTCAGGGAATCCAAGAACTGCGGCACAAAGCCAGCTCATCAGACTGGCTGTTTCTGAGCCAGGATTGCATTTCCCTTCACAGATAATTATGAATAATAATTCCTGATCAAACTGAAACCTAATTTTAAAATGTTGGAAAATTCTTGAAACTACCTGAATAATAGAGTGAGAACTGGAAATTTACCTGTGACAAATGATCAAAGGAAAAAACATATTAATGAGGAAATAAAACTATGCCAATAGAGGCACTTGAATAGATCATCTAATGTCAAGTTATAATAAATAAAAGGAGAACAAGGAAGAAAGAAACAAAGCAACTGGGTGGTGAAGAAAATGTTGAAAAGTAAAGGCAATCTCTGTATGTCCCTACAACTGAATAAACTTTCTGCTACAGTTTTCCATAAAAATATTTATATGAAGATTAGGGATGCAGTTGGTTATTTAACATCTAGAAATGGAAGTTTCTGCCACCAAATGAAAAAAATAGCCAAGCACTTTAAGAAAGGCAAATGGTCACAACTATTCCCTGCCTAAATTCTGAAGCGATTTTTACATTAAATGTAATTCAGAAATATACATTTTTGTACATTTATCAATTGGGAGAGTAACCCCATCATATTTGGGCTCAAATGGAGACTAAATAAGTACATGACAAGACTAGACAAGACAGAGACTAGACAAATACTAGACGAGAATCAAAATCCAGTTTGTTACTAAGTGTGTTGAAACCAAAATCTGGCTTAGAGTATCTGTGAGATATTTCTGATATCCACATTGTTAGGAGTTCAGAGACTACTGGTAAAAAGGAAATATATATTTGCTCTGTTCCTTAGGCACTTGCTCTTAGAGACAGCATGCCTATCTAGATGTAGCTTTGATTTGATTCCATATAGCTGCTGTCATGCTTGTTAAATGGGGGAACTATTTAAGAAAGAAGAAAAATGGTCAAAATCACTGTTAGTTTTACATCAGTAGTACCTTTGGTTGTTAAATTCTTAAAATTCAGAGACATAATGGAGAAGTATAATATCAGTGATCAACACACAAGATACTGTTTTCTAATTTACCCTTCATGGCTGTCATTTCTCCACATGGGAAATACAAGAAAAGTAATTCACACTGAATACCCTAACCCTGTAATATTTCAGCAGACAATTACATTAAAAGTATTGATACCAGTACAACTTTAATGATTTGTTAAGGAAATGACCAAAGACATGAGACATTTGGTTGAACTAAAAAGAAAGTATAAAGTGTTAATAGAATGACAGAATCACAGAGTCACAGAATGGTAGGGGTTGGAAGGGATCATCTAGTCCAACGGGGGGGTTGCAAAAGCAGGTTCACCTAGAGCAGGTTGGACAGGATTGCGTCCAGGCAGGTTTTGAATATCGCCAGAGAAGGAGGCTCCACAGCCTCTCTGGACAGCTTGTTCCAGTGCTCTGTCACCCTCAAAGTAAAGAAGTTTCTCCTCATTCTTGTGTTCCACCTTGTGCCCATTGCCCCTTGTCCTGTCTCTGGGCACTGCTGAAAAGAGTCTGGCCCCATCCTTTTGACACTCACCCTTTAGATACTTATAAGCATTGATAAGATCCCCTCTCAGTCTTCGCTTCTCCAGGATAAACAGATCCAGGTCTCTCAGCCTTTCTTCATAACAGAGGTACTCCATTCACTTGATCATAATAGAGTTCTTAATTGGTTAATGTTGAGACCAGCCTTATTTAATAGTGTTGTTCATGAGTTTGACACACACACAAAAAAACAGTTTCAATGCATTTTACTGGTGCCTAAACATTAGGACGTAATGTAGATGGACAAAACACTACTTTGAAACATCTGTCGGGAAGAAGTGGATGATGCTAAAATAAGAACATCATAGAACAGAGACCGTGATGTTGATGGGGTCGTGTGTCTGCTAGAAAAGGAATATGTCATCTTTATTAGCTGAAGTTTTCTAAAGAAAGAAATACATAGAGACAGGACTAATTTGTACAATTCTGAATGTCTACAATCAGATTATATAAACAAATGCAGAAAAGTGCTACTGTGCTGACTAGAAGCATGGAGAACTAAACTGGGAAAAAGTTAAAAGGGATCATCTTATTTTACTTAGAAAAAAAAAAAAGTATTATTGTTCCTTATAAAGTGACCTAACCTTCCTGCCTTTAAAATCTTGTTTCCTATTAATCTTCCAATTGTTCAGGATGTTCAGCAAAGGTGTTGAAGTTCAGTAGATGTTCATCTCTTCGTGCTATATAACCTCTTGATAGATGTGAAGAATAGGAAATTTAAAATTTAAATCATCCTTTTAATTCCTCCAAATCTGATAGATTGAGAATAGCATTTAATGACGAGAAAACTGTGCAAAACTTAAAGAATAATTTTGTTGCTAAGAGCTATACTTTGCCCTCAAAGCAACAGAGGTCAGTATTAGTATGATGGATACATAAAAGATAGTGAGTGCTTACATCAGAACTATTGTATGTCTCAGTTTTCACTGTCACCAGGTAAAAAATACATTTTTTCTAACAGGATAGTTAAACAGGACACTCTGCCAGATTATTTCTGATGACTTTAACGTTATGCCAACTTTTAACCAAATCAGACTGTGCTGAAGAGATTCCTTTTCACATTTGTGATATAGTCAACTAAAGTTATTTCTGAAGTCAATTTAAGTGGATTCTGTGACCATAAACAATAAACAAAATGTGATAAAAGGATTCTTCCAAAATATATAGCCTGTCATTCAAAACTACAGGTGTTTTGAGTCTCATTCAATATCTTTCTGCTACAGTGTTCATGAATTCCTAGATGGGACACAATTCTTTTTGTACCTTAGTCTTCAGGATAGTATGCTCAGCGAACACAGTTTGGGTATTTCTGGATCATAACTGGAAGGCAAAAAAAGATTGTACATATCTGAAAGGGTCTCTCATGCCAGAGCGATACTGAAGTCTGCCAAACTGTCTTTGGATCATGTGTTAACATAAGAGGGAGATATCACTTTTTCAGTCTCTCCCTGGTATGGTAAGTATTTGAAAGAAAAGTTGGTATCACCAGAAGTTAAACTACCTTTAGATGAAAGCTGATCTGAACTCTCAAAACCTCCTATGCTACTAGTGATTGTTGGTTCAGATTGTATTCGCCGCCCCCAGCCTCATTGTTCATCATAGTCTCTTGAACCGGGCAACCTAATTACCTTTGGGTGCCTTCATACAATGGAGTTTTCTAGCTGCCTTCACATAAGTCCTTCTGGGTGTTGCCGAAGCAAGGAGCCTTGCAGCTGCTATAAATCTCTTGGGCAACAAATGCAAAAATGCAAAACATAAGAGTAGAACCAAAATGAAAAACAAGCATGCGTTGAAGTTAGTGACAATTTAAATCAAGAATATGCTTGGAACCATATGTTCAAAATTGTGTGTACATACACAAAAGAAAACAATGCCTGTTCTGCGTGTAGTTACATTTTGTTGAACTCAGCGATGTTATACTGATCTACAGCCAACGTAAGCGGAAACAGAAGCGAGGCCAGTGGATATTCCAGTAAGTATAACAAGAAAGAGAGAGCATCTTAAGCCACTGAGAGAAACTAATCAAAATCAAATTAACATTAACGTTCCTTAGCCTTGATAACATAAAAAAGGATATTAAAACATCGATAATCCTACAAGTTCACAGAAAAGCTTCTTTTCCGTTGTGAGGAGTGTTTAGTGTTTGAGGTATTGACCTGGTCATTTATCTTTGAAGTCTTCTACAATTTTTCAGGCACAATAACGTTGTTCCTCAGAATTTTCTTATCTTTCCTTCCTACAGAAAATTTGATGTGTTCTCTGTCCAACAGTGGAGTAGTGTCTTTACTGCTGATATTCCTTACATTTTTACCAAATTTGTTTGTGCTTATGTATTTTAACAGTTCATTCCCTTACATGCTATGTAACAGTAATAACAGTGGCTTGACCTAACAAGCTAGCTCTTCCCAACTAAAAGACTTTTGAAAAAATTGTAAATCAAACAAAAGTATGCTATTCTAAATATTTATATGAACACAGCTTTTTTAAGACCTACAGTAGAAAACATGTGGAAACATATGAAGAGTCAGCTAATATTATGTACAGTATAGTAAACATGTTAATTTTGGGAGTATGCTCATAGTAGTAATATATAAAAACACACTGTTTTCCTTTATGTGTCTGAAAATTCACACAGTGTGGGTTTAAGCAAATACGTGGCCCATCAGATTTGCTCATAAAAACTCAATTAAATACCCATATTGTCATAGTTATTTGTTCTGCAATGAATGACATTTTGCCTGGGAACCAAGTAAAAAATATTTATCAAACAACACAAGAAGAGTGTTGACGAATTTGGTCCAAAACACTGTGTAGAGACAAATCCCTTTGAAAACAATCACACTTTGTAACCACTTTACAATGAACTCATCTCTGCTATTATTCCACTATCTCTGTTAGAGTTATGCTACCACCAGCTTGAAGCAAAGTGAATCCATTTGGTGGTTTTTGAGCTGAAAATAAGTCCTATTCACACGTTCAGTTTTGGCTTTCAGTTGTAAGAGGAAAAGCAGAAGCAGGTCTATTGACGGGATACACACGGGAAAGAAACAACTTCCCACCCAACTCTGCAGCCAGTGCCCAGACCTGTCCTGTGACTCTGCTGCAGGTCTGCAGGCCAGACTGGGACGTGAAGGTTTTGAATTTACTACAGCCTCTAGACTTCAAACAATGTATATTAAGCAGAAAACAAATAAAAACTTGCTTCAAAACTACTGTTAAACTGTGTGATTTTCCTACTGGTGATTAAACAAAGGGTTTCAATGTACATTCTTTATGTGAAATAATACAAGGTCTATACATTTAATCAATCATTTGGATAAGTTTCTAGTATGATTTATATGAGGTGGCACATGCTCTATATTTTACCTGTCATCACACTGAACCCCAGTGGAGAGTGATTTTGTTGCTAATAAATTATACAGGACATTGTAAGGCATTTTCAGCAAATTTCAGATTTTACTTTTAATTTTAAAAACTAGTGTTGTCAGATGTTTCCATACCTTCTCTACCACGATAGGAAGCAATGGGCTGTAACATAACAAGATCTTTTCAGTTCAGGAAAGGTCTTCACTTGCTAAGAAGAGGAAATATCTCTCTTGGTTTAACAACCACAAGAAGGTGTCAAATGGTTTGGTTTTCCCATGGGTGGTGTTGAGGATACATTGCTGCATAGCATCACTGCCCCTTTGCACATCAGGTTATGTGACCAGGGCTGGTCTCTTAAGAAAGAACAAACAAACAACAAAAAAAAAAAGGCCACTTCGGAGATAGAGTGAGAAAACAAAATAGTGTGTATGTGTGCAGGAGCTCTGGCCAGCTTATTTTTCATTCCAATAAAGCAGCCAAATCCATTGAGGCATGGGGTTTGATGCATTGAGAACAAGGTTTTGGGGCAAGCATGAGCATCCAGATGACTAGCTGATTTAAATCAACACCATTCCACCAATCTAGGTTGAGCAGTGTCAATTTACAGCAGCTATGAAATTAGCCCATCATTTAACTGCCACAAAAAATAAAATTTCTGTACACTAATGAGATTAATAACCTGAAAGACCAGTGCGTATTTACCTATCTGTATTAGTGTGAAAGATTCTGATAAATATCATACGAACACTGTAGCTGTCTCAAGTCATGGTTTTATTATTGGGTGTACTTAGAGTTTCCAAGTGTCTAAAGGTATGTCAGCTGCCATTGGTGTACCTTGGGTTTTCCACCGGATGAGAACAAAATTAATGCCGTCACTAAGCCTTCTGATTGCTATCTAGTGCTATTCATTGATGTCTGTAAAATGTGTTGAGATTCTGAATACAAAACGTTATAGAAGTATGAATAATTGTTGACATTCTTTGAAAAATGAATGCAAGACTATAAAGCAAGCATGAAGTCTCTGTCAGTATTAGAGAGAGCTATAAGAGATATATGCACTGAACTTATGGCACAAACACTTCTTTCCTAATGCCAGGAATTAAACCAGCAGAGTTTGATATGCAGTCTTGATTGCACTGAATTTACTTGAAGTTCTGCTTTTGACATCACTATAGCTAGGATTTCATCCTAGGTGCTTTATTTATATCTGAAAATGTAAATAAACTGTTGTTCATAATTTGAAACATAATCACTATAATATTTTCCTCTCCAGTTTGTCAGTAATTCTGTAAATTTGGTTGCAAGCTAAAAATCCTATAAATGTTTATTGCAATTGCATTTCACCTGTACTAGCAACGGGTGTGTTCCTGCTCCACTGCATGTTGTGTTTAATATACATTATGCAGTCATGATGAATTGTGAAGGACAAGTAGTTTTATTCTGATGTTTTTCTCTGTGCTCTGAAATTAAAATAAATATAAAAAAAAAATATTACTTGCTTCTAGGTGGTAATACTATAGCCTAACTTCTGGATTTAGAAATTGGGCAAACTATTTTCTTCCATTTGCAAACGAAATCTCAAAGGAAGGCAATAACAGTCAAATTTTGCTTGGAAAGTATGTCTTTAATAAACAATCACTTTGCAAAAAGCACTATACAAAAGAATCACAGACACCTGAATTTCTTCATTTGTTAGCAAAGATACCACAAGCTAAAAAATATGAACAGGTTAAAAATTGAAGAAAACAGAGAGGTCATTTATGGGGAGGGACACTCATGTTGTTCCTATATTTTTTGAATTTTATCTGGCCACCTCCACAATAAGACTTTTTGTCAGCATGTTGCAGTGTAAAAACACAAAGGTAAAATATACGTGGGGTTGGTGACTGGCATACAGTATGAAAAGGCATCATCGTCAGAAGATGCCAGAGAGATGACATATAGCCCTATCAGCCAAGTCATGCAGCTCCATCAAGTTCAGAAAAAAGAGCCCCTGGTTTTCAGATCCTTTCTGCAACATCCAGATATGCATTTCTAGCATATCGCTAAATAAAACAGTGGAATATTATCATGTGTTCAGCACAGATCTACTGTTTTGTTTTACAACATAATTGGTGTAAGAGCTTTTTCTTAAGCAGTTTGATGATTTCTTTTTCCTTTAGCATGAACTAAATTAGCCAGCTAAAAAATATTTTTCTTAATTAAACCAAAAAAAGCAGGGCAGTGGAAGAAAAGTTACAAATAGTTCTGTTTGAACTCAGACGTCTCTCGTTCAGAAGGGACAGTTTGCATGATCTTTTCTGTATCAACAACATTCCACATGCATATTCTCTCTATCTTCTTCAGGGGAAAAAAAAAAAAAGGAACTGCAGAAGCAACTGTTCCCAGATAAACAGGAGGATACCAATAGAGTGCATCCCTCTTCTAACATCTCCACTGTGCCTGTACATAGATATTACACTTAGACTTCTCCTTCACATCCCAAGATAATACTGGAACTTGATCCCACTTTCACTCAAGTCAGCCCTAAGGCAGTCACTTTGTAGCAGTCTGCTGATTTTCTCTTTATCAGCAGAAAAAAGCTTTCCAATGAGATTTCTTTCACTTTATGAAAAGCTCAGTTTTTTAAAATAAAAGGAAGATTAACTTATGAATAGACAGATAGATAAGAAAGAAACAGCACTGTTTAACCAAGACTTCTAACATTTTGGCTGAAAAGCACAGTGTTTTGGTTTGCAGATGTTGCCCTGTCATGTGACTACTTTTACCTGAGATCTCAAGCCCTCAGGTTGGGACGTCTGTAGTTAGGTTATGTCTGCCATGTAGCAATTCTGTCATACAAATATCTCATGGAAATATCAAAATAATCTGCAGAAAATGTCAACAAAACTGATTTTTCTATTTTAAAACATTGCAGAAAAAGAGGCCAAAACATTTCCTGGCTGGCTTCAGCAAAAGAAACACGAAAAACACAAAGTTCCCCTGAAAATACAGGGTAGACGGAATCCAAGATTAGGTTTAAATTAAGATAATCTGCCTGATGAGTTTGACTGCTCCTGTTTCAACAGGTATCTCCCTTCTTCTTTGGTATTTGGAGGGTCTGAAGAGAGGAATTTTGCCAATAGGCAAAGTTGCGTTTATGATCCTTTTGACGTGAACAAAAAAGGAAATGTTGAAAATGTCTTTATAAAATTGTTCTCATGAGACTTACATCCCACTTTCAGGCCTGAGGAGCACTGGGAGAAGGCTGTGGACATAATAAAAGCTGTGCACCGAATCGTATCCTCAAATGAACAAAAAAATCTGAGCTTGTCTGCTTCTCACAGACTGGGCTTGAGTCTTCTTTCAGCTGCAGCAGATTGACATTGGCATCACTCCACTGATGCTGTTGACATGATTTCTGACTGCCATTCCAGGTCTTTCTAAAAGTGGTCTTGTTTGTATTATACAGCCACCACTGCACACGGCATTAGCTGGTATCTTTCTAGGCATGCAGAGAAAAAAACTGTCTGGGGATAGAGACCATACTATCATCTCAGTTCTTGATGTGGTACCCCACAAATTTATGCTGACACAATGCAGCGATTGTGGAGCATATTGTGAGGAAGCACACCATCTGTTTGCTGCCTCTGCTTTTCTATAAATAACAGACTTCAGTCTCTGTGGGTGCCAGGCTAGCATTTTGCAACATACCCGTCCATCTCTTTAAAATTCCTCCTGACCATCTGGGAATTTCCTGTCCTGCCAAATAGCTTTTGTCCGGACAAAGCTGAGGTCTGTCTCTTACTGTTAAGAAATCCCCTTACGTTAGGGCAGAGATGTTTTGAAGTAGGTGAATCCAGACAGCCAATGCCAAAAAGTAGACCTGAAACTTCTGCCACCCCGAAAGTGCCAGGGGAAGGAGGAGGCAAGGGCTCAGCTTCAGCCGGGTGGGCCTGAGGTTGGGAAATGCCCTTTCCTGGACAGGAACTGCGCCCACATTTTTACTGCTGATTCACTGTGAGCAGCATCAGGGCAAGCTCCGCAGGAATTCGTTAGCATCACACTCTGGGTGAGAGTAGAGAGACTTTGTTTTCAGTTTCTAATCCTCTCAAGGCTATTTAATGATAATGGTTTGAGTTTGTGCAATGTGTTGAAAACCTCCTTGGGGTTCATGTTCCCATTGGAAATGACTGTTTTTTCTAGTCATACTTTTTGGTAAGGGCTCACTCTAGCAACACCTGGGAAACATGTGGTAGCAATACAAGACTAAGCCTGATCCACTCTGATAGAAAAAAACACCAAGCGACTCTGACTTAAAATGTGAAGCTGTCTCACAATATAACGCTTGTATTGCATTATGAGTAATATTCTAAAAATAATCTTGCTGCAGCTTTCTTATAGTCTTCCAGAAGGATTTTACTATGGAAGTGAAAACATGACAGCATTCAAAACCACACTGACATAACTCACACTGAGGTGTCATCTTGAAACCTAAGAAGAATGAAAATGAAAAATTTACCCTAAAACACATTTCCAGTTTTCCATCATGGTGAGTTATAGCCCAGAGAAGAGCACCAAGGCTAATTCTAGTGACAAAGGACCAAAGAGTTTTGACTGTAATTTCAGGAGCTCTGCATGATTTTGGCAGCAAAATAATGAATGAAAATGTTGAAGTATTTTTTAAAAATGCACAAAAAGGAAAAGGTTGGTATCAAGAATTCATGTTGCATCTTCATACCCGTAACAGTACAATAAAAAAAATTCAGTCTTGCTTAATTCTGTTTCTAGGAAATACCCCAGGGGATCAGTGGCCAAATTACTAGATGTTTCCAAGATGTGTAGGAGTGTTAAATTCTGGATCAAGGAACTTTTTTCCAGTTTGGTGGTTTGGTTTTGTTTTTTTTTTTTTTCCATTTCTAGGGTGCATAATGCTTTTTTTTTTTTTCAGGGAGCACTGGGAGGCATTAAGGTAGAAGGTAACAACTGCTGGTTTTTTTGGCTTATTGGTTCAGCATTAAAGAAATACAATCAGTAATCCTTTAGGAACTTAAATTCCAGACAAATTATTTTATTTCTGTCTGTGTTTTATTTTATAACTCTTTTTAACGTTGGTACATCCATTGCACTTTAAAAGTCAATACATAAATATGTTGTATAATCACTCGAATACATAATTTATTCACTTACTGTGTACATAACAATAATGAAATATTTTTATGTTTTTCAGACTTGTGGTGGCCAGTACAGCATGTGCCATCATGGTCATCCTACATCGTAAATGTACATACATAAAAAGGTATCTAAGGTCGTCCAATTCCCTAGGTGAACTGTGCAAGGAATTATAATTCACTTTTTTTTGATACTTTGAATTGTTGTGACGTTGTTCTCTATAGGAAGGCTTCTATAGGAAGTCTCTGGACATCTCATTCTCATCCACTTATCCAAAAGTATAAAGTATAAAGTAAATATGTGCTTGTTTAGAGTAACAGAACAATTCCCACTTGGTTCTACCTCCTGTTGAAGTCTACTGAAAAGTAGCTACGTGCTTCTCATAACACTCTCCAATGGTGAAAAGAAAACAATTTCTTTTATCGGGGTGAAGCTTGTAATGTATCATATGTTTTCTGGAAATTTCTGAATACCATCAACTCAAAATAGGACTGTGGCACTTGTGGGGTCAAGCACCTAGATCTTGCAAAATCTAAAGCTGGCAAATTTGGGCAAAAGCCTTTCTAGGTTTTCTGACTTCTAGCTCATCACAGGCTCTCCATGGTGCTTGGTCAATGCTAGTAAGTTATTTCTTCACTTAGTGGTCAAGTATATGCAGCAAATACAGCCATTACTTTTGAGTTTGTCATTGACAGTTGCAAGAGTGTTCCTGGTAAAAGAGTGATGTGCTGGTGACCGCCTGCACTGCCACACATGGTAACATTGCAGCCAGGGTCATCTGCATTTCAGGTACAATAACCAGCAAAATTTGGAGACTTCACGGTTTCCGCATTAAAACATGTTGCTGAATATCTTATGTGCATCACACTCCTCTATGGTTCTTAAATTTAGAAAGATAATTTTTCTATTCCTTTTTTTTTTTTAAAAAAAAAGTCTTATTTTAGAAAAAATCTTCCTCAGCTATCATGAGGGTTTTTTTTTCAGCAGACTGTTATACTACTGAAATACATAGTATTATGATCTTTATAGGGCCACACAGCCAGCAATAGTGCACAGCTACATTGTTTCAGGGCATTTTACTGAACATAGTGCTGTACACCAGAGTAATTTTTCAGACTTTTCTGTCACTGCAGGGCAACTTATCTTATTGTGTGTGCTTTAGTGACATGTTGATACCTTGGGCAGCACAAAAATTTACGGATTACAACAGCAACCTTCACCCTTCCTGTCAGAATTTTAATGAAAATCCTCTATCAACCTCAAATAGACAGACTTCTTGCTCTGGAGCACCACCCCCACCTCCCACCTTATATTTAGCCTTCCCCATCTTTCTCCAGGTCCTTTACACTTTCTCTGAGATGACCCTTTCCAAGAGGCAACAGTCCGCAGTTACAAACTCATCTTCAGTTTCCTTGGGAATTACCTGTCCCATAACTATTTTATGGAATTAAAAAATCATTAAAAAAGCACTGGAAAAAGCTACGTATATTCTTATTGCATTTACAGTTTACCCAACCCCAAACTCATCACAGATATTTCACATAGTTTACCCAAGCATTACACTGTGTCTTTAGAGCAGCGTTGTAAACATGCATTGATGTGCGAGTATTTTGCCAGTGAGGTGAGATGCAGAAACTCAGCTAATACCTTAGTTTCAGGGAAGTCAGGGGAGTGTGAAACAAAGTCAGCTTTCTCAGCAAAACTCAGCTAACGAGGATTTGAAATCACTCATTCAACAATATACTTCTCAGTTGCCGACAAAGCGTATCTTGGTCCAGTGGCTGGCACAATGGCTCATCAAGCAGATAAAACTATAAAAATGTATCTTTTACCAATGATTTTTTTAATTTATTCTGCTGTAATCATCCTTCATGTGTAATGATAACCCTTTGGTACTCGGCAAACTCCTCTTGCCTTGTGTTGCTCTGCAAATGTAGTTTTCTTGCTTATGCTTCCCTGCGTAAAATTCTGGTATTGGAACAGGTACAAATAATTCTTTAACAACTGACATGAAGGCAGAGGCCATAACAGTTGAGCTGTACGATGTCACAGAGGTAAACAATGTCACAGGAATATACAAAAGGGTATTTATTGCATCAGCCAGAATTCTTGGAAAAGCCAAGAGATCAAACTGGATCATTCAAGAAAAATGTGAAGAGAAACAACCTTAATCATCGCCTCTGTATTTAACAGGCTAAAGTGATAAAGAATTTTGCAGTCCATATCTCCTCTGCACAAAAATAGTAACACAGAAAAACTTTCTAGCAGAGCATTGATGGCCTTTCCCATTAACAGGATAGAAGTGACGCAGGAAAGATAGGTGGCCCTTGACCATTTATCTCTACTATGGTAAGTCACACACAGAGTGAAGTACGAAGTTTTAGCCAAGGAACAAAGAGGAATAGTTCGTTCAGGAAGAGATTAGGTCATCTCTTTGAGCAATTTTCCCTCTAAGCAGATCCTAAAAATTCCAGGCACAGCACCAAAGGCATCATGGTTTGGGGGCTGCCCGTTACTGTGTTGACTTGCTGATGTGGCCTAGAAGGCCACAGGAATTTCCTGATGAATTAAGACTGTAGAGGGTAAATATTTAACTATGACACAAATAAATATACTTAATACTTAAATGATAATGGCAGTGATCCTAAATCCTCATTTCTGCTACTTTTATCTACATATGAATGCCCAACTCTCAAAGACTCTAGCAGTCTTCATTGAGTCCTTCGGTGTGGAAGGAGACTTCAGAGAACCAGCTTGTATATAAAGTGTTTCTGTGAGATTTCAGAAATATCAAGTCATTTCTACACAGGTTTTGCATAGAAAATACTGTGTTTTAGGAGAACTAGTGATAGGGGTGATAGGGAGATAATTATCTGAAGATCCTTGCCTTCTTGAGACACAAACATGTGACTCAGAAGAGAGAAAAGAAAGGCATGTAAATGATCCTATTATTCACCCTCACTGTTACTGACACACTGAGATGAGGGGAGAGTTCTAAAGAAGAAATTCATTTAGTACAATTCTCTTTCCTGCAAGTTTTCTGCATGAGAACTAAAACTCCCAGAATATAATAATTGCTAAAGCTATTCAAAGCTGAATGTACAAGTGAAAATCGGCACATTTAAATGGAGCATTAGGTGGTTTAATTCAAATTCAAAATTCATTCAATACAATGTTTAGAAAAAAAAAATATAAAATCATAATTTAACAACTACATCATTTTTCCTAAATCTCCACTGTGGAAGACTGTATTTGCAGACAAGAGATTCAGAAAGAAAAATAAAGTTTTATAAGCATAGGCTGACAACTTTAAAACATTCATAAATAATACAATCCAAAGGGCAGGCAAGTCTAGCACAATCCTGAAGATAAATGTAAAAGCATCTCTAGAGATTGTACTAGGAGTGCTCCTTTGATTTTTGTGGGTATTTAAAATGTGTTCTGTGGATTTGGAGTGTATTAAAGGTCAAAAATTAAAATACATCTGAAAATAGTAAATTTACACATTGAGAAGCAGATTTTTTTCACCTACAGTCAGGTAGAACCCCACTTTGAAGGCTGGAGAGCCATTGATAGTGACTGAAAGTTTGTTGTAACATTTAAAATAGTGGGGAGGAGCACTCAAATGACACTAGTGTTTTTCGCTTTGAAACCCTGCAAGTTCCCTCTGCAGGCTTAGGCTGGTGCAGATCACAGATGAGGAAACTGAAAGCATGGCCTGCGGAACAGTGTTATCCCTAAAACAGAGGTTTTGTAACTTAGATAGTATCTTTCAAGAAAATCTTCTTGCACACAGAAAGCCTTTGAAGGAAGTTTAGACGTGAAAGAAGGCAGGATCAGTCTATAAATGGCATATCAGCCTGCGGCAGAAATAGTTTTTAGATTCAAAATTGATTGGCACCAATCTGATCATCTATGCTCTAGTGTGAAAGAAGCCACACTGTCTAAATGAGACAAATTACCTTCTAAGGTCGTCTGCTCATACTTCCAGTTTTCTCCCACAGTTCTGTAGTCTTAACTTAATTTCCTGCAGGGGACGCTTAGAGTTTATCCTATCTCTGGGGTAATCTCTCAAGCCTATTTGCCAGCTTGGTACAGAAGGAGGAGAAAGAATGCCAGTACCCGGATCCTCAGGCAGAACAGAGTCAGAAGGGAATTCTGCTAGCTGGAACAAGTGGATTCCAGTTGTTCCCATACATTCCTGTTGCAGAAGGAACGCCTGGTACATTATTTGCAACAAGACAACTAGACAAAGCATGACAAATGGCAAAATTTTATTCCAACAAATAAAAATTCCCAGAAGATTTGATGAAAAATTATAATCATATAGTTATGCCAAGTCCTATTAAAGAAGCAGATGCCATGTATGCGTAACGCAGAGTCAGGTTTGTCTTGCAACACATGCACATGTAAGGACAGATGGGATGGGGAGTACAGAGTTCCACTGTTTTTTCCAGAATATATGACAATTCGTGCTTCATATACATTCTGGAAAGGACAAAAGCAAAGGCATGCTTATAGTTTATCAGCAACATTGTACGAGTGCTTGTTCACACTGAATCAATTCATGTACAATAAACAAGGTTTCATCTTGCTACCAACTCTTCTAGTTTTTTTGAGCCAACAGGTTAATTCCAGGAGAACAACAGATTGACTGCAGGTAAGTAGGTATAAACATAAGAATGGATTTAAGACACAACACTTAGAAACAGATTTCCATGTAGCTTAACACCAAACACTCCAAAAATCTAAATGCATATGTGTGTGCATGTGCATGAATATACGTGTGCACACACTCACGCATCAGGGCGAGGTGTCCAAAGGAAACAAATTCTGCAGACTTCTTACAGAATTTTTGGTCAGTCAATTTTTACTTGTGGATCTTCAACCCAGATTTTCACACTGCAAGATCATATCTGCACTTTCAGCCTATTTCTCTCTCTTTTAAGACAGGAATAGTAACCCAGATTCTATGGCTGATGATGTACTACCATGTAACAGACATTTAAAGTACCTTTGCTAAATACACACCTACACCACCATAAAACTAGCATAATTCTCTAATTGTTATCCTTTTCTTACTGGATTTTTTAAATTTTTTTTTAATTATTATCTTTTTTTATTTCTGCACCTGCAACCTAGTCAAGGGAATATAAAAAATTTCTTTCAGATCCATGGCCTAGAATACTGATTTTCTATATCACTTCCTCTGAGAGATTATAAAATTTTCTTAATTCATTCTTTTTTGTTTGGTTGGTTTGTTTTAATTCTGAAAGAAAACCATTTTTAGAAATGTAGAATAGTGCAACTTGAGCATCTTTCCAGCTTACCCTATACCTGTCTTGCTTTGACTGTCTGTACCCATACGTTTGCTCAATGCTGAGCATAGCCCTGCTGCTGGGTCTTGTTTAGACAAGGAAGTTGCACCAGTTTGACTTGCATCAGTTTTAAACAGGGATAACTAAACTGGTACAAGATCCAGGGTAGACTTCTTATCCCAATTTAGGAGTGACTTACGCTGTTTTAGATTAATGTGATTCCAACTAAGGTAATGAAAAGCAAAGCTTGATCTTTGTGCAAGAACATTAATGAGAATGTAGTGCAAATGTGCAATAATTTATGGCATTTCTACATTACCCTTGCAAGTGAATATACACCACCCTGGTCTTTCATAACACTGTCTAAAATATGCACATGTGGTTACACAAGAATAACCTTGTGTTAAAGTACAGCTTGTTTCATAAGAAAATGAACCCTTCCTATGAAATATGAAACTATTTCAATTTCCTTTTCCTGATCAAACTTCAACCCTTTAACATGAGAGGAAGTCCTTATGCTACTGGGAAGACTTTTACACCAGGGCTGTTTATTCAAGACACTTGAGCTGCTGGTGCTGAAGATGAGGTTCACAGCACAGCTAAAACCATGATACTGGTTCTAGAAGGTCCTCATTTACTAGCGTTTCCTTCTTTGCATCTTATTGCAAATGTAGAGAAGAGGACTGAACTAAGCTGAATTGTAAATTGAGATGAATACAAACTGTTAAGAATCTTCACCTTTCTGGATATGCCTGTAATAAATCACACAAGTGATTTATTTGTCAAAGTTATTTATCAAAATATAAAGTTATTTATCAAAACACCAGTTTTGATAATGACAAGGTTATACAAAATGGCTGGTAACAACAGCTCTGAAAAAACAGCCATTCCTCACTGATCTTCCTGAGAATCCGTACAAGATTAAGCTACAGTCCTATTCAATTTAGGTGATTACAGGTTGGAGCAGTGGCTGCTCAACGGGTTTTAAGAACACTGCAATAATGAGGATCATTCTCACTGTTAGCAGGACTTATATAATCCATTCACTCACTGCAACCTGCAAAATATACTTGGCATTATAGAACAGTATTCATTGCATTTATCTACATATTTTTTATAAATTATTTTAGTTACTCATTTTAAAACTAATGATGTTCCAAAAGTTTTTTTAATCCACATAATTTTCTGTAGAAAATTTATCATACATAAACTGTTAATAGCACAAAATACCTTCTACCAGAAAGACTCCAAAAGCAACACAAAAAATAACATATTAAGCCTCCCAACAGCCTTGTGAAATTGAGTGGTAGTACTATATCTGTGTTAAAAAAGGGAAACAGGAATACTTAAAGTTTACGATTTCCTTGCAGTCACAAGGGAAGTCTATGCTACAGCCATGGACTGAAGTAAAGCTTAAATCCATACCACTTAATTGAAGCATTGAAATCAAGAAACGAGCTGCTCAGGGTTACCCTGGAGTCAATGAAGAGAAACAGAAACTTCCACAGGACAGCTGAGATGGCTAGCTCTTCCTCTGGGCTTGCTACTGTCTCTAGACACAGCGCTGAGAGAGTCCCCACAGCAAGGAAAAACCTATCTTGGGTATCTCTGGGTTTTGGCCAGAAGTTTGGGTGGGATGATGCAGGCCTGAAATACCCAACTCTATACTTTTCCCACATGGATTGTCTTTTTTTTTTCTTTTTTTTTTTTTTCCAAGGCACCCAGCACTGTGAAGTAGAGATTGCTTCCAAACCACAGAAGCAAATGGGAACGATGAGTTCTCAGCACCCTCAAAATGACACGCCATTTACTTTATATCAGTTTCATTTAGAAAAGGTCTCAGTGCTCCGAATGAGATCTCCCACTGGGCATGTTGGTTGGGCAGTTCTGATGACTAATAAATGTAATATTTTATTGTTACCAGAAAGTTCCTAATTACAGCTGTCATCACTGAAAATAAACACATTCAGGTTCTACTGCACATTATGATAAAGCCTTCTGTCCAAGCATGGGAAATATTTTTTTAAGTAATTTTCTACCAAATGTAGCAACATGTGAGACTGCTCTTCAGTCTACTTCTCTGATTCTTCTGCATCTTAAAAAAAAAATTGCCAAATAGGTTATCCCTTAATAATGTAAAGCTTTCAGGCATTTCCACATTTGAAGTCTTGCTTCTCTGTTGTGGGTACCTCAGAACATCCCAAGGGCTTCTGAAATTTTATTAATAAAGCTTTGAAATGCACCCATATTATTGGCTAAGAGATTTTTTAGAGGTAAATAAGGAATTTTGGTTTTACAGTCAAACATGAATTTTCTTAGAACCAGTTTGTTTCTATGAACTTATTTTCGCTCCTTAAATATATATACTTGCCCACTGAGGAGTACATGCTATATAAGTAATCGCACTAATTTGAATCCCATCATTTGTTTCACAGCTAGTTTGTGGGAACTGCACTTCAAATGTCACTAAGATGAGGGTCTGATTTGGATATGAAAATTAATTGAATCCAAAGCAAAAAGGAGCACCTAGAATAGTAAACAGCTTCTGGGTCTAGACAAGAAATCCAGGTTCAAGCTGGATGCCAAATAAGAAGCTAGTGGACAGTTTTGGATGAAGCACTCTCACTGTGTGCTTTTAGCCCTGGTCCACCTTGAAAAATGGAAAGCCATTCCTTACACAACCCTGTTAGCAATGCTCATAGAAGCAGAATGGTAGATTCCAAATCTAATAACCTGCTTTTATTTGCGGAAATTAACAGGAGTTCATCATGGATCTCCTGATTGCAGCTAACATACACAAATATTACATGGACTTTAGGGTTACTTGTTACATTACAAAATGCCCAGTGGGACATAATCATAAATAAAATGGAATTTTTACTGTTTCTTGTACTAGTTCAACTAGGGGAAAGTGGCTTCTTAATGTGACAAAATCTTACATGCACTATGGACATATCCATCTTTATATTAATAAAAATTTGCCTCACAGGATATTATGACAAGTCTTTAGATCTGTCCTCTTCAGTGCAGGCTCTGTCACACTTTCACACAGCTTCACAGCAAGAGTGACATGTAAGGAATTTTCCCATCTTCAGCAAACCATATAAAATCCAAGGTAAACTCCAGCCACGCCGCACACATAAGCATATCATTGCTACTTAATTGCAGTGGTAGGCGCTGGTAAAGACAGCAGAGACGGGCAGACTTCCAGTGAAGCCACAGCACTCAGTGACAGGTATCATTTTTTACAAAAGCCAGTTTCTTCTATATGATGACTAGTGCCCCTCAAAACCTGGGTTCCTTACGTGTTTAAAACCCAAGCGAGAACTTGTAACATTACTTCTGCAAAGTAAAGAATTCAACAGAGAGCACGAAGAATGCCATACATAGATAAATAATTTATTGAAACCATGGTAAGAATAAACTTTAGACTATCAAATGGCTTCAGATATCCCAGAAAAAAATGTTCATAATTTATTTCTTTAGTGACTGAATCCAGCTCATCGTTCTATACTTCTGTTAGAGCTGGTGACACCACAGGGACTTTGAAGGGAAAGGGAAACGAGTCGGAGCTTCTTTATTTGGTTTAAGTGTAGTGATGCCATCAATATTTCCAAAGAAAAGGAAAAAAAAAGATCTAAGTTTGGATACTGGCTGACCAGAATGATTGTGGTTCACTTTCAACTCAAACTTGTACGTCTGTGTTAGCTTCTTATAGTATACTATCGTTAAGCATTCATTGTAAACTTTAATAGTGTTTTGCTTAGGTAATGATCAGAAAAAAAAGAAAGAGTGGATCATGCAAAACTCACTTATCACTGTAATAACAATTATTACAACTATTTGAACTGAGGGGTAAGTATATGAAACACTCATCTACACAGCTATCCTGAATGTGTACTGAGTCTGTCGGTACCTTAAGTTCAGCAAGCTGACTAACAGAAAGTTCCCAAGCAAGACATGATGATAACATTTCATGTAACTCCTCTTTGGCAATACTTAGACACTGCAATTAAATACCAAACAGTATCACGTGTGCCAGTCAGTTACTGCAAGAAAGAAAATGTGATGAACTGTTTGTTTTGAACTATTAGTATAAACATATTGCAGAAATGAAACCCAAGCTTAAACAATGGGGAAAGTTATCCGGTATTAAAATAAACAGTTCTAGGAAAATCTCAAAAAATGTTTACCAAGTCATCTTCTTTCGAGCAGTTTCTGGGCAGAGCGTTTTGCCACGTCCCTGGTTTGCCAACCAATCCCGGTTATGCTGACTATAGATATGCAAATACTAATGGACAAGGCTGGGACTTAATTGCCTGTAATTGGGTCCCCAAGTAAGAGCATTTTTATCTGCAAGCAAGCTTGTAGGTCATCAAAGAAGCATGTTTGGTTTTAAGCATAGAAATATTGCCTTTTTTTTTTTTTTAAAGACTGCTTGTTTTTATTCTAGAAGTCTGACAGTTTAGACATCAAGGAAAAACATTTTTAAATTAAATTAAATACTACAGAGTTAAGCAAACCATAATTCTTACAAATGTTCTTAATAAATACTCTTTCAATATTGGAGGTTAGCATTTGTGCTGAGAAAATAATTCACCCTGCCAAACATTGCCTATGTACAATTTTAATGAAAGTTATATATATTATCTGAAGTAATAAACATATTTCCTTTAGGTAAGTCAGAATATATCTCAAATTCTTAAACATTATTTCTTATTATAACTGTTCACTTCCAGTCATAGATCTATAACCATTAATTTTTCTTTACTTTGTTCACAGCAGGTGCATTGTAAAATGCTGTTTAGTGCAGCAGCAGTTATATCTGATATTAAATATCTAGGGGGGAAATAAATGCAGAGTATAAAAATGAGATGTGAGATATCTACATAATATATTCATCATACTTAAGCATTATGCTTGTTTTGAAAGGAAATGAGTTATGGCTGAGATCCTTTGTAATGGCAACAACAACAAAGCAAATTCAGTATTCAGAGATGCTATAATGCAGCTGCATCAGCCTCATTTGTTCAGCGTGAGCCATACTCCATCACACAGAGAAACGGGTCTTTTCATTCCAGGGAAAACTGACACATGGGGATACGTGCAAAATCCCAGTTTTATGTAAACCCCTGGGAGCAGAGGGTTGGGGGCTGGGAAGGAAAGGAGGAGGGGGGTGGTTCTGCCCATAGCCAGTTTTGCAATCACTGCAGAAGAAAACAGTCCTCAAATATAAACCTCTTTCATTGGGCTGCCTACCTGTTTAATCACTTCCCTCCAAAGTGTGAGAGGACTAACACTAACTCAGACATCCACACTCCAGAGACTCATATTTCTTCATGTTCAGCTCACAGTGAAACAGTGATCTTAGTTCAGTCTCTAGTGGACAAACCCAGAATAAGTAAGGTCTTATAAGCATGATTCAGCAGGCAATTTGCTCAAGTAAAATCATGTGTGCATAAACACAGATAACAACTTTCCCCTTTTTAGTGCTTGCCTCAGCCTCCCAAGGTACAGTAAAATAATTTCTTAAGAAATGCTTTCCTCTACAAAAGACATCCCCTCGTTTCCAGCTTTATATTCCCCAAAGCAGACCAAGATATTAAAAAATGAGGAAAGTAGTCTAAAAAGGAAATGCTTGGTTATATTTTCTTTGATAGTCACATGTTTACTGGACAGAGTCTTTTCTCTCTTGCTAGAGCCAGATATGCAAAGAGCACAATTAATTTAAGAGATCGGGAAATTTTCCCTAAAGATTTTAGTAGGGCTAGGGGGATGGGGACAGCTGTATATGCTTTTTAACATATTTCTGTCTTGTATACTGTCTGGATGAAATAAAACTTGGCAATGAGATAGGCAACATAACTGTGCTAACATGAAGTTTTAGTGCACCTAGTAGAGTCTTCACTAAATTTTTATTGATGTTCATTCTTACTATGAACTTCTGCTACAGTTAAATCATGTATCTCTCAAATGGGTACATACAGAAGTATTCTTGTGCCATCGTACGTGACTAGTTGCATCACTCAATTGCTCAGTTTTCTAAGTTTTGCCAGATCAATATGCCAGTGTGAGAATGGGAATATTACAAATAACTATATACAAAGACTGTTTATTTATTTATTTTTACTGGTCAGCTATCCCAAGGCATTTTCATTACCAAGGCATGGACAAGATCCTGCAAGGTATGTAATTTTACAAGTGAGTAATCCTGTTAAGGTGAATAAGACTGCTCATATGGGTGAAATTATTCACATATTTAAGTCTTTTCAGGCCCAAACTTCAGCTCATGCATAAAATATTGAAAAGTTCATTAGAAGTTTAGAGCTATTGCACAAATTCTTAAAAATAATTACTTCTGCTAAGTCACTGCAACACCTTCAAACCCATTTTTTCCTTTTTATGAAAGAATGCATATATACACACACAAATTAAAACAGGCTGTTTCAAGTCCAGTGTAATCTATACAGTTAAAAAATTGTACTGTTTTAGGAGTGTGACTGCCTATATACTTTCTTTTTTCTTTCCAGCAATTAGCAGTGTAATAGTATTACAGGATCTACTTACAAAGGAACAATTATATTCTCAACCCAGTGCCTTTAAATGCTGCTTTTTTAAATGCTCCCTTTTGCTGTCAGAGTAACAGGTATCCTGCGTGGCATCTGATCTGAAGCTGTGAACTGTAAGTAGAGTTTATAGGAATACTTAGTAAGTTCTGTCATTAGACTCTCTGGAGGATTTTTGTGTTCTCTGGCTCACAAACATCCATGGTCTCTAGAGAAAAAGCTTTAAGAAGTTGCATCTTTCAGTAACGTGAAGAAAATTCTGCTCCCAAGAGCAATGTCACTAAGAAGAGTGCTCTCTGGATGAAACATTTCTCCCCGACACAGCCACGAACTAGATCAATCCTTATTACCTCAGTTCTCATAGAAACTAATGAAAACTTTGAACAGCATAAACATCACCAAAAAAATCCATTTAGTGAGAAATGAAAAAAAGAAACACTTACTTTTTGCAGCCACTGAGTGTAATTTTCCATCACATGTTCCAGATGTTGCAGTTTCTGGGAAGAGAAATCCTGTTCCACGTGAGGAGCATCTCTCTGAAGAGCATTTGTGTTGTACTGGTCTGTCGTGCTTTCACGACAGTTCCCGTCCTGTTCTGGCAGAATGAAAGTATAGGTGCACTGCCCATGCTGAATCCGGTTAAATCTTCTCCCACTGGCTTCTGGACCCCGACGCTGGTTATTACAGCCTATATGAGCAAGAATCGCTGCCAGGAAAGCAAAGGAAAGGAAAATTGACATGTTATTACTACTTTCCTTTCCTACTTTACGAAAAACTTTTTCTTCCTCTTTCTGTAAATTTGTTCTTAATTTCCCTTAAAGTCTTAGGAAAAAAGACTGGAGAAGCGCACTTTAGTACTCGAGCTTGGATAAACTTATTCTTTTAATTTCACTATGAGGATAGTTTTCTTAGTTAAAATTGGGGATATTTATTGCATAGTAGTTAAGATTTATTGTTTCCTCTCTGTTACAGTCCAGCATGTAGCCTGCTTTAGTCAGCTGCATATGCATATCCCAGTCTCTTTCCCCTACACTATCTGCTGCAGAACTGCTATTTTCTCTCAGACTTCAGTGAGTTTTATTAAGGTTGCACTTTCAAGCCAAGCTGGAAGCAAGCAGCCTTTCACAAGATGACTTGACAGGAATGCGTGTATGAGTGCGCCCCTATGCTAAGGATGGCTGATGGCTCGGTACAGAGGGATCATCTTACAAATTGGCTGGATGCATGACCTCAATCATGCATGGCTTTCCAGCCCCTATTCCATACAACTGCTAAGGGCTTTTGACGAATTCACGTAAGTTTAATAAGTAAGGCAGTCCACCTTAATACACTTCATATGTTCACACTGACCTATTAAAATGTAGATAAAGTGTAGAAGTTTGTTGTAATCCCTCTGTAAATATACAAAGCACTGAAATTAAAAATACTTTCAGTTTTGCGCTGCTCAGTATCTATTAAAGAATTCTAAGTCAGGCGAATGAGACTTATGGGAAAAAAGTTCCGTTTAACCCTCACATGCTTCAGCTACTTTGCTAACAGTTGTGTTTCTTTAGCAGAGTTTGCAGAGAGTTTTTTTTACAGCATATAATGAAATTAAGTTTGCCAAATAGTAATGGGAAATGGCAGTTCAGAAGGATAATAATTTTTTTATGTTTGGCGTCTAAGCTAAGGTAAATAATTATAAAACAGTGAGGGATGGTGGCTGAGCTATTCCAGATTGTCTTATGTACTACTGTGTAGTTTTTACATGCAAAACTTTTCTTCAAATTTGCAAGTCTGTATGAGCTATATAGATACCTCTCGTTATGCGTAGAAACTTTCTTGGGTGCAACTTTGTCAGAAAAAAAATTGTGGTAACTTTTTAAGAAACTATCTTATATTTAAATAACGCCTTTGGTATTTGCTGCAGTCAAATTGAAAATGCACAGATTAGAAACAGGATTGGAATATTCCTGAAATACAGAGTAATTTGCATCTGAGTTCCTGCTCCAGTATTTGTTGTTGTTACATAAATATCAGCCAACACTTGTGCAGACCACTTTGCATCATTTTTCCCATGAAACTAAGTATTCTTCTAAATGGCAATAGCGTATCATTATAAAAACAACCTGCAAGGTTTTTACCCACTAGGAAACTTACCTGCAAGAATACTGAGTGCAAACACCTTCAGTGCTCATGCAATGGCCACCTGTATCACAGCTACAATTTCATTCTAAAAGAACTGCCTGGAATATTTAGCCATGTATCTGACCTACTCCTGAGGAAGCTATTCCTACTCAAAACTGGGGGTGGAGGATTTTCATCTTGCATCTGGAAAGAAACCGCTTCATTTGAACCAATAAGAAATATCCCTGTATTAATATGGAGAAATGATTAAGTCTCATCTTGCTTTAAAATGCCTGTGTGTCCAATATAGAGAGAGAAAAAAAGCAAAGAACACGAAGCAAAGAGCAAAGTGTCAATGCTGCTGTTGTTTTCAGCAAAATCAGAATATCCTTCCATCTCTGAACTGTTCAGCCCACCTTTGCACTGTTTTCTTTTTCTACCTCTGAAAAGCAGCTTCTTACAGGTTGCTTTCTTGCTTTCATACAGCATTTCTCATAATTCTCCATCATCACCAGAACTAGTTCTGCTGAGGTTTATTACACTGTTTTTGCAGTCATTGTAAAAAGTAACTGCAAGATATTTGCTCACATAAGATCAGAGAGCTTCAGTCTGGAAGAAGGCTGTAGGATCAGACGCTGAGAAGAAGGGTTATCATAAAACCAGCTATTCCTTATGAGGCGAAGCAAAAATACCAAGAGCTCTAACATGGTAACAATACTTGCTTTTTTTAAAAGTAAAAAGAGAACTTTATGAAAGGGCCTCAGAGCAGCTAAAAGGGCAACAGCAAAGGTGGGTGTACAAAGGTTTCCTAGATTTTCAGTTCATATTTTAAAATGCTGCTATTTACACAAATGCCTCATTCACTTTCTGCAGAGTATTTAATTATTCTCATGCCAACATGGAAAAGTGAAACTGTAAACTTACAGTTGATGTTTTTCAGATGAGAAAAGACTTCACAGAAGAGCAGGCTAACTTTGTTGCTATTGCATAGCCCCTTCCCACTGGCTTAAGGTGACCCTGTTCCTGAGGGGTAACACCCATACGGATGTTCAAGAAGTGCAAAGTGTTATCAGCCACCTTTAGTATTTCCTAATTTGTCTCCAGCTTAGTTCCCTGCCACAGCACCTGCCTCTCAAAGCCAGATTTAACCCTGACCGCAAGCCACAAACTAATGGATCACAAGCAGCACATAATGGTCAAGAGCCGCAGTGGGGAGACCTGGGAGAACCATGCAGCAGCCAGAACATCTCCTTGCAGCACACTGCACTACAGGTTTCCTTACTAGAGAGAACCAAGTCACCCCACTCACTCATTGACCATGTACTGCCCCATCTGTGTTGTGGGAGTAGGGCACCTGAGGCATCTTGTGTGCCCGACAGCATTGAGGTCTCACAAAGAGGTGAGGAAGGGATGGCAGGAGCCTGGGGGAAGCCCAGGAGTCATTCTGTCCCACTCCCAGTTTGGAGCCTGTCTAACCCAAGGAGAAGCAGGGAAAGGGACATATGAATCATGCTGGGATTCATTTAAATCTTTGCAAGGCCCCAGAGTGAGTGCTGAAATGGCAGCCGCTCTGGCAGCTGCACAGAACGAAGCGCACGTTGGGGCTGTTCTTGCTGATACCAGAGCCTGAGCCAGCCAGCAGGGTCCCTAACTGGAAGCACAGACATCCCCAATCCTGCGACACAGGGATCACTAAGGTCAGGTTGCTGTTCCCCCAAACACACAACAAAGTCGTTTTGATAAGGACATTGAACCAGCCAGGCCAGGTTCAGTTCACACTCTTCCCTGGTATGCTCACGGATCCACGCATACACAGGCAGAAGGGCAAAAACAAATACAGGAAAAAGTTTGTTTCCAGACCTACCGCCACTTAATTCCACAGTGCAATTTTCTGAGGAATTCCATTTTATCTAAGGTAAACAGGTTCAGAAATAAGAAGAGTTTTTATTTTAAAAATTCCCTATTTGTATTAAAGTATTTGCTTTTTCCTTCCCAAAAATAAACCAATGAACCAACCAATGAAACAAAGTATCTTGACCCAAAAGTTTCAATGGTTTGATGTCTTCTACCATATTTGATAAATGCACAGTTTATTATCCCAGTACCACATGTTCTATGTGACCTGTCCCAGCTTTTTAAGACCTAAAAATTTCAGTGAGGTAAGGAAAAAAATAGTTCTCAAAGTTCAGTCAAAGTCACTGTGATATTTCTGCAGGATCTTACATCATATACTACAGATATAAGCTAAATGATTTGTCCGGGATTGCACAGAAAATCGTTGGCTCAGGCAGAAACTGAGTTGGGGCATGGGTGTGTTTAAGATTTTATTTTCCTAAGACCACTTCCTCCAACGCAATGGTTAATTTCATATGCCCTGAACTCTTCCTTCTGTGTAACAGGGAAGGGATGGATCCAGAGGCTTCCTTCCCAGACCATGTAAAGTCTCATATACATTGTTTATTTAGTAGCTATACGAAATTCTGTAGCTCATTACATAATCAATCCTACAAGGCAAAATAAATGGGAATTCAGTCCAGATAAAGGTTACATTCACATGATATCAGTTCCCACATATCTAGTGTTAAAATAATTGAATGGCTTTTGTCACAGAACCATATGCATGCTCAGAGTTCAAATACAAATTCTAGGAAAGCGAAATTTATTTCTGTTTCTTTACATTTCTGCTGCAATATGTGTTGTTGCTGCAGATGAGTTGCAGTAAGGTTGCATCATGTCACACACTGTAACTGGAGTTACTCCAACTCAACTTCCTCCGTGTATAAGGGAAGTCACTGCAGAGTGGCCCCTAAATATAGGTACAAGGAACAGGCTTTTATCTGTAGGTAAACCAGTGCTGTAGAGTAGGACACAAAATGTTTGTTCTTAATGTAGCACATTCCAAAGAACCTTATTCTAAATATATACATTTGAATGGATAAAATACAATCTGAAGTCCCAAAAGTCTGACTGGTTATGTGCTAATGACTCTTCACTGACTTCAGTAGAGGTGGTCCCAATTTACTCTAATGCGGCGACCAGAAGGGGAGGCAGGAGATTTGCCTGACCGTACAGAATCCAGACGGTATTGAGAGGAGATGAAGGGGAAGACTTACTTACCTACCATGCAATAACTCTTTCTCCTACTACCTGTATGCTTTATTTTGCTACTCTCTTGGGAACAAGCAAGCAGTCATTTCAGATAAATTACTCCTCAGGACTGAAGTTTGCATATTTACATGTGCTTATTTAAGGCATGATCCCATGTAGTGCTACTTGCCAGATCCTTCCTTCAAAGAAATACGGTGATGGGCACTGAGTCACGCTGAAGTCCAGCACGGCTCTCCCTGTATTTGATTTCACACCTGGGAACAAGTAAACAGCTGGGAACATTAACAGAGTGGCAAAAAGCAGCTCTTAGAAGAACATGGTGGTTTACCACAGAAACATCTGAGCTACTGGTTATACTATACGACCTGTCTGTATTTTGTCTCACACAGAGGGTGTGAGACTTCTAAGGGCAAAAGCTTTATCGTACTCTTTCCAAATGTGTCAGCAGCTAAGAGAGCTAGGTGTTCTCTGAAAAATTATTGTCATGCTGTCAGGAACATGGGGAAATCAAGTTGTTCCTAGATTCATAGCAACTCTTCAAGCTTACACATGTAGAGAAAAAGCATGTAGATTAATTCAGTTAAATTTGCTCTCATTCACCCCAGGAAGGAGGGAATGCCTCCAGCATCCTCTTGTTATCTTTCTAGGGTAAGTTTTTTCCTTAATTTTCACCGTTTCAAGGTACTCAAGGCATTTTCAAAGACGAATTTCCAATCCTATCAAACAGGACAGATGCACAGTAACTGAATAAGGCAGGCATGACATTTCTGTTTGAAAATAATAAACATAGAACCCCTGATCTAAAATGGCTGATGAGAGGACCAACAACAGTGATCTTCCACTGTAAAAGCTAGCCAAAACCAAACAGCTACCTGGTTTTAGAAGAAAAATATTTCATATGGCTACAGGCCTTTTAGCTCTATGATGTGAATGTGCCTTCTGTTGTTAATTATACTGAAAGTGCAATTTTGTGGAAATGATTTATTAGCAATGTTGTTGGGTTAAACGGTTTACTTATTCTATGAACTATCCCCAGGTCTTATTCATTACTAGGGAAAGGTACAGGAGAGAGACAGCAACCCATTCATGTGTTACCTTTAATTTCTGAATTAATTTAACATGTAGCCCCAGGTACTGTGCAATATGTGCATCTATTCTTGAGGTCACGAAGGCAGCACCAATGATACTATGATTCGCTTGGGAAAGGAAAAATCACGCTCCCTGGTAAACTCTACTTGTAAATAAAAAAGGTTATCTTAAATACTGGTAAAAGTTGAATATCTAGCAACAAAAAAAAAATCAAAATTTCTTTAGACTCTGTGAGTTAGCAACTTAAGATCTGTCTTTTGGAGTCTTGGGGGTTAAGCGCTGCAAGGCTACAGCCTTCCTAGCTAATGGAAAACAAAATCCTGAATCAGGTGCTTAAAATCCCTATTCATGAGGAGCACTAGACACATAATGGTTAGAGACAGAGAAGTCAAAGTGTCAGTGACAGAATCCCTTATGCTATCTGTAGAAGGACTATAAGACCTACAGATCATTCCTGAGCACTCTGCTACAGTGAGCTCAATCTTTCTGTCCCTGTCGGAAGGACTTTTCTTCATAGGCTTCTCTGCAGCTCTGCTCTTTTCAACACAGGTGCAATAGAGAGGGAAGTGATGCCACTGCCAAAGATGGTCAGAGCATTTGGAGGTGAGCCCCAGGTTTAAATCCTTCTGCTGCTTGATTTTGAGAGACATAGTAATCAGACTCTCATCTTTTGGAGCACATATATTCACAGCAAGGCATGAATGAGCCTTCTGATTTCTTCTGCTGGTTCAGCCACTTCAGACACTTTCTCCATCAACCTGAATGACACCTAATCAACCAACTGCGAAAGTCAATCTTGGCTGCTCTCTGACCTATTTGAAAATTAGAATGTAAAACATTCTCCTTCATTTTCTCCACATAGAAAAGGACATAAATCCAGGTCAGTTCTCAATATTTATATCCTTCAAGAACTCAAGTATCTGGCTATAGCATACATAGTAAGAATATAGAATTTATGAGGTAACGCTGTCCTCTTCCTTAGAGGTTGAGACTTTCTCTAATCACAACTAATTTTCCTAGCAAACTTAATTTTTTCATACAGTAGACTTAGCTAAAATAATCCACAGGGAGTAAACATTACTGGATCTAATGCTGTGATAGAAGCTAAGAACATCAACTTTTTTTCTTGAGTTTCTATGATGCTCTAACCAACTTCTATCTACCTTTTGAATAATACCTGCTAATCAAAGGGTCTGGAAAAAATGGACTGGAAAAAGTATAATCACTACACCAATGGACAAAGAGGAAAAAGGTACATCGAATGCACTGATTCTCCATTTTACAAGCTTCTGTAAAGATTCTGGCATTATTGCTTTTCTAGAAAAATCAGAACACATCTTCTGCTTTCAGCCAAAAGAACGATGAAACCCTTACTTCAACTGTACAAGCTAATAGTTAATTATGTGGGTGAAACAACTAGCTTTTGACATAGCTTTGAACCAGGAAAATGTGGGATTAAGGGCTTGAATTGCTATTCTTGTTTGAGTTCACCTTCATAAACACAGCTTAATTGCTTTAGGTATCTGATTAAAAGGAGAATGTGGTAAAGGCGATGATGTTGCTGAAATGTATTTTATTCCAAATCAGAAATTAACTAGGGTCCCAAGACTGAGCAACCTCAATACTGTAGTTTTTTGATTTCTCACTTTTGCTATATTTTTCATGAATGAGCACACTCAACTCCATGAGTACTCTCTGCATTCATCCAACTTAGCTTAACTCTTTTGACCAGAGTTTGACTCTAGCAGCAGCAGGAGCAGGAACAGCCAGTAGTAATGGAATTACACAACACAAGCACCCGGTCTTCTAGCATTCAGGATCACTTTCCAGGTATTGTTCTGGAGAGGGTAAATAGTAAGGAAAGAAGTAGAGAGAACAACATAAATGGTATAGCTATTTTTGACATTGACCAAAACCGAGAGTTACAGCATAGGCAACTTAGCTTGGAATCTAGAGGATCCATGTCTGAATAGAAATAAATATTTTAACAAAAGGCAATAAATGGAACAAATGAAAAAAAAACCACAACTGGTACATTCTTCTAGAACCTGTGGAAAAACAACATAAAATTACATTTCAATTAAAACTGCAGGAAATAGAATCTCACCATGAATATATGAACATATGATAGGTGTGATGAAGCCCAGCTTTTGCCAAAAAGATCCTTAAAATCTCACTTGTTTTCTATGTGGCTTTTCGAGTTTTAAATATGCTGAGTCAGAATTTCAAGTGTTTTCTCCAGCAGTACCAAATAGATTATATATCTGTATAATGTGTTTTCAGGAATTCAGTCAAATGCTAATTGAATACTTTGATCTCAAGACTAGTGTATTAGACTTCAGTCTACGTAAAACCTTGCAGTCTCTAGGACCATGCATAGTAGCTACCTTACACTCAGTCTAACCTAATAGTTAGGTTCTGGGTGACAGATATAGCAGAGCAAAAGGCAGGAACCAGCCACCAGGGGTTTGAAGTATCAGAGGCAAGTAAACAGCAGCGTAGCCATTGAAATGGAGAGGCACAGAGAGACAGTCTGGAATTAAGAATTGCAACTATGTCTTATTTAAGAAGGTGGTTTATAAATAAAACATCTCTTATATTTTTATAGTGTACTTTTCTCCCCACACCTATTATTTATTTTTGCAAACAGCTTCTGTTTTCACATTCCGTATATGGGTATGAGGCAGAGGCTTGAGTTTCTATGCTCCGTTCCGGCAGCATCCCCATAATACCAAAGCTCGTGGTTAACTAATTAGAAACCTCATTCAACTGGTCAAAATAATTTTAAGAGACCAATCACCTTCTTCCCAACTGTACGTGTCATTTTTAATTAGGAAACAAAAAGTCAGACAACACAAATAAATAGGAGTGAGGCAAGAGTCTAGCTATGGTTTACAAGCAGCATCCCGTGGAATTGCAGCAGAAAGGCACGCCAGTTGTGCCACGCTAAATAGCCTCACTACATCCGCATGTCGCACTTCTCAAATGAAGTGTGGGATGCATTCACCCTATACTTAGGCAGCAAGCTGTCTTAATTCTATATGGGAGAAACATTTATCACAAGTTGGCTCTGATTAATTGGCCTGCTAGAACCAAGTCACTAATAGTAGTCAGAGACAGTATTTTCCAACAGAGTTGGAAAATAGAGATTAGAATCCATGTCCTGTGGACTAGGGTATGCCTGGTACTGAGGCTCAGGCACTGTGTTGCATAGCTATAACTAGCCCTGTAGCTTAGAGACAGAAGCATAGACCCATTTGTGTTGGAAAACTCTTAGGATCATCTAGTCCAACCATTAACCTAACACTACCAAGTCCATGTCCCTAAGTGCCACATCTACACCTCTTTTAAATACCTCCAGGAATGGTGACTCAACCACCTCCCTGGGCTGCCTGGTCCAGTGCTTGACAACCCTTTTAGTGAAGAAATTTTTCCTAATGTTTAAACCTCCCCTGGCACAAGCTAAGGCCATTTCCTCTCATCCTATCACTTGTTACTTGGGAAAAAAGATGAACCCCCACCTCGTTACAACCTTCTTTCAAGTAGTTGTAGAGAGAGATAAGGTTTCCCGTCAGCCCCCTTTTCTCCAGGCTAAACAACCCCAGTTCCCTCAGCTGCTCCTCATAAGACTTGTTCTCTAGACCTTTCACCAGCTTTTTTGCTCTTCTTTGGACATGCTCCAGCACCTCAATATCCTTCTCCATGTTGCACTACAATTGCAGTGAAGACATACTACCTTCCTTTCAGAAATTCCCTCTAGCACATTTGTACAATCTGCACTGGCACAGATGCCCAAAGAGGTGTGTGAATGTCACTTCAATGCAGTTGTGGATACTGCCAGATTGTGGTTCCCTGAGGACAAGCAGGCATAGCCACACTGTTTGAGATAGGCACCTACAGCAGGCAGCCAGAATATACATCTCGGGCTTCTGATCACACTGATGATCTCAAAATGCCTAATCACCAAGAAGTAAAACCAGACATAATTAATGGGATTACAACTAACATTGGTTACCTTTAATGCCGGGGTGATATAAATACTGTATCGACTGTATTGAATCCAAACAACATGTTTGTAAGTGTAATGAGTTTTTCAACTGATTCTTCAGCCACTTCTGAGAACACAGTGCAGCATAGGACCTGTGACATCCTGACAATACTTATTCCAAGCATGGTGCTGTATCCCATGGAACATCAGTGCTGAAATATTAGTACCAGAGCCTGGACTGTGTTCTCGGGAGCATGTGTGTTCAGGCACTGGGTCACTGAAACACCAGTAGCCTGAGAGCTTCATTTCTGAATGTAAATACAACAGAAAATAGCCTGAAGTACAATATTTAAAAATGAACATTTTCCTTCCTGTGTACCCCAGTAACTGTACTCACATATGTTAACGCAGGGTACTCAAATGACCCAGTGCCTCTAATAGCACGTAATTCAAAGATGGACTCTTAATTCACTTTAATCATCATAAACCCATCAGCACACCAGTAGGCATTTAACTACTGTATGCCAATAAAAATGTTGTTTAAACTGTTAACTGCCCGTTTAAAGCAGCAATTAATCCCCAAGATCAACACCTTCGAAATTACTGCCATGGGGCACAGATAAATATTAACCTTGGCTCTTCGGGAAAGCTTTGGGCTGATGACCTGGGAAGGGATCACTCTTGGTAGTTTAGGGTTTTATCCCCTGCTCTGTCATTGAGATGTTGTATAATTCTTAGCAAAAAAAAAAGCATGAAAAACCCTACTCTGGTTTTAACATCCTTGATGTAATCTTCAAATTCAGAATTTGGAGATAAAGGATTTTCTAACTGCAACTTTCTCGGCATTATTTCCTGTGCAATAGTTAAACCCCATCCTTTGGATTAGGTGGGGTTAATCTTGGTACAATGATGAAAATTTGGAGGGATACGACTTATGAAAATGCACATCCTTCCTTCTAAAAGGACCAGAGTTCCTCTCCTGCTTGGGGATTGTGCTCAGCAGATGCACACTGAACAGTTATCAGCCGTGCTTGCCCAGGTAGGTCCCAGAGCAAGAGCCAAGTTTGTGGCGCTGAGTTCATTTGAACTGTAAGTGCTGGAACAGGAGAGCGGGAGACAGAGAAAAACAGAGAAAGCAGGGGACTAGATAGGTCTGTAACTAAGTATTACTGTTAGTAAAGTACTTTACAACTGTTGTGTAAAAGGTATAAAATTCACATGTTTATAAAATGTCATTTATTCAGTCAGTGATTTGAAGTCATTTATAAAACACTGTTATTGTAATTTATAAAAAGCACCATCTGGCCAATAATATTTTTTATACAGAAAAACATTATTTTAAAAGAAGTGGCAAAATGAGCACAACTTTAACTATCAAAATTCTAAGTAGATCTTCGAAGATGTAATCCAGATCCGAGCAAGCCAAACTCTGGGGAGTGTTGTTGCATGATGTAAGCTTGTCCATTAGATTCTGAAGTGTATAAAAGAAATCCTGTTTTTCATGTCCCCTAGCTGCACACACATCCGCGTTCAAAGTGCCATGGACTCAGGCTCCCTTCATTACCCACCCCACATGACATTATGTAAGTGGGTGGGACCACACCATGTAGCTGGAAAATACTGGGGGGTTGTGCAGTGACACGAGTCCTCCTAACTATGTATTCATGTCAGAATTTGGAACTGTAAAAAAACATCAGTAACATGACAAGATCAAGCACAGTGGTGAGGCTTTGGTAGATGATCCTGAAGGGACTAAGTGCAGTGACATCTGATGTGGCTCTGCTTTCTCCACCCTTAGTCAGTCTGCTTCTGCAAGTTCTCTGTTGCTTATTTGGTACTTTAAAGTAAATGCTTTGATAAATATGGAACCATCACTCTAAATGTTGCCATAGGCAATAAACAAGCGTAAACTCACAGTTCCTAAAATACACATGAAGGTAGTTGGTAGTGCAAAGCGAGGCTCTGCATCTGAAGGCACTCTCTGTTGTAGGAAGCAGGGAGGGTGGCAGGCTTTGTCCAGGACAGTAGGAGCAGGTAGAAAGGTCTAAAGGGACTGAGCAATCCTGGGGAAGTTGTAATGTCATTAGTATGTTACCATCTTATTGTTGTTCTGTCTTTTTGAAATAAATTGCACATACTATTCATGTTTCATTGAGGCCTGTCAATGTGAGAGGTATGATTATTAGGAGGTAACAGGTGCCACTTGTTCCACTCTGCGCTGTGCATGAGAGACGAAAAATCATACCACTGTTCGACAATTTCACCATTACTAGACCAAAACAAGAGAGTGAACAAAAATTTCTGTAGCAGGCACTATCAACAATTTGTGTTTTGAAAACTGCTTTGTGCCATGCTGTTTTCACACTACCTAAGACAGATCAGCTTTTTTTTTTTTTTTTAAAGGCAGAGGAAAACTCCTGAAGACTAGAATGAGAACATGAGCAAATATAACACAGAACTGAAATGATATTAAATTCTCTAGAGTAAGGCAATCACTGTACTAATAAACTGTGAAAGAAATAGAAGACCAGCATAGTTACTATTTTCCATTAAATTGTTACTTAAGATCATCCCATTCTCTCTGCTTTCACCACATTTTCAATGTTTGAACTTCTTTTCCTCAGTCTTTCCCAAAGTATCCTTTTAGGACATCATTTACCCTTCACTCCACCAGAATTAGGTCCCCCAAACTATATCACTGTTAAAAGTGCAGGACCTCAGAACACAGGTGAAATCTAAAACTTGAAGAAGCACAGTAATATGTTCTCACCCGGGTTGTGGCATGGAGAAAGGGTGCCGAGTTTGGAAGGCACTGATGGAAACCAAATCTTTAATTTGAGAAGTCCCTGCTCTCAAGACTTTTTGTATGCTCAATCTACTACAGGATTTGTTTGGGGAATTTGAAAATGTGTATTGGAAGAGAACAGAATAGGAACAAAGATGAGTAGCAGCACTAGAAGAGCACGGAAAAGTGGTTTCATTGCTGTTTTTGAAGTGTGGCACACTCTTCCAGAAAGCTCAGCAATCCATACTGCTAACACAGAGCCTTAATGGAAACCATGGACTGAACATTTTCATCTGTCCACATGTACTCCCCAATGTCAGCACATTCACTCAAGTTTTCAACATCCTAACAATGCCTTGACCTATTCCCTGTTAGATTACCCCTGATTCTTGCTGATCTATGAGAGAGTGACAAACAGCAGCTATCATGCTATTACCAATATAGGCGGTGAATCATTCAGATAGGGCATCTCCTCTACCTACGCTCTTCCACATACACCATTGTTTAATTGACATGGTCAAGACCAAACGTGGCTACATCATTCCTCAACACCCAGTGTCATAACTCTTATCCCCAGCAGACCCTTAGAGAATCCAGGCAAAAGGAAACCTGTTTACCAGGCAGAGAGGTGACCTGTCAGTATCAAGACAGAGGCTGGTTGGTAAGACTTCAGGTTGGTTGGTAAGATTACACCAAGGAGTAGAGTTGCCGTAAGTATCATCAATCATTAGAAATAATGTAATCATCCCTTCTTGTCCTCCTGGACTTCTCTTTAGCACTAGACACTGATGTCTTATGCTAGACATGATGTCTAGACATGATCATGCAATACTGATGTCTCACTTGAAAAGTAGCAGAAGTCCCTAACTGGTGAACAAGCAGCTAACCTAATGTGAGTTTGTTTTGAGGAGAATGCACCCCATCAGAAGAGATAGGAAAAAAAATCTCCACTGCTAGGTCTATTCACTTATAGACTCTTAAAAAGAAAAAAATTCTCCCTCTAATCTGTTTTCAGATTCTCCCTCACAATCTGTTTTCAGTTACTACATGGTTGATCCATTCAGCTGGCAATATCATGAAAAGACGTCAGGCTGCATCACTGTTGCATCAGAGATTAGACAAAACAAAGAATAGTCAGACCCAGTAAGAAGACAGATCAGTACTGATGGGAAGAGTTCAGCTACGCAGTGAATTCTCCTTCACTGACACGTAAAGGACTCAATTCAGATTGTAATCCACATAATTTACAGAAAGACAACCATATGGCATCCAGACAGCTAGTGATCTGCTCTCAGTCACTTTTCAGCCAAACCAGAGTGATGCAAGGTACTTGAGCAGGAAATTTGAAGCTCAGTCTATACTAAATGCTGTAGAATGCCTTGGCAACACAGGCTATTGCAAGCAAGCTGATCTTCCTTTGCACACTGACAAAACTTCATGCCAAGTTCAAGGTCTTGGTCCATTTGGCTAGTGTGTTACGTGCACTTTGCTCAAGATATCTAACTGATCTTCTAAATTTCATGGCTAGTAATGGTTTTCCACTGGAAAGGAGCTGAAAAGAATAAAGGCCGTCTTTTCAGGAAAGGTGTTGGTTGTTTGGGTTTTTTTTCAGTTCAGTCAAAGACTTTGGATGTAAAGTACCTTCACAAGTTTATCATTCCAGATGGAAGGCACATTTCTTTGCAGAGTATTTAAGTGAGGTAAATGCATGCAGGCACTTTTTTTGGTTATGCTTTTAAATCCACCTTTTTGTCAAAAGCCCTGTAGCAATGCTGCTTATACTTGCCAAAGACAGGAGATAAGTATTATGATTGCCCAATCTAGACAAGACTCTGATGACATTGTGATGAGCATCCCATAAGAAAAGAGAAAGAAACAAATAAGAAAAAGAAAATATAACCAGGCTATAGGTTATAGGTTCAGTTGCAATCAACTTGCAAAAGGTTCAGTTATAATCAACTAATATGTTTTCATATATATAATTTGCAGCTCAAATGAGTTGTATCACTTTAAAAATACTCCCTCAGATGAGCTAAAAAAATGTGTTAGAGAGGTGAAATGGGAGGTCAGGAAGCTACCGGCCAGTTGGTGTGAGATCCATGTCCAAATCTCCCACCGGTGAGGGATTTATAAATTGAGAAGAGGGTAATTGTAACTATGCTGCCTGTGTACTATCAGCACACCTACGTGCAGATGAATCTCATAGTGAAGCAATTCTAATTAAAGTTAAATCACTCTCACACTTCTTTTTCAAAAAGTGAAGGGAGCTGAAGTGCGAATATAATGTTCATGGGTTTCTGGGCCTAGGAACAAAACATTTGCACTCTCTCTATTATGTGACTCTACCTTAACGCTTGTCTAAGCAAAAAATGCAGAAGATTTGAGCTAAATTGATTAAGATGGGAAAATCATTGTCCAAATCTATACAAAAAGAAAAATCCAGTAACAGAACACTGCAGTCCATTGTTTACCACTTCACTTTCATGCTTCTGCTCTACATTTAGGCATTGGTCTGATTTAACAAGAATGGTTTTGCTGTGATAGTAACAAAATAAAAGGACAAGGATCACCTATGACTGTTTTTACCTACTATACAGATCCTGCTACTAGTTAAAGGACATTAGTTATGTTGTAAAATAGATAAAGGTAGGTAAACTATATTTAAGCAGATACAAAATTGAACAAGATACTCATACAATATCTTTCATGTTCAGGCAAGATTTAACTGATACAGTGGAGACACATTCATCAAAGAATCCTACAACGGTTTGGGTTAGAAGGGACCTTAAAGACCACCTCATTCCAACACCCCTGCCATGGGCAGAGACACCTTCCACTAGACCAGATTGCTCAAAGCCCCATCCAACCTGGCCTTGAACGCTTCCACATCTTCTCTGGGCAATCTGTTCCAGTGTCTCACCACCCTCACAGTAAAGAATTTCTTCCTTATAGCTAATCCAAATCTACCCTTTCCCTTTAAAACCCTCTTCCTATCGCTACATTCCCTGATAAAGCGTCCCTCCCCATCTTTCCTGTAGGCCCTGTTTAGGTACTGGAAGGCTGCTATAAGGTTTCCCCAGAGCCTTCTCTTCTCCAGGCTGAACAATCCCAACTTGCTCAGCCTGTCTTCATAGCAGAGGTGCTTCATCCCTCTTATCACCTATGTGGACCTGTCCATGTCCTTCTTATGTTGAGTGTTCCAGAGCTGGATGCAGTATTCCAGGTGGGGTCTCACGAGAGCAGAGTAGAGGGGCAGAATCACCTCCCTCAACCTCCTGGCCACACTTCTTTTGATGCAGCCCAGGATGCGGTTTCTTCTGGGCTGCAAGCGCACATTGCTGACTCAAGTTGAGCTTCTCATCCACCAACGCCCCCAAGTCCTTCTCCTCAGGGCTGCTCTCAATCCATTCTCTGCTGAGCCTGTATTTGTGCTTAGGATTGCCCTGACCCACATGCAGGAGCTTTCACTTGGCCTTGTTGAACTTCATGAGGTTTGCACAGGCACACTTCTCAAGCCTGTCCAGGTCCCTCTGTGTGGCTTTCCTTCCTTCCAGAGCGCTGACTGCTCCACACAGCTTGGTGTTGTCAGCAAACTTGCTGAGGGTGCACTCAATCCCACTGTCCATGTCGCCAACAAAGATGTTAAACAGCACAGGTCCCACTACCGACCCCTGAGGAACACCACGCATCACTGGTCTCCGTGAAATGCTCTTGAAAAAATAGCTCAAAATTAAATCCCCTCTGGAATATTCACTTTTGTAGGGGGGTCTACTTCACAAATCATTAGTTGAGAGAGTTTCAGTTCTCATGCACTTATCAATACAGGCCTTTTCAACATGTTTCAAAACAAAAGAAGTTCCAATCACTGCAGTATAGCAAAGATCAGACTGTCAGAAGTAAGCTTGATCTCAACAGTACTGTAATTAAAATTCTCATTATCTATTTGCTATGTATTTTAAATAGATATGTTTTAAATGCAAGAAAATTATTTTTCTGGTTATATTTTGGTCCAAAAAGGTTGTTGTTTTTCTGTTTGTTCATTTTAGAGATATTAGAAGGACAGTGACAAAACAGTTCTTTCCCACTGGGTAGGTGGCTTCTACTACTGGTTAGCTGCTGATATACTTCTGAAGACAGTTTTTTTCTTTAACTCTTGTTATTGATACCCCTTCCCATTTACTTGGTATGTCACTGGTACCTGACGAACCCTCACCGAGGCCGGGCCAAGCGGTGCGGGTGGCGGCGGGCAAGCGGCGGGGCGAGCGTGCGTGTGACCACCCTCTGCCGGCCGCCCGCCGCAGCGCTCCCTCCGCCCCAAGCGGAGAGAAATACAGAAGAAAAAAAAAAATCTACTCCGTCTTTGCAAGGAGTGAACACAGGCCTGGATACACCATCGGCACAAAAAGAAGTGGAAAATTACATTACTGGTGTGGAAACCACCCCCCGCATTTTAAAACAAAAGTAATCAATTAAAGATAAAGTTTTAGTGATAGTGTTTTGAGATGTTCCGTGTAATCCATTGTAGCAGGGTAACTCCTTCCGCTGTCTGCAAATGCAGCTGCTTTTGGGGTTCGGCTATGACAGCGAAAGAGGAAAAGTGGAGCACAGGGCAAAGAGGCAGAGACGCTATTCTATGATTCCGCTGCCCTTAAATAAAAGCAGTAAGTATATCCTGGATTCCATGAAGCCAATTTGTGCATATCAGTGGGTATCACTGGCAGATCGCTACTAAAAATATGTGCTTTTTATGTCATGCAGAGTACATAAGAAATGAATCCTCCTCTTTTTCTGTATCATTTCTCTCATTTTCTCTCATCACTGAAACAGAGTTCAAAAAGGGATTACGATAGATAGATTCACTAGAACCTACACATTGGCTTCAAGCTCATTGACATTTCTGCCAATCTATGTGTAACTGACAACTAGGAAATACCATTGATTGAGCTTTAATTCTGAAATTCTATAATGGGAAGGCTTCCCACTTTGAAATCAGTTATTTCCATGCTACTGCATGTTTCATTATCAAGCGTATTCACAGAATCATAGAATAGTTTAGGTTAGAAGAGGCCTTAAAAATCATCTAGTTCCAACCCCCTCTGCCATGGGCAGGGACACCTCCCACTAGACCAGGTTGCCCAAAGCCCCATCCAACCTGGTCTTGAACACTTCCAGGGATGGGGCATCCACAACTTCCCTGGGCAATTTGTTCCAGTGTTTCACCACACTCATAGTAATTTTTTTTTCCTAAAATCTATGCTAAATCTACCCTGTTCCAGTTTGAAGCCCTTACCCCTCATCCTATCACTACATGCTTTGGCAAAAAAGTCCCTCTCCAGTCTTCTTGTAGGCCCCCTTCAGATACTGGAAGGCTGCTATAAGGTTTCCCCAGAGCCTTCTCTTCTCCAGGCTGAACAATCCCAACTTGATCAGCCTGTCTTCATAGCAGAGGTGCTCCATCCCTCTGATTATCTACGTGGACCTCCTCTGGACCTGCTCCAACAGGTCCATGTCTTTCTTACGTTGAGGACTCCAGAGCTGGATGCAGTATTCCAGGTGGGGTTTCATGAGAGCAGAGGGGCAGAATCCCCTCCCTCAGCCTCCTGGCCACACGTCCTCTTGATGCAGCAAAGGGTACAGTTGGCCTTCTTTGTTGTGAGTGCACATTGCCGGCTCAAGTTGAGCTTCTCATCCAACACCGCCAAGTCCTTCTCCTCAGAACTCCATGCTTTGCCCAGCGTGTATTTGTGCATGGGATTGCCCTGACCCACGTGCAGGACCTTGCACTTGGCCTTGTTGAACTTCATGAGGTTTTCACAGGCCCACCTCTCCAGCCTGTCCAGGTCCCTCTGGGTGGCTTCCCTTCCCTCCAGTGTGTCAACCACTCCACTCAGCTTGGTGTCATCAGCAAACTTGCTGAGGGTGCACTCAATCCCACTGTCCATGTCGCCAACAAAGATGTTAAACAGCACTGGTCCCAGTACGGACCCCTGAGGAGCACCACTTGTCAGTGTTCGCCACTTGGACGTGGAGCCATTGATAGCAACCCTTTAAGTGCAACCGTCCAGCCAGTTCTGTATCCACCGAGTGAACCATTGGCCAAATCCATGTCTCTCCAATTTAGAGACCAGTATGTCATGCAGAAAGTGCTTTGCACAAGTCCAGGTAGATGACGTCTGTTGCTCTCCCCTTATCCACCAATGCTGTAATGCTGTCATAGAAGGCCACTAAACTTGTCAGGCACAATTTGTATTTCAGCTACTGTTTTCTCCATAATGTTCATAGCAGAAAATTATCTAAAAGATCAACATAATCATTATATCAGAATTGGATTTCACCATTAGATGCTGTCTTAACAGACATAATCTTCATAAATGAAAATAAAATTAAGCCTTTCACTAAGTCCAGGCAATGTCATATTTCTGGCATTAGTAAAGGCTTTTATTTTAAAATTGCCCTGTAGAAATGATATATCAACCTCACAGTAGGGGGGAAATCTTGAAATCATTAATGTTAATGAAAATTTTGCCATGGAACCAGGTTTTTACCTAAAAATACTTATGCTACTTTTTCAGCAACTCCCTGGCTGCAGTCTTACAACACAATCTACTGCAGTCTTAGTAAAAGGATCTGGGCTTGGACTCAAGCCTCAATCCCTTATCAGACCAACTCAACTTCTTGTTTCAGTCAGCTGTAAACAATTGATACTATCACTGAAAAGTGCAAGAAATCTGTTACAAATAACATTATCTGTCCTTGGAGAAATGTCATTCTCCCCTTTACACATAACACTGACCTTTCTGTAATATTAAACTATATGTAGGGTCATTAGCATTTCAGTGTGCTCAAAATTCAGAGCCCGTATTACTGTGCTGTAAACACATGCAGTTTTCTCCTTCCTAAAGGAAGAAAGATGTCAAGCTCTAGCTCTGCATTGCCCTGCACCTACACAGGTCACAAGGAAAGAGATACGAACTGCGAGATGTTTGAAAACAAGAACAAATAGTCTAAATGAATCAATTCCTTCAGAATGTCTTAAAGTGTTTGAATGACAACAGAAATATTGGTGAGAATTCTTAATGTCTTGATGATTTTAGAAAGGCAGCATTCATGCACATTTGTACAGGATTCTGCTGTGACTTCTTTGTCCTTGCAGCTTGCATAAATACGCAAAAGTCCTTTAATTGCAATGGTTTATATTTCATATCAGGTGAAAAGTGCAACAAAATAGTCACTGAGACCAAAAGCAGAAACAGGATGAACTACATTCTGATATCTAGATGATCTTTAAGGTCCTTTCCAACTGTAACCGTTCTACGATTCTATGATTTATGACCTGGTAGCTTTGAAACTAACTGAAATGACCAAGTAAGCAGTGGTGCTAGTGCCAGTGTAAATTTGTACCACCAAAAACTTCACAAACACAAGCAGAACTTTTAAGCAGGTGCTTGACTGAAGGGTATGATTATGAATCAGTCTATGCCAATATGGTCATTATGGAAAGCATT
>NW_009650064.1:639663-648037 GCF_000708025.1 Charadrius vociferus | reverse complement strand
CAGGACCTACAACCCATACAAGGTCCACTTATCATATCTTCTGCTGAAGAAACGGCATTACTGAAGAGACTTTTAGCTATATTTTTGCAATTAAAGATTAGGTAATCTAGCCTGTCCCTCAATACCAGACAGTATTAGTTAGTTTCTGTAAAAAAAATGGGTTTCTATTTCTGCAAATTTTTTGCCATTTATAGCTGTTTCATACATTCTCAATTTTGATTACATACAATATTGCTAAAGAGCAATTGTTAATGCTTTCCCATCCATTTTACTGCTGAAAACATTTTAGAAGTTCTCTAATCGCTTCCCTCCCCCACTCATTCACCTCATTCACGCTCTTAGTACTTCAGTAAAATCTAGAGGTTTTTCTCTTTCCCAGTAAAAATGAGGACTAAAAGGATTGCCATCTTACCTACTAAGTCAGAGAGAAGTGATTTCAAAGTTCTGCTAGTAATTTAGAAGAGCAAGTAGACAACAACTTGTTAGTATGAAGGACCAGTAAGGAAGTGTAAAGTTCCATGAGAGGACACACTGTAGGCTACCAGCTCTTATCATAGAACGGTTTGAATTGGAATGGACCTTGAAAATCATCTCGTTCCAACCCCCTCTGCCATGGGCAGGGACAGCTTCCACTAGACCAGGTTGCTCAAAGCCCCATCCAACCTGGCCTCAAACACTTCCAGGGATGGGGCATCCACAACTTCCCTGACACTTAGTTCTGTGCATTTACTCTAGTGAACAAGTCACCCTATACAGAGAGTCTGAAAAGCAGAAAAGGGAGATAGTTATCATTTAAATGTACTTTTACTTCTTGCAGTCTGAAACAGCATAGTCATAGATTCATAGAATAATAGAATTGTTTATGTTGGAAAGGACCTTGAAGATCATCGAGTTCTAACCCCCCTGCCATAGGCAGGGGCACCTCCCACTAGACTAGGTTGCCCAAGGCCACAGCCAGCCTGGCCTTGAACACCTCCAGGGATGGGGCCTCAACAACCGCTCTGGGCAACCTGTTCCAGTGCCTCACCACCCTCAAAGTAAAAAATTTCTTCCTAATGTTTAATCTAAACCTGTCCTCTTCCGGTTTAAAGCCATTCCCCCTCGTCCTGTCACACCATGCCCTAGTAAAAAGGCCTTCCCCAGCTCTCCTGTAGGCCCCCTTTAGGTACTGGAAGGCCGCAATAAGATCTCCCTGGAGCCTTCTCTTCTCCAGGCTGAACAGCCCCAGCTCTCTCAGCCTCTCCTCATAGGAGAGGGGCTCCAGCCCATGGATCATCCTCGTGGCCCTCCTCTAGACCCGCTCCAGCAGGACCATGTCCTTCTTATGTTGGGGACTCCAGAGCTGGATGCAGTACTCCGGTAGTCCATCATGCTGAGAACCATGCACAAGTTTGTTTTAGAAGTTCAAGAAATAATGAAAGCTATTAAAACCCCATAAATCTGAAATACAGAAAGCAAAACTGGACAAGGAATTATTTATACAATTTTTTTCAATTCCACATAATTTTCATATAGTTTCTCAAATCCTCAATATTGCCATGTTTATGTTGTGTCAAATAGCTCTATTATACATGACAATGCAAGAATGCATTCACTCAGGTTGCAGTGTGTGCAGAACACAGCTGTCCCATCAAAAGAAATTATGGAGAGGTTTGAAAAATGTATCTCCTTATTAACTGTAAACCTTGCAAATCATCAATATATAAACTTACCACTTGCATTTCACATTAAATATTCCTATTTATATATTTATGATGGCCAGACTACTTTAAACATTGGCAACAGTTTTAATGTACTAACGTACTTTCGAAGTTGATTCTTTAATAGTGCTATATGAAAAATATTTATAGGAAAACAAAATAATGAGTATTCAACCTCCCTATAAAAATGTTTTTTAAAAAAAGAAAGATGATGGTAAAGTGTTTGAAGATTTAAATTGTAAATTTCCAGTTTTCATATGCTTTTCTAACAGTTATGACATTTACATGCAGCATTCTGGCAGAAGACCACAGACAAAAAGACTTCTTTAAAATAAGTCTATTTTTAGAGAAGCCCTGAGAAACTACTTGACCAAATAAAAGTTTAGTGATAATTTCACTTTAAATGCCACCTTTATGTTTAAACCAGGAGCATTTTGTGTAATAAATGATTTAATTACTTGGCAAAGATCTTTGATTATTTGCATGTTTCCATAGTTGCTATGTTTTTTGGTTTCTCTGTTAGGAAGGTAGAAGCAAGCACCTGGATCAACACAGAAATTTCTTTATTTGAGAGGAAGGGAAGCAAGTACCACATACATCAAAATTGTTTTATCTTATTACATACTTTAAAACAAATTTGGTCTGAGAATTTACTACTACATGATCTGGTTATATTTATATATGTACGTGTGTGTCTGTGTGTGGTTTATGCATGTGTATATATACATAAAAATAGACAAATACATATGCAAACACACATATCTATGAATAAAATAGGATAAGATATATAATGATATTTTATATATAGTTACTTATCTCTATATATAATGTAGGTACAAATATAACTGCTTTGGCTTTGCATCTCCAAGAAGGCATAGGTCATTGATTGTGATTTCTTTGACGTGCCACTCCTTATTGAACACTTACGCTTATTTAAAAAGTAGCCTTCAGTCAAGATCAAATCTCGAATGGTGCTACAGACCCCTTGTGACCACTGCCCACAAGTCCTCTGGTAACATATAGATTATACATCCTAAATGAGCTAGCACCCAGTTTTGAGGGTGCGTTCCTTCATTTCAGAACCGCCAGCATATGCTGTTTTCCCTTCGTGTGGTTCAATTAGAAGTTAACAGTCCAGCTTTTTCTTTCTTTCTTTCTTGAGGCTTTTGGTAAAAGAATGACATTCCTGGTGTTGGAATTCCAGAACTAATATTTAATATCCTGAAGGCAGAAATATTTTCTTCATAAAAAGAGTAATTTATTTTATTATTTTAATTTGTTTAAATTGTTAAAGATACAGTGTGTACATAGTCAAAGAAGGTATTTCTGACTTTCCATTACTAACAGGGCCAGTAGCAATGACATCATAGTATATAATTTCGAACATCTATAGTATTAATTAAAATAATTACATGAAAAATTGAACTTTTACCACTCAATTAACAACATATTCTTTTACTGAACACGGCAATGTATAATAAATAGATTTTTTCAATAAGGTTATGTTATCAGGCATGTGCATTACGTTTTTGAATAACATAATAAATGCTAAATACTTTCTAGATTATTTTACATCAAAATAAATGCAGAAGTTGATGTGTGAATTATTTTTAAGGTGTGAAATGTAACAGTTCGAAAGTATTCCCTAAAGAGCTTTGAGTGACTGAACAGTTTGAGAGAGTTATAGTCTACCCACGAGTACTCTGGGAATTAAAGGGAGGCTATAATTGTTAGCTAAGATATCTGCTGCAAATTAGTTAAGAATCCAGTGATTAAAAGCTCTTGGAGGTGCTCAGTATGAGTATGTCTCCTCTGAGTTACAGAACCTTGGTAAATTTGTGATAACCCTTTACCACAGAGATTTTCACCTTACTAAACCTGGAGACAAATCCATTGAAAACTTTCAAGGCCTGACATATAGTTTAGAAATATACCAGACCTCTGCCTAATATCTCACTAAAAACATTTTCTTGTGACACACTATTATGATTTTCTGGTCATTCTACAAACGTAGCAGCAATGACAGCCCTACACCTTTTCTGTCAGGGCCTCAAGAATGTAAATAGTTGGGAGGCTTTTTCCTCACTTATAAATGTTCATTATTAGAAGAAAACAATAAATTGTCTAGTAAACAGAGTAGCAATATTTAGAATAGATAATATATACATTTTCAGAAACAAATTTTATCGTTACTGTGCAGATAATGGCAGACATAAAACATAGCAGCAACTTCAGTCGAGATAATAACTACACACAATTTCTCTCTCCGCAACAGTAAGCGGTTATACTTTGCTTAAAGGCTTTTGGTCTTGAAACAAAGACAGGTCATGACAAGTTTGAAGTAAAAGAAACATAAGTTTATTTTTTAGTTTGTGCATAGCAAAGCACAGTTTCAATTTCTGTCCTTCTCAAATCAGGTGCTGCTCTAAGACTCCAAACGGGAGGACTCAGGAGGTTTGTAGCACTGAATAGAGCACTTTGTCTGTGCAGCAGTTCCAGGCAGGAATGACGTTTTAAGGACCAGTAGTATTGTATCAGCATGAATAAAGAGAAGATCTATCACATTCTTGGTGCCACAAGCAATTTAGAATCCAGTGTGGGTTTACTGGGATGGGAAGGCTTTCACTATTCTGTTGCTGGTAAACCAGGAAAGGTAATCATAAACAGTATCTGTTGTTTACATATTTGCTTGTGTTAGATTATATGACAACAAAGACACAAAAAACCTACACTGTGATAATTATCAAAGTGCATGTTGCCCCTCTTTATATGCATGCTTTTAGGTTCTCATTCCCTGTCCACTCTAAGGAGGTAGTTCACACTGAGAGATAAACCATCTTGAATCAGTTCTTACCTGTCAGGCTGGATGGAGCTTTGAGCAACATGGTCTAGTGGAAGGTGTCCCTGCCCATGGCATGCAGGTTTGAACTAGATGATCTTCAAGGTCCCTTCCAACTGTAGCTGTCCTATGATTCTATGTGCAGAGCAGCAGATGTTAGGGAAGTTGCTATTCCCCTGCTCGACACACATACACACACACAAATCCTATCTACCTTTCCATTTAGCCTCAACCACAGGTAAAGAACAACTATCCTATATGAGTGAAAAGCACCATTGTCCACCCCTGTCCTGCAACTTTCCTCAACCTCTGAGGATGTCCTGAAAGAGACCCAGAAGAGAATAGTGAGAGAACTAACTCAGCAAGACCATACCATGACCTCTCTTTAATCCTATAATGGATACTTTTTCCTTTGGTCCAATTACAAATTGAATCCTTTCCAGTAGGTTGTTTCCCTATGAGTTTAGTTCACAAACTCCCTTAGCGGGGATAAGTTCACTATCATAAGGCTGAAGTTTACCACCTTACCCTCTGCTGCCTGTGGCTCTCCTTTCAGTGCTAATATTACCGTTTTTGGCATAACACTGTCTTGCACAACTGTGTCCAACTTTTAAATTTAGCTTTCCCTGTGCTTTCAGACTGACAGCCCATTCATCTTATCCTTTAAAATTTCCTTTATTTCATATTAAAACTTATGTGGAGTGCAACATCTTCAGAATTTTTGTAATGCAGTTTTACAGCTAGCTTCCTCTGCCTACAGCAGCCGAAAACCATCAAGATCAAGTGCGTCACAAGAAAGCATTTGTTAGAAATAGAACAAACCCTTATTGCCTAGTGCGTCACAAGAAAGCATTTGTTAGAACAAACCCTTGTTGCCTGCAATATTGCTTTCGTCCCCAGAACAAAGCAGTGTTTTCTCCACTCATCATCTGCATTTGTACAGTTTTTGGACACTTCATTTGGATGAGGTGGATGATTTGATTGAGGGCTGGAGCACCTCTCCTATGATGAGAGGCTGAAAGAGTTGGTGCTCTTCAGCTTGGAGAAGAGAAGGCTCTGGGGAGATCTTATTGTGGCCTTCCAGCACCTAAAGGGGGCCTACAGGAGAGCTGGGGAAGGACTTTTTACTAGGGCATGTTGTGACAGGACGAGGGGGAATGGCTTTAAACCGGAAGAGGGCAGGTTTAGATTAAACATTAGGAAGAAATTTTTCACTTTAAGGGTGGTAAGGCACTGGAACAGGTTGCCCAGGGAAGTTGTTGAGGCCCCATCCCTGGAGGTGTTCAAGGCCACGCTGGACGTGGCCTTGGGCAACCTGGTCTAGGGGGAGGTGTCCCTGCCTATGGCAGGGGGGTTGGAACTTGATGATCTTCAAGGCCCTTTCCAACCTAAACCATTCTATGATTCTATGAATCGTTAGTATAGGCTGAAGAGCTTATTTTTTATTAGACCACTTACCGCAGTATCAGTTGCTGTTCAGTAAGTACCCAAAAGCAAGGAAGCTAGTAAATATTTGCTTCAATCAACATCAGAATTTTAACTGATCACTGTCACATGGCAATGTCAAGTTTATAATATAACACCTTGTTCCAATTGTCTCATATCAGAGAGTCTTTCACATTTCCTTCTTCAACCCTCCTAGGCTCCTCTCCAATTCCGTTCTTTACTGTTAGAGTCACTCCCATGCATTTTCCTGCAGTCTTTTGTAAAAAATTTAGGAAAACAGAAAAGTCACTGCAGCCTGACTTCAGTTTATTCCAGCAACCTTACTTTTTTTCCCAGGGTCCCTTTGTTCTATCACCAAAATAATAAAATAAAAAAAGTCTAACTCTTCTTCTGTTATTTACTCATAGTTACCTTTCCCCAAAAAAATAAAGGGTTTTTTTTTGGTGTCGGTTTTGTTTGGTTTGTTTTTTAACTGGCTGCCCTCTTAAGAAGAAAGAAAAAATCCCATATACCTCTCCCCAGACGATTAAATTAATTTCATGCTAATACTCAGCTGCTTCCACCTGGATTTCAGAGAGAGCCAATTGTTCCATGTTCTTCAGGTGCACATGGATAACTCGTCATCTTCTGCAAGGTATGTGAGGGTGACTGCACTCTTGTGAACACTGCATAGCTGTTTCCTATAGGTAACCCTATATAAGAACTCAAACTCACTGTAACAGTTCTATCTATTCTATCTTCCCGCATTAGAGGGGAAAGAATGAGGGATCACTTGTTATTGCTGCAAGGGATGCTCTCAGAGCCTGCCAAAGCAGCTGGACTGAGACCACAGCCTGACCACAGCCTGGTCTCCCCTGTCCAAACGCAGTTCAGGAAACACACAGCTGCACCACAAGATTTGAGGAAGTCTGATCCCCAGTATTTTCAACTGTAGCTATTATCTGTAACATTAAAAGTGTGATTTTATGAGTTTAGATTTCCAGTAAATGCAGATAACCATGCGGGCATATTTGAACCCAAAATTATTACCTTATATATTTTGCATTGTGAGAATGCAAAAAGATTTCAACTCCACTTCAAACTCTGTTCTGACATGCAATGTGGGAACTATATACACAAAATAGACCTTTCCTAATGGAAAACACTATTTAATGGCTTCTTTCTGCAACAGATGTATAGCTTTCCTTTCCACACAATCCCGGGAAATCTGTTAAGTACATAACACAAGTATTTTCTTAACTCTGATGCTAAGTACCATTTATAACTGTCTGTCTCTGGAGTATGGTTCACTAATAGCACTCTTCAGTCCTCTACATTACCAGTGCAGTGTCAGATGTGATAGGGTCTAGGCAATGGGATCCAAAAGAGGCTAGTTACAACTCTGTCACAGTGCCAGATACAAATATAAATCTCTCTAATTATAAGTGTTTGAAATATAGATGGATCAAATGGCTTTATGGTAATTTAAAGCTTAGAAATTGAAACTGTTTAGAAATCTCGGTATAATGTATGGCTTTTTGCCTTCATTTCTTTTAGGAATGTCAAAGGAACAAAGAAAAAATTTACTGGAGGAAAAGTAGCTATTATGAAGCCTTTAGAATGAACTAATTTTCCATTATTTTTGAAAGACATTAGGAAAGGACACTAGCTAGCAATATTCTTCAAAAAAAAAGTTTGTTTAAAATATTTAAATATAACACCCTCTGCTGAAATGATACATAGTCTTTTTATTGTGCTTGAGGGCATATTTATGATTTCAAGCAAGTTTCATTACAGAGGGGAATTAAATACAATGAACCATGATTTTGTGTACACACTGTAATTATGAATGTACAATTTTATGTGTATGTGTGCATACACCCACTATAATATTGGCTGTGGTATACTACCTGCATTCTGAAAACACAGGGCCTTCCACCCAGTTTTAATTTCACTGCACGTCTACAGGTGTTTTAAGCCACAAACATTAAATGGTTGCCATATAATCATAAGGTTTTTGATATGTGTTTATGGGTTTGGAAGCAGTTGTGATGTTGACTGGAGCAGACATTCAGTGAGCACCTTGGCCTCTCCAACAGCCATGAGCAGCACTCAGCTTATCCCTCCCCTCCTCCCAGTAGATCCACAAGAGATTTTAAATTGTTTGGTGGCAACAAGCAGGTACAGTCATTCTCCCAGGTGTTAATACTGGTCACCTGCAAGTCAATGGAGCACAGCGAGCACGCCACGCCTGGCCTGGTCCTGCCAAAGCAGCCGGGACTGTCACTGGCCTCCATCTCAATGACCTGGGTAGCCAGAAATTCAAAATGGACTAAACCACTGCAATTATACAGTTGCCATCTGCATAGTATTATAAGTGTCATGGCTCCTGTCACTTTTATCTGACACT